>NC_137465.1:12446426-12776426 GCF_964235325.1 Thermobia domestica
ATTTTGTATACACATACAGTACATTAATACATTGATTTTGATACATTAATTGCCATTTAGAACTTCATCTCTACTACAATTCTTAATTCTAACTGGAGTGGTACGGTCACAGAGAAACGTATTTTTAAAGAAAGAAAAAAAATCTCATCAAGAGCAAGAAAAGGAAGTTGCTCCTTAATTTGATTTGATCTATATTTTATGGGCTGTTCTATTAGCAATGGCCTAGCCCATCACGACTAGGAAATGGCCTCATTCAGTGACCACAATAACTTAGAAGGAATTAGAAAAGTAAGCAGCCTGAGTCTAATGAAGAAGCTTGGGCTTGAGACTAAGGTTTCATCCCAGCATTTGACTAGTGTTACAGAAAACAAAGGACAAATTTCCATCAGGACGACCGCTTTAAAAAAAGATTTACTACCTTTTCGGTCAAGTATTTCCACTAGAATCGAATCTGACAATGAGATTACTCTCACCTAAGTCGACAGTTTTACTCAATCAAATTTGAAGTAATTGTAACATATTAAGGCACGAAAACCAAATATCAACAGAATGAAGAGAACGCAAGGCTGTCACACGATCAGATACCAAAAGTGTCTTAAAATCTTATTTTAAGCATAGGAATGAAAATCACTTTGTCAATAATTTCGAAAATATTGCTGATTCGGAACACCCGAATTTTCTGACACGGAGTTTCGAATCCGGATCCAAGATCCGATTTTTCAGGTCTGGATCCAAGATCCGAAATTTCGGATCCGGATCTGGCCATCCCTAATTGAAATAAGAAAAAACATAACTTTATATTGAGTTGGCACCACTGTTTGTTGGATGTTTCTGATTAATACGTGTAAAAATATTCTCCTCCCTAAAGTTTCTTGGTGTAATATTTCGCTTCTCTGCCTTTTGCGATTTCTGAGATATTTACTATCATCATAAACGGACCACTCTGTATAATATGTGTGTATGTGTGTGTATACTATGTTTGTTATACGCAACTTAGCATTTCTTACTTTATTCAAGCTAAAAGTTCCGTGCCGGAAAATGTATGCAGTGCTGACCCAATTCCAATCTGAACGGAAAGAGGAGCAAAAAACACATATAAACAAATGTGATGTGCAGACATAACAAACACTTGAAGGGACACCTTACTCAGTGCATTCACCGCTAGGTGAGCTAATACCGTTATTAAATGCATAACGGAAATGAGAAAATTTTAAAACTCGTTTATTCTTATGGAATAGAGGAAGATTAATGATTGGGTGTTTTATTTCTGTCCGTATACTTACTACATAGGCTAACATGATGCGGTATTCAGAAAGCCAAGAAGCTTTAAGTAGCATCAAACAAACATTACACAGCGATGCAGCTGTTTTCGTGGGTGAATCATCGAGGTTCCTACTCCTGCAGAGCGGCGTTGATTGCAGCGTTTGTTTTATATATTCAATGGTTACAGCGTCTGCTTTGATCTTTGCAGCTACAATATTTCCTTCTGAAAATTATTACTGGACCATTTTTGACTTATGATTACGCTTGTTGGAGTAAGGTTTAGTGATCTTCTGCCATTTGACTCAATATGTAATGGGCATCTTTCTGTCTATTTACCCAGGACTTCCACAAAAACTGGCCCGATTTTAAGTTAATTTAGTTGAGGTTTGAGCAACAAGCCTATTATTTGAGATTGAAATTCATTAAAATTACGGGAGTAAAATCCACGCAATGTTGAAAGTTCTTACATATTGTCGGTCAGGAACGTAAGCAGAGGGTGGGTCCTGGGAGTCCGGGCTCCCCCGAAATTTCGACTTTTGTGTAGATTTAGCCTAATTTTAGGGGCAATTTTAGGAATTTTTAATATAAAATACCCTCATATTGAGTTTGGACTCCCCCGAAATAAATTCCTGCATACGCTACTGTTGTCCGTCTTAAGGGAAAAATCATTAACCGCAAATTTTAGTAAAAGTTGAGGGTTATATTGCATCATTTTCAGTATAAACTTCATGTTGAGGTAAAAATGGCAGGATAAAAACGTAAAATCGATGCTGTAAAACTGTAAATAGATAGTCAATATAAGAATTTTTTTATGTCTGAGAAATATCTGAAGAAAATTTGCAAGATTCTTTCTGTCATTTCCTTTTTGTGTGGAAATGGTCATCTTTCGCAGACTCACCTTTAATATATAATCATAAAAAATTCAAAATGGAAGTGGACACCACCTTCCCCACTTGATACTTGAAATGAAATGTGTCATATGTTTCAAGTAATGCTTTATTCTTTGTGTCGTAAAGAAAATACCTTTTGGCACAAGGTCCAAGAGACAGGCAGATTTCTTTGAAAATTTCAAACGGTTGCCACTGACTTTCATACTGAACTAAGGTATTGTAAAGACCCATTTTTGTACCAGGTTTGATTCCGATCTGATCAGTTTTTTGTCTCTTCTGAAAACATTCTGGAGTTTGTCACCGTCCTACAGCTCATTTTTGCGATTTAAAAGAAACATTGAGAAAATAGATTTATTCTGAACTTTATTAACCAACCCTCGTATAGATCCAAATGTTCTAGAAACTCTTTTGTCATCGCTTTGGTATGTCTCTTTATCTGTTGGTGAGCCCGGGCAAGATTTTGTAACCATATATGGACATCCGTTGCAGAGACAATGATTTCCTTTGTGAACGCTCTCAGTCCGGAAAAAACGGGAAAGTTACAATAACACCTTCGTCTTGTTACCGTTCATTTTTGATTTGTTAATTCAAAGCATCCTCATCTCTTCAGCCAAAGAGCTTAGACTCAACAGTAAACGTCATAAACGGGAAAATCCCGTCTCAAGCATTCATACGAAGCAGCTAACTAGGAAAAGCTTCAGTGTTTCGACACCCTTCGTGTACACTACCTTCTCGCTGCCTGTGTTAGGTGAGGCAGCCAGTACCTACTCGAGAGCAGCGTCCACGCTGCCTGAAGTTACGTACCGTACGCACCTTGTCTCCAAGCGTGTGAGCTATCCCTCCGTGAGGTGGATGCAAAGACGTAATTAATTAAAAAAAAAAAAAAGGTGACTAACAATTTAATTGCAAAGTGTTTTGAATGTGACCAAGTAATAGTTTTATCTGCGAGACGTTTTAATGTGACGAATAAGTCGAGTTTATTGTTCATTACGACTAAAGTGAAACCACGAGGTCCGATTCGTTTGGGATTATGGACTAAAAATCTCACTTGTAGCGCCAGCTTGGGATACTCATCAAGAAAGCAACAGTCGGGACTCAAACCTAGGACTTCAACTCCAGAAACAGCGTGTATATTCGAATACAGGACATCGGAGGAGCAACTTCGACAGGCTAGCCGAAGAAACACGTGAGTTACTTACCATTTTAAGCCACCAAGCCACCACGTTATTAATACTGAATCATTAATTGTAAATGTATTTGAAACGTAAATGCCTGTAATACTTGTGTCCATACAGTAATATTACATTTTTTTACTACGGAAAAGGTTAATTTATCATTTGTCATATATTTAATATTCAACTTTCTTTATATGTGTAGCTTAACAAAAATCTTACGTTGTCTACATTTTCATCTGCCATGCCCCCAGTCATCGTACGTTGAAATTGTAGGCATGGGCAGTAATCGTAAACGTCGTAGTGTAACTGGGAATCCCAACTAAGAAAAGGGGGAATATATGAGAAATAAAAGTCACTCCGAACCAAGACGTAAATAACGATTACAAGTTACATTGTTTTATAAATTAAAGATTCACTTGTACTGAAGCCTGCGCCTGCGTTTTCAGCTATTTTCACGTCTTGTGCTTTACTATGTTTATACTTTTCCCGAAATCCCGGACACATCGAATCTGGGATGTATGATAACCCTAATAAACTAAGTTCATGGAGATATTAATTATAATATAATCTATTTCTTGGTTTCAGGAGCTGGTTGACAAATGCGCTGACTTGGATTACCATTTCTCGTCCAGATCCGTTGTATGTGACTTTGAACTAGCAGTTCACAACGCAGTTCGAAATAAACTTGAACACGATGTTTCTATATGTTACTTCTATCTAAGACAAAAAGTACGTATACATATCGTAAAATTCAAGAATTGGGTGTGTCAGATAAAGAATATCTAAATAAAGAAGATGCACAGTTTTCTATGTTCTTCTACCAGATTGATTCAGTGGCGTTTCTGTATTGCAGGCACGCTCCTCCAGAAGCAGAAGAGTTCATTCATTATTTTGGTTCAACATATGTATCCGGTTCATATGGGAGGATCGGAGGAGAAGACACTCTGACGCTAGTTTTAGACGGAAGCATTTCTCGTAGCAAAAATCGTTCATAGATATCCTATCGTGTAAAGTAGCAAATGCTATACCATTTCTCATGCCATGCCATACAGGGGTGCCCATCCCCCCCAAAGCTGATGGCGCACTCCCCCCAAAACTAATAATCTCTTCCCTCCTCAAAACTCAAGTCCTCTAAAAACAATTGCCCAGTGTAGTAGTAGTTTTTATAGTAGTAGTAATTGTTGGTAATTGTTATTTTTGTTGTTGTTTTTATTTCCTGTAGTAGTATTATAAAATGCTTGTAGTAATAGTAGGGGCAGTAGTAATTGTAAAAATGGCATTACTTTTATTAGTAGTCTTGGTAGTGTACAATACTAAATATATTCTATAAGGATATTGAAGGGTATAAAAACTTCTACCCACTGTGTATGGCACAGGTATTTTTTTACAATTAGTAGTATTATTTTTTTCTTTACAAAATATTGATATAATTCCCTTGTACATGAAAAGTAAGACGCAAGTTACAAGTTATTGAGTTTGATACCAAAAGAAAATGTTATCCTCGAAATTAGCCTACAAAAAGAAGTGATATCCAACAAAAAGCATTCCTGTAAAAGAGCCAAGTACGAGTGGCCTTAAAAAGAATTGAAATCACAAAAATAGGCGCCAAGTTCTGGTGGACAACAGTTACAAACACTCACTGGCTCACTTCAAATTTAGATTTGAAACTTGGCTGTTGCCTGTATGGTTACCACTAGCTCACAATTATGTCAAACTACTTTATAATTTTCAACAGACAACATAGGCAAGTTTCAAATCTAAATTTGAAAGTGATTCCTTGAGTGTTTGTAACTGTTGTTCACCAGAACTTGGCACCATCCTTTCATATAGCAACTTGCGCGGTACTTCATTCATAAAGTTTCTAAGCAGGAGGTAGGGGGGTTCATTCTCGAGATTAAAAAAAAAAAATCGCATCGTGTTCCAATGTTATACTGCCGACAGCAAAATTACTTATTCGACATTAGAGTAAAATTCTTCCAATTTTTTTATTCCCCCCAATTTTTTTCTTGATGGCACAACTTGCGCCATTCATCCCTCCTGTGGGTGGCCCTTCTCTCTTAAAACGAACCAACCTTTCCTTTCATACGACTACTTGCGCGGTACTTCATTCATCGAGTATCGAAGCAGGGGGTACGGGGGTTCACCCCGGAAAATTTTTGAAAATTAGCTTCTCAAAATCGTGTTTTAATGCTATTCCGACAGTAAAATTGCTAGTTCGAAAGTAGACTAAAATCCCCCCCAATTTTTTTTCTCAATGGCGCAGCTTGCGCCATACATCCCCCCTGTGGGCGGCCCTGATGCCATAGCATTTCTTGTCGATAGAACTTGCTCTATTTCGTAGCATTTTCACAAGCATTTCTGGTCCGATTGCAGCGCCGTAGTGTGTTAAAAGGAAGCGAAAGATTTTGTGCCAAATATCCATGCTCTTTGTTTTGTGTGGGAAATTGAATTGTAGTAAAGAAAAATGAGTCGGAGTAAATTTAGTCAATTTTGATTCTCCAATGTTTCAGTACTAGTAATCTGTCAACGAGGATAGTTCATCAAATAATATAAGGAGGAGGCAAGTTTGAGTAATATATTGGGAAACGTTTTCTCACATGTATATGTTACGTGTTTACATATTGTTTTCCCTTCCTGCCATTTCTTCTACTAGCCATTATTCCGCTCTAAAAACTGCCCTGCCATTTTTACCGTGCACCATGTATACAAATCTCTAGGAAAATAGTTTTTCTCAAAATCAGTAAAATGACAATTAATGACTTTTCCTTAAGCCCGACGATATAATATCAAAATAATTTTCCATCATAACTTTAATAAGAACTACTCAATTTTGTTACGCAGTATGGTGTAGTCTTCGTTTGAGATTTCCCAATCATTCCCATTGTTTAGGCGAAATAAAGATCCTTGTTTTGCCTAATACTTGTTACACCTTAAAATGGCGGACAATAAAAGAAATGATGAAATAAAACTGGAAGAAAATTTCAATAGCAAATTATCCTTCTGTGTAAAGATTTGAGAAATTGATCCATAGCAATTATTACTAGCAAAAGTATCAGCACAAAAGGACGCCTCAACATTGCATATCCTGTAATATATAAACACAGGAAAAAGCAGATCGTCCCTAATTGGCTATAAACCGAATTCAAAGTTGACTTTCCCATAAAACCGTGGGTTAGTATAACCTGGAAATACTCGCTTCTGTTTGGGTAACAGCCAATTAAAAGTTGAGATTCGGGAAAATCAAGAAAACAATTATTTCGAGAAAATTGTAATTTCAACCGATCGATCTTTTATTGTCAGCCGTTTTAGGCGAAACAAGTATTCTTATTTCGCCTAAAATTGCGGAGACAAATATTATTGATTTGTCATATCTGTATCAGATAATTTATTAAGCGAACTGAGGGTACCAGAGATGGAGTGGGTCCGGGCCAAGATTTGTGAGTGGGGCAGTGGGTCGTGGGTCAACAAAATGTGACACACTCTGGCCCACTACCCACCGTGACTCACTGCGATCCACTCTCACCCACTGACCTAATCTGCTCAGTGTATTGCAGACATCATCTTCTAAACCCTGGTGAATTTATCTATGGTTTACTTTCAAGGCCTCTATTTCTCTTCCTTTCTCATTTATTATATTTACTTACCTGTGCCTGAGATGAGTATATCTAAGTGAAAAACAAAACTTCAGGCATTTTTGGATATTGATATTTATAATTGTAATAATAGCAATAGCACTTACTACTTGGCTTTCGAGACATAGTCCAATTTTTCACTTTTAAATTATTATTATTATTATTATTATTATTATTATTATTATTATTATTATTATTATTATTATTATTATTATTTAACGTTGACCTACTTTACTTTGAGATTCAAATTTCATCCTATCTTCCGCTGAGAACTATCTGTAATTCAACAAGGAAATAATTATATACGATAATTAAAACGAAATTCATTGTAATATGGCCCATCACAAATACTTTACCATTTTATATCGTAAAGGTCAAATCCACCGGTATTATAACAGAGCGGTGCTTTAAACGATTGACCGTAGAAATTCAAACTCCGACTAGTGATAATTTCACAGCCTTGTTTTATTACAAGTGTAAACTCTTTTGTCAGTGGAGAGGAGGGCGTGGATCATGGGTCAGAGTTGATGACGATGGGTTTTGGTGCGTCAGAGTGGGTCATGGTAGATGGTGGGTCATGGGTCAAGTTTTCATTGACCCACGCCATCTCTTGAGGATACGCCCCCCACCAAAAAAAAAATGCGAAAAATTTTCTTAGATATAGCGTAATATCTTAAAATTGACCTGCATCTCAAATTGTATCGTATTAATTGAAATTGGATTCGAGCAGTATTGGTTTTTGGAAGAACTTGCTGCGTTATATAACGGTGAATATCTTGAAAGTATCGTCAGGTGTTAGACCAGGTGAGAGTTGAACAAGACAGATCGTGTCCTCCATTGAACAGGTAACAGGTTATTTTTTTTTCCTTTTTAATATTCGAAGTGTTGAGAAAAAAAAGAAGGAAATAATAATATTAAAAAAAAGGTCACCTACAAGCATTCACTTGTATTTCCCAAGTCCATTTGTCTCCCTAGAAAGATTCTCTCCCTATAAAATCCAAAAGACCATATTGTGCTCTTTGGAACCTGCATACGAAAAGGGTTTAGTCAAACGAAAAAGAACCCTTATCGTCTGTCATTGAAAATGTTTATTTATTTGATGCTAATGACCTTGTGTGCCCTCACGATGAGGGTGGAAAATCACTGTATTGCTACATAATACTTTTCAAAAGAAAACGATATTTGTAGAAACCCCTAGAAGATAAAAGAATGCAGTATTTTTTCCCCTTTCTTCATCACAACAAAAGAATAATATATATGAATGGTTTATCTGTCTGTCCTGTGTTGCCAGATGTATTTGAAATGAAACCACCTTTTCCTACAAACCCAGACAGATAAAACACAAATTTTATAATATTGACACTTTAATTCTGGAATCTTTAAGACGCAGAAAATGCATTAATATAGACTTAAATGGTACTAAAATACGCCGGAATGCATTAATATAGGCTCAAATAGCATAAATATAAACCGAAATACACTAATATAGGCTTAAATTGCATTAAAAAAAATTCCGGAATATGTTAATATACGATTAAATAGCATTAATATACATCGGAATATATTACTATAGGCCTAAATTGCATTAATATACGCAGGAATGCATTAATATAGACTTAAATGGTATTAACATACGCGAAAATGCATTATATAGGCCTAAATGGTATTAATATACGCCAGAATGCATTAATATAGGCCCTATTTATGTTCATGCTCTGTATACAAAGAAACAAAAGTAAATGCAAGTTGCTTGGTTGCTCTGGAGTTAAACATTTCTTTCAGCACCGAAATAGGGGGACACAGTGGCTAAATGATAGAATGCTTAGCTCTCGTGCATGGAGTCCTTAGTTCGATCCGGCCAAGTAAGTTTGTCGTGGACAACATTGTGTTCGTGGGTTTTCTCGGGGTACTCCCGTATCCTTTCACATTACTATTCTACCGATTCCTCCATCATCATTCACCTGAGTTAATCATTTGTCTCCCGTGGGACCTTAAACTGAAATATTTCATTTCATTTTCAGCCCCGAGATAAATCGTGGTTCTACAAATTACTGTGAAATCCAAATCACATGAGCTTCCACCTTGAGTCGAACTCGGGTCTCCCGTACAGAAGGTCGCAAATGAATAATAATAATAATAAAGAATTGCTGGACTTGGGAGCCGCAGTGATTCAGTGGTAGAGAGTTAATCTCTGGTGCTTGGGTTCCTGGTTCGATTCCAAGTGGGATTTGTAGTGGGTAAACACCATACGCGTGGATTTGCTTGGGGTTTTTCACTCCCACTTTCTTCATTTCACAATTTGTTCATTATCTTTACCACCGTCTCCCTTATCCTCGGTGCATAATCGTGGAATGGTGAACTTCAACCAGTTGAGAATGCTCCAAAAGCATTGGCAGAAGGAACTTAAAAAGAATTAATTTTTCTTTTTAATTTCTAAAGGCTTTATACCAATTGTTCTATGTACTTTATTATTATACTGATTAAATAATTCTTGTAATATATCTATTCATTTATAATTTCCTTGAGTACTAAGTTTTCCCCACATGTTCTGTTAAAATGTTCTACGATATGTTGTTTTACAAAGACACATGCTCCAAATGGAGGGCTCAAAATTGAAAAATTGGCAAAATATCATCTCTCTATGACTTAGGGTTTCCGAGATATGGCTCCTTAAATCTTATGAAATCGGAACTTTTTTGGCCAATACGAGTATCTCGGGAACGGTAAGAGGAACACGAAAAATTCCATCACTTGTTTGATATAGTTTTTGATGCTCTATCGAATGGAGGGCACAACACACACACACACACACACACACAGACACAGACACAGACACAGACACACACACACACACACACACACACACACACAGAGATAGAGAATTCAGTAACGAACTTCTTAACTTCGTTGAAAATTACTGAAGCTTATACAGCGGAAAAAAAAAAAAAAAAAAAAAACGAAACCACCACGAACATGACACCCTATCATAAACACAAAGCCATTAGACCTAGGATCGAACACTAATCAAATTTAATCTAACGCAATTTTTCACTAATTGGAATGCATATTGAACCGAAATCAAGAAGTCTTTTGATTGTAATAGGCCCTATCTGGCCATTACCAGCTAACTACAGGCATCGTTTCAAATACGTCTGTCAAGTCTGTGCTTTTTCCCCCCGCAAGCCAAGCCAAACAAACGATTCTATTTGTTTACATCATTTGAAGGCGGCACGTGAGATCCTGGGTAATTTGTTGGTATCGAAAAGGGTAATAACGCTTTTTAACTGCAAACAGGAAGCTTGAAACGAAACAAGCAGCGGAAGAACCACAAAAAAGCCCAGGCATTTAGAAAGCAAGGTCGCGTAAGGGAATGTGGCTAATGTCTGGCTCCCACCCTTCCCATACATCATTGAAGGACCACCCCACAGCATAGTATTCAATTCTCATGGTATTCGTTTACTTATTATGAGATGCACTTCTATTTAGCTCCAGTGGAATGGGAACGAGAAGGGTTAACATTTTATTCAGTCAAGAGGGGGAATGGATTACCCAAACAGCCACAAGGACACTTTTCATATTATACTAAAACATTATTTAATTCAGGTCTTTTAGTCTACTTTGTGAGGTTACAGACTGTCGCATGTCTGAGATACTTAGTAAAGTTCACTGTCCACAGGACGTCCACGACGTTATGGGTGGGAATGGCGTATCCATGAGATTGAACTTGTTTGATTTGTTGCAATTTAACACGTCTATTTTCAGCAACAATGCTACACGAGATGGGATCCATTTTTTAGAGTAGGATCCGAATCCGAGGCAAGTGCCGGAGCTGGAAACGAACACGGATCCATAGCTTTACGAATAGTCACATCTTCTTCATAACCTCCTAAACAGCTTTACGGCGAGTCGTGTTCTTCTCCATAACCTCTTCAATAACCCCATGGCTAGTCACATATTTTTCTCCATAACCTCACATCTAGCACGCCTGCACAGCCTAGCTCAAACAGGTATGTTCAAACTACAGATAATGATCAATTCTATATCTAATGACTGATCAATCCTGAAATCAAAGATCTAAAACGTTGAAACGGACCAGGCTTTTTACAAAATCCACTAAGGGGATACTACGAAAAATCAAGAGAAAAATATATATATCGTATTGAATCAAAAACTAACTTTTTAGGCAAGTAATTCTGGGAAATGGTAGCCTATATGTGAATGTTCAAACTTAGAATTTGTGAGTTAATATTACTCCGTTTATCTCCTTTATTTTTTGCGGATGTAAATTTCAAACAACATAACTACTTCTTAAACTTATAAAATAAAACACGAAAAAAAGAAAAAAAACAACAACACTCAGTTCATTAACATTTGCTAAAGAACTAATGAGTATTTCATTAGTAATAAGTGTCAACGCTTGGATAAATTACTAACTGTTTCCTATATACTAATTTACGGTTGCTGAATCTGATGAAGCTATTTCTAAACTTTTTTCAAAAACTAACAATTTTCCTTTTGCCACTTTTTCGTAAGTGAAAAGAGATAGATAATGTTATTCTACACCCGAAAATACGAATCGGAAGAATTTTCATTGTTGCCACTCATAGAAATTACAGTGTGACCAGAATTTGAATTACCCAAAAATCTAGGTTATGGCAGCGACTAGAAAAATGAACTCAACAGCAATTGATGACTTATCATGCTGTCTGTGTTCCTTGTTAACAACTTTTTAAAATAATATTTGTATTTTAATTCTACTGATAATTAAAAATTATTTATTTTGTACTTTTATTACAAAATGGCATCAGCATCAGAATTGTCACTGTTGATCTCAACGACACCGGAAACTATGGATTCGACACTAATATTGGTTATTTTCGACCATTATTATATATCTCCCCCTCCCCAAGTTGCGGGGTTGAATTCGGATTTAAACGGCATAGATTCAACACTAATATCGGTCATTATCGATCATTTTTAAAATATCACCCCCTCCTCCTCCCCTAAGTTGCACCGTCAAAGCGTAATGATAAAAACATTCCAGACCCGAATCTCATCTATGTTGAAAATTTGATCGAGATCGGTCTTTTGGTGCAAGAGTTATTAAGTTACCAACATAATGATATCTATCTATCTATCTCTCTATATCTATCTATCTATCTATCTATAAACCCTATGGACACCAAGGGGTTACGCGTAAACCGCACATCAAGGGAAGATTAAAAAATGTCCACCACATAAACCCTTCCTTGGTGTGCGGTATTACACTTAGGCTTAACCCGTTGGTGAACGTAGGCTTTCCCCTTTTAATATATCATCACTCCGCAACAAGCAGGTCTTTCCCGTTAGGCGTACGATGCTTTGGGTCAGTTGTACCCTAGCGACATCTAGTGTTAGAATGTTTGGAAAATAACCTCATGCACATTATGGTAACACGTTACAGCAAGGGAGAGTACTTTATGTCCATCACGAAAACCTTTTTAAGTTTGGGTCATTTTCAAGAAATTAAAAGTATTGAATGAGAGAAAATAAAATTTATATATATATATATATATTTTTTTTACACAAAACCTGAATTATGACATGATACCAAAGAAACATCCATAAAACTTCTTATCTTAGTAAAAATGTCTTCAATTTTTAACCCACCTTAATAAACGTAGGACTAAAGAAGAACCAAAACATTATCTGAACCTTCACAGCTTCTTGAGTTGATTTTGAGTTTAACGTCCCTTTCAGCAGCGAGGCTATATGAGACGGGACCTACTGATTAACGTGAAATCCGAACCACATGAGTTCCCGCCGCGAATCGAGCCCGCGTCTCCCAAGCCAAAGGCGCGTGCGCTAACTGCTTAGCAACGGGGCATATCTCTTCACAGCTTCAGTCTACGAAAATATTTGTAGACCTAACCTTGTGAAGAAAATAATATTATTCAGCAGACGTTAACCTCCATTTTTAAAAAAGCCAGTACATACACACTCACAAACACACGTGCAAGCAGATGTGAAAGATGAATAACGTGTAACGTGATATATGTATTTTCATTTGGCTGAGGCGACAATTTCCGCATGTCTTTTTCTTTGTATTTTATTAAGACTAGGAAGGGCAGATATGTTTAAGTTATAGGCAAGTAAATGTTGCGTGTACGTGTTAATATGCGTAAATCATTTTAAAGAAAAAAAAACATTCGATGAATGAATTAAACAGATGACTATCACACTTGTCAAGCTTAGAGATTATTCATAGTCTCATACTGTATTAGTACTGAAGGATACTTCTCCCCTCTCTCTCTCAAAAAAAAAAAAAAAAAAAAAATAGCTAGACGCACGGAAACAGAGAAGCTAATTTGTTAAATTATACTGATTTGTTTCTGTTTAATTTTTTTTGACAAATTTGTATCTATGTACTATGCATTTCTTTTCTTTCTTTTCTTTCTTTCTTTCTTTTTCTTTTTTTTTTTTTTGACAAATCATAAGATTCACTATCAAAGACACTGCCAACACACCACTGTTAAATCACCATGACAACTTCCACGAGAAACACGGTTTATGACGGTTTATGACTTATTATTACTTATCGTTACTTTACGTTACAAGTACTGTGGCTCCTCTCATATCTCATGAAAATCTGTCTCCTCTCGCCTCGTCTCATGGGTAAAACTACTGTTAATACTATAACCATGATATTACACATTATCGTAACGCAAGAAGGAAATGCTGCTTGTAATTTTAAAAAAAATAAATAAATGTAAATTTTAAATATGTTTCGGATGAAGGAATTTAGCCACAAACGATCTTGAAATAATTAGGGATGGCCAGAACCGGTTCCTGGTGGAACCGGTTTTCGGGCCTGAACGGATCTGGTTCTAGAAGATCCGGTTCCGGAACCGGTTTTTGGATCCAGATCTGGAACCGGTTCTGAAAACCGGATCTCCGAGAACCGGTTCCGCCGGAACCGGAACTTTGTGGCCATCCCTAGAAATAATAGTTAATAGGCAAACTGACAATGGACATATACGAGGGTAAGTCAAGAATTATCCGCAATGTAACTGTAACTTTTCTTATATTTCTTCATACTGACCTCTGTCCTCGTTTATTTTATTGTTATGCTGTTGTGGTCATGCTACGAAAATTTGATTCCAATTCCTCCATTTGTCTTCCTTTTGTTGCAGATAGATCATGGCCACTCCATTAGAAGTTTGCACTAAAGACGAACAACGAGCAGTGATCTGATTTTTGCGGTCGAATGGTGTATCAGAGGTCGCAATCCATCAAAGATAATGTACCACTTCATCAGTAGTAACTCGTCTGTCTAAGAGAACCCTGCACGCTCAGTGTTGTCATTATCTGTGGCCGTAAATGGTCGCCCAGCTCCTTCATCGTGTGTAACACTTGTACGGCCATTTTTTGAATTTTTCCAATCCATTCGTACATACTCCGTTGCGGCAAGACACTGTTTCCGTATTGTGCCGGAAGTCTTTGACGGATTTCGACCTCTGATACATCCTCCGACCACAAAAACCTGATCACAGCTCGTTGTTCCTCTTTGATGCAAACTTCTAATGGAGCGGCCATGATCTATCTGCAACAGAAGGAAGACAAATGGAGGAATTAGGATCAATCTTTCATAGCATGACCACTATAAAATAAACGAGGACAGAGGTCATTATGAAAGAAATGTAAGAAATGTTATAGCTACATTGCGGATTACCTTTAGACTTACCCTCGTATATACATATCCCTTGACTAAATTCTGAATCTTTTTACATATCATAAAGAAACTGCATTTCTTATCTCCAATGTTTGAAGTTAAGAGTCTTCATTTTGACGGGTGAGCTCCTCCGTGGCTAAGCGGTTAGCGTACGCGCCTTTGGCGTGGGAGACCCGGATTCGATTCCCGGTGGGAGCTCATGTGGTTCGGATTCCACGTTAATCAGTAGGTCCACGTCTCATATAGCCTCGCTGCTGAACGGGACGTAAAACTCAAAATCAATCAATCAAAATCAATCATCATCCCGACGAAATTAAAATACCGCTAATTTTACATTAATTATGTGATATCTTCAAATAGATAAAAGATAATTGAAATATGGAACAAGAGCGCCCTAGACAATATTATTTTCCCTGAGGTACCGTTATCACAAGTCACCTAGTAGCTTTCCGTTCTCAGCTGTTTAGAAACGCGAAAATAAATGCAGATTTTCAAAATGGCTCGAAATCGAAAGCAGATAAGTGAGTCGTGATAACGGTTTCTCATGTAAAATAATATTGTCTAGGGCGCTCTTGTTCCACATTTCGATTATCTTTTATCTATTTGAAGATATCACATAATTACATTAAAATTAGCGGTATTTTAATTTCGCCTGGATGAAGACTCTTAATAGATTAGATACAAAGTACTCAGACATAAATTGGTAATGGTAGTTGCTCTTTTAAATGGCTATAAGTAAAAGAAAAAAACTGATTTTCTGAGTATGACAAAGAGACGTAGGAAAGAAAACGAAGAACGAATTTATGCTTTAAAAAAATAAAAAAAAATAAAAGTATGTTGCAAATCGCAGTGGCCTTCGAGTCCCGTTAGTTGTTGTTCGTTAAACGCAGGGAGTGTAATTAGAATTGTTCAGTTAGAAACGCCTGTCTGATAGGAGTTGTATGTACCGGTAATGCTAAGTAGGGGAACTTATGAATAAGAGTTACAACACTCTCACAAACTAACTAACATGCAGAACAAATACCTCTCTTGAAAGCGAATGAATGAACTCTCAACTTCATTTTCCATATTTCTTTGGAAACTGCAAAAAACCCAAGGCGTCGTGCGGTACACAAAAAATTCTCTTTTTCACTCTAATGTTTTCCAATAATATTAAGAATTTGTTTCGAAAAATTCTACAAACTACGTGAGAATGTGATTATTATTATTAAGTATCCAGCCTTTTGGCAGATCGTGGGACTATTTTTTTTTCTTTTTTTTTTCTTAATTTTCAGTTTGGGTTTCTTCCATGTTTCTTCAGTTTCAGCTTCCTCTTTTAACTCCCAATATTTTCTTCTATTTTTCAAATCATCGATCACTCTTGTTCTTCTTTCTATTCCTCGCTTCCCTTTCATCTTTCCTTCTATAGTGGTATGAAGAAGACAACTTCTTTGCAAGATGTTTCCAATTTAATTAGCCATCTTCCGAAGAATGCTGGCTAAAAGTATCCTCCAACACCACATTTCGAAGCTCTCTAAATATTTCTTCTCTAACTTCGGTAATGTTCAAGTCTCTGAACCATACAGTCTAATGCTCCATATAAAGCACTTGACCAACTTCTTCTTAAGTCCAATATTAAGGCTGCTAGTTAAGAGTGATTTTTTTTTTTTTTTTTGAATGCTTCTGTGGTTCTCGACCTTATCTCTCTGGTCCAGTACGCGTCGTTCGTCAAAATACTTCCCAGATATTTGAAATGGTCGATCTCTTCAAGTACTTTGTTCTATTCTGACCCGTAAGGGCGTGTTTCCACGGGATATTCTCATGACTTTCGACTTTTCGATGTTAATTTCCATTCCATACAGTTTTCCAGTGTCAACTATTTTGTGAATCATCTCCTGTAGTCCTCCTTCGGTTTTAGCTATTATAACCGTATCATCTGCATACCTGATCTTGTTAATGATCTGCCCTCCAATCTTGAAATCTCCAATTCCCATTAATGCTTCCTCCATTAAACATTCACTGTAAGTGTTGAATAATTGTGGCGACATACTACATACTTGTCTGACATCTCTTCCAATCTCCACATTATTGGTTTTTTCTTCATTCAAGCGCATGAGAATGTGATAATATGCGATATGTTAACTGTACTGTCTAAATAATAAACATTGCAAACAGGATTCCAACAAGGGTGGCCCACTGAAAATATTTGATCTAGCCCTACGTTGATGAAATTAAAGTATGATAATATTAACTAAGATATTTCCAGTGAATTGTAGTTATGTATATTAATATGATTGTAACATGGACATATTATTGTATACAAAACCCGTAAATTCTACAAGTTTCTAAGTCATCATTATCATTATCATCATCATCATAGGTATTTTGCCATTATTGACAGATCGCTTGTTGCAACTAAGAAGCTTCCATTCTCCACGGTCTTCCGCTAACCTCTTCGTCTTCACGTACGATTTCTCTATTTTGATATCGTCCACTACTCCTTCGCCCCCTCCCTCTCTTTCCTGCCACCATACCCTCTAGCACGTCTTAGTCAATAATCCCAGTTTCTCTTTCTCTTCTTAATAATATATAAAATAATTCTTTTCTTTCCCATTTCGAAACCTTCCAGTCGTTTTTTCATCATTTTCGCGTAATGTCCATGTTTCTCACCCATACAGTACAACACTCCACACGAAGTCAAAGTCCCACAAAATAGTATCTTCTTCCTCCTGTAGTGCTTGCCAAATGATGTCCCTGAGTTACATTTTATCCTTCCCGCAAATATATATATATATATATATATATATATATATATATATATATATATATATATATATATATATATATATATATATATATATATATATATATATATATATATAGGGGCGGATCTAGGATATGATCAAGAGAGGGACTAAACCATATTTTGCCGTTTTATCCAGTGTAAAGCAGGATTGAAGCCCATTTTATCCAGTGCATACCGGAGTGTCAAGGGGGGATACAGACCCTATAGCCTCCTCCTTGGATCCGCCACTGTATATATAATACATATGTTCCTCGTATAAAACTCAATATTTAAGAAGCAGACTGTAGTTGTCCATCATAAAATACCTAAATGGAGATTTGACTTGACTTGACTTTGAAAATATTTTCTTTATTCTTTTAGTTTCCCAGTCAAGATTCAAGGTAAGATGGTTGATATCGAGCCGGTTTAATTTTTTTTAACACTTTGCTCTTTATCTGTTGATGCTCCAGTTGCTCCTACTGATAGCCAAAGGAATTTTTCAGTTCATTCAATCTTCTTCAATAACCCCCATTTATTCACTATATTTATTTCTAGTTTTGATTCATTCTAACACAGATGGGCAAAGATAGTAAGACAATTCTCCTATTACTTCTTGAAAGAGGTTCTTATGGAATTGTCAACGGCCTTTGGGAATAATACTTCATTATATAATCCGACAATCCTCAACGAGAAAAAAAAAACTACCCCGTGGGATTTATCCCTCAGCATGGCAACACTGCAAACAATGCGAAACTGAAAGATAAAACAAGATAATCATATGACGTCATCAGCAGTGCAACAAGCCCATTAGTCGTTTCAATATGCATTATGCAGCTCATTCTACCTTGGCATTAATGTTGTCAACGGCACGACTCACGCCTGTCACTACCGAGTCAAACCGACAAGTAAGCCGAGCCAACAGCTCACCCAACCGTGCCGCTCGACCCCTCGGCTCAGTTGGGCCAAACCGAACCGGGCCGATGGCTCATGTCAACCGAACCGGCTCGAGCCAATGACTCACCTGAGCCGAACCGATAACTCATCGCAACCGAGGCAGTGGCTCACCTGAACTGAGCTGAGCCGGAGTTCGAGCTAAGCCGGTGGCTCAGGGCTTGGGTCGAGCCGGTTGACATCACTATCTAGCACTGGGATCGAACCCGGGATCCCAAGCACCAGAGGTGAACGCTCTACCACTGAGCCACCGCGGCCCCCCAGCTCATTTAGGAGATTACTTATAATAAATAATCTTGAGTCATTTGGATGCATTATTCAGGAAAAAAAAAACGTCTGGGGAAAAGACGTTTGATAACCCTGTACAGAATGAAACATGGAAACAATCCCAAGTATGAAATTTTTAATCTCCGAGGTTGATCACAGCTACAGTTAAACAAATTCACGTTCAAAATGAATGACAAGACACTGGGAGCGACATAAAAGCACAGAACATCAGTAAGAACAAATTATGGGAAGTGGACAGCCTCGTAGGTCCAAGGCCGACAGTTTCAAAAAGCACGTGGAACAATCCCTTTGCTCTCTCATCTACTCAGCGCACGCCCAGAATGCTAATGGCTCTCTGCCTCCGAGATTCATACTTCAAATGGATCCTGTGTGCAAAATTGCATCCGCCCACGCTTTCCATGCTGATTGGGTAGACTAATACAAAGAAAGATTGAAGAAAGAAAAAAAACTCAGCAAAATACACGTCACTTCCTGTCCACAGTTTATCTCGGGTGCACTTTCTCTCATTTCTGTCAAAAGCATGTGCGTGATAAGGATGCCAATATTTTTACAAGAAAGAACGTCTAGTCGAGCTGAAACATTTAAAGGCAAAGAAGAAAAAACTAGCTCAAAGCGATATCATTCATTCGCTATGTTTTATATATACATACAGAGCTCAGGATGCAAACTGGAAACACTTCAGAAAGGTCGGCGTTCTGTTGAGACAAATTATTTCAGCAAAATGTTCCAAGGAAACAAGTGTTGGAACTAAAACTGCCGAAAGCTTTGTGTGTTATTAATCACGCCTCCCAACGTTCGATAATGATAAATTTCTAAACAAAGAGCCATATAGTCTGCAATGAACAAGTAGTAGACTACAAACTAGAGAATAGTGAGTGCTATTACAGTCGCTTAGTTATAGATTTTGTCCTATGTATCCCTACTGTTTACCTACTGACAACAACGAATTCACAACTAACTAACTCTATGGTCTATGGAGCCTGGAGGTTCAATGCCGCGTTCACAAAAGCCCTCCATTGATTTTTGTCCTTAGCCAACTGGATCCAATTTCTATTTTGTATTTATATTTCCATGAGATCCCTCTTATTATTGTCCTCCTATCTGCGCCTAAGTCTTCCTAATGGTTGTTTTCCGATTGGACTACCAGTTAACACTTTCAAAGCATTCCTACTTTCTTCCATTCTGGCTACACGACCTGCCCACCTGAGCCTCGTAGACTTGATGACCCTAACAATGTTTGGTAAACGGTATAAATTATGCAGTGTCTCGTTATGAAGTTCCTGCCATTCCCCATCCCCGTTTCTCTTGGGTTCGAATATTCGTCTCAGGATTTTATTCCCAAACACTTTCAGCCTACGTTCTTCTCTCACAGTAAGCGACCATGTTTCGCAACCACACAGAACAACAGGCATGATTATCGTTTTATATATTTTTAAGCTTCAAATTCCTTGACAGACTTCAAGACGACAAAAGATTTTGAACTGAATGATAGCACGAATTTCCTGCTTTCAGTTGACATTTAATTTCTTCGTGAATATAGTTTTCGTCTGTTAATATAAATCCTAGATATTGAAAGTATCCACTTTATCAACAGTATTATTTGATATTTTAACGCACCATAATTTGCTATATTACGATCCCGACAAACTTCCATGTATTCAATTTTCTCTGCATTTATTTCTAAACCCATGTCCCTGCTAGCGTTTAATAAGATCTCTGCATTTCTATCACCTCCATTAAATTTACATCATAGCTAGACTGTCGGTAAAATATTCATGTGTAGCAGAATAATTACCGTTCGAGGTGATCAAGGTTAGATTTTCGGTGGAATTCTATTGTATCACTGAGTTCTAGGTTTCATGGCTCTAGCTTAAAGGAGACGATGAGAACTGAATGAATTCTTTTTTTACATCTTGGAGAACATATGGAATCTAGATGCAAATTTGTTTCGTTTACAAAATCCATGCTTTGTAGCAAAACAAAACAACTAATAAAAGCGTAAGATTAGTGATTAGTCTAGTTGAGTTTCAGACTGCTTAGTGGTATCAATTAGAACCTAAAATGTTGTAAGGGAGTGGACTTAAACCCGTCGAACAATCTGTGAGCCAAACTAAATTCCAATATATCTCACGGGCAACTAAGCTGTACTGTGGTTGTAAGAACTGTAAGATGCTTCCATCTATGCGTATTTGCAACAAATGTATTTTAATGTTAAGCATTTATTTAAAACGAACAAATAAAAAAAAAAGCGTATGGGCCACCTCTGCGGTATCCGTTGAAGACTTCTGCTGTAAGGCATTCGATGCTCAAGGTACAAGAGCTTACCTTTTTGCACATTTTGCAACATTTACATGGAAACTAAAGGGAACCGCTTTCACCCAAAGAATCAAGTGTTCTTTACAGCCTAGTTCTAGTTGATGTAGAACACTGTTTTCGAACTAAGATCATCTGCAATATAAAAGCTAGTGGCGGGGAGTATACAACATAGGCCTATTAGTTCATTAGATTCTCAGCAGTACGAAATGTGACAAGCAGCTACCACCACAGCACAGATCTTTGATATGGTTTTGAGTTTAGCGTCCTTTTCAGTAGCGAGACTATATAAGATTTGGACCTACAGGGATCCGAACCACATGATCTCCTGCGAGAAATCGAACGCGGTTCTCCCATAATAAAGGTGCGCATACGCTAACCGCTTAACCACGAATGAGTTCAGCAAAGACCTTTAACGATAAAAGTCTGAGATAAACGTTCTTCCAGAGCAACATGCACAAGCGATCTGATTGATCGCCCAGGTCTTCCTCCCCTGTTCTGGCCAGAACGACTTCGTTATCATCTCGCCGGTCATGTTACAGGTCAATGTTTGAAAAGGGTAGACTACATAGTGCACAATAGATTTTGTTGGTATATCCTTGACTTGTATGCAACCACTTCTGATTTGTCAAAAGGGTTGCATACATACACGAAGTACGTAAGAAGAAAAACTTTTCTTTCGGTATTCATGAACCGTTACTTCAACGTGGTGTAATATACATATAGTACGTAAATATTTGAGTTTTATAAGTGTATAAACATGGGCAAGTAAATAAATGTTTCCAAGGCGCAAGCGCTACTCACTAGACTAGGCCATCCGGGAAGGCTGTTTGTGGTATATGGAACATATACTAGATATGAATCCACAAGTTAACGTGGAAGCCGAACCACATTAAGTTCCCACCGGAAATCGAAGCAGAGTTTGCCGCAACGGTGAATACTAACCATTTAAGCATAAGCAAGCCACGCAAAGCAATTCCTGCTTTATATTGTGTTTAGTTAGAACTTTTTGAAAGTTAATTTCTCGAGGATCGTTCTTGGGTCCTTGGTTCGATCTCAGACCATGTTTGTTTGTAGTGGATCAACATTGTGTCCGCGGGTTTCCTCGGAGTTTTCTCGTTTCCTCCTAGATTCTCATTCCACCAATTCCTTTCAGAATCACTCATTTCCATTAATTATCCATTACCTTTCATCTGAAGTGTACAACCGTGGTACGTAAAACTAAAAATTTCATTCGAGGACCGCCCTCCTCTGCCCGCACACGAGTATAATACAGGGACCACGGTGGCTAAGTGGTAGATCGTGCGTCTCTGGTGCGTGGAGTCTCTGGTTTGATCCCAACTCGCCCCAAGTGAACTTTGTGATAGACAAACACCGTATGCGTGGGTTTTCTCGGGGCTCTCCCATTTCCTCCCACTTAATTCATTCCACTATTGCATTTATTTCTCATCATTACAGTCTCCTGTAACCCAGACATAATCGTGGGACATAAAACTGAAAGATTTCATTACATTTCATTTAACAAGTATAATACAAATAGCAAGCGACGCTATACTCAGAACGACATTCTCACGATCTGTATTTCCCATTTTTTCCTTCCCTAAGATTTTAAACAATTAAATCCTCCATAAATTTCGAATTTCAGCAGAAGTTACTGCATTTCGTTGAAATTTACAATAACTTTTCTACTATTTTCAGATCAGTGGTAACTCCTCACTGTTTTGGTTTTCTTTGAAACTTAAATCTTGCAGCCAGTTGTGTTCCTTTTCGTGTGTGTGTTTGTGTTTTTCTATTATTAGAAGAAAGAAGCTGTTATTCCGGTTACTGGTTGATGGCTTAATAAACGGTTGGCTATTTAGTTCTGCAACTCAAAAACATCCCATAACGTGCACATGACACGTATGATTGATAGCAGGTGGGCAGACTGGCACAAATCGGTCACTCAGTTTAGGATCCTTTGCTCGAAGGCAGCCAAAATGTAGTCATTAACAATTCCTCGCAAAGGAAACGCATAACTGCTTAATTTGATTGCTTAAAAAAATGTCACGACTGGGGCAAAAATTAGATTCAACTAGCCTTTTAACTTTTTTATCATACTTTCTGGACCAGTTAGTGTTTGTACGTACAAGGCCCAGACTCTAACTCTGTGAAAACACTAAAGAGCTCCTTAAGATTACTTAAGATTTATTACACTAAAAAAAAGTAAAGATTAAAAGTCCACTCGGGACTCTACCTAGGAACAGGTAAGAGGCTTATCCAAGGTTTGCATTAACCTAAACATTGTTGCTACATTGACTAAGCTCGTAGAGTGCACCGTGGCTCAGTGATTGAGCGCTTACCTCTGGTGTGTGGAATATCTTGTTAGATTCTTGGCCAGTCCCGCATGTTACTAATTTCATAGAACAAATCCAAGTAGCAAGAAAACTTTCGGCCGATTGGCGCGTGCTTGGCTTTTGGCTCACTACGCATTCTTTCATACAATCTGCCTTATGTCGCACTTACAAGCGATACTTTAGATCCTTCGCAGAGCGTCATAGCATCACTGGCCATTCATTGGCTATTGACTTACCGCCAGCGTAAAACGCTCGCGTCAAGCTTGAATAGAACACTGAATGCAATGCTGCCCTCTTGTAACTTTGTTACTAGAATCCAGCTTGCGGCATGCTTGCACGCTATCCAATCAAGCCTGATGCAAGCTTGGCTTCCAATGCAAACTTACAGCAAGCGGTTTGCAAGTTGTCTTTGCTACTAGGACTTGGTCGGCTACTTGTTAAATTTGCAATGCTGTAAGTCGTATTTAGTTTGTTTTACAGAAATTATCGCAAATAAAATCGAAAACAAATCTGTTGTTTCCTTTATCACTAAATCTTTCATCACCATCTGTTAGCAGTAGAACCAAGGTTTGTCTTACGTTTCCCGTTAACAGATTGACGTACCTATTTCTGGTTTATGTTCGAAGAAGCGACTTGCACCATTCTAACCGTAACCCTTTAATTATTTTTCACTTCTGTAATAACTTATCTTCTTAACTCAAGGCCACTTATTTGATTAGTCTTAGAATAGATACGGCTTCGATTCAACCAAAAGGAACTCAATCAAATGGAAACAAAATTAGTATATACGCCACTAGAGAGAAAGATCACGTATATTTGTAAATCATGAAATTGAAGGTTGCTAATTTTGCTACAATGCTATAGAAAATAACGCCTGTATCTGTATACAATGAGGTGGTTTATTGGAAAACAAGAATCTACCACAGACGTAGAAAAAAAGCGAAACCTGATACAGAGACGTGCTGAGAACTTACTAAGGTCTCTGTAAGAGTTCATTAACTGAAGATTTTGCCTTCATCGTCGTATTTTAACTACAAGGCGCAAGCTACAATGTCGTTGTTGCATGGAGAATCCATTAACGCCAGCGATGAAAGGAGAAGGATGGAGACAAGTGGACGCCATGTCACTTCTTTTTTATCACTTTCAATTTCTTCTGTTCCTTTTTATTTTCTGCAGCCACTATTCAGCATACAGACATGCGGGCATATATACTAAATAAGGCGCTGGATTACCATTTTCAATTCGACCAATCAATGCAAGCAGTGGCGGATTTAGCCCGGAGCCGGGGTGTCTAGCACCCCCACCCCTAATATTTTGAGTGACAAAAAATATTTAAGTTATTATTTTTATATTTTTTAAACTTTATAGTAAACTTATGATATATACCTATCATAGTCTGGGGTCTGACTGCCCGCTCCCAGTTTTTACCTTCTAGATCCACCACTTATCCAAAGGCACAACATGTGAATATGTTCAACAGTGTTTCGAGGAATCCATGTGGAACAGAACCACTGTATTGAGACTAACAATTTATGATTCTATGAACTTAATACTGTAGTGTTCATTTTGCTTGGTGCGTACAACAGAAGCATATTTCCGGAGGATTTCAGCAGAACGCAGGGAAATTGTTAAGGTTACTTTACAGGGACTCTACTCATCAATAGATGTCAGCACGATTCCCTTACCTTTCCAATCTATTTTACAGGAAGTAGAGTTGCAGTAAAAACGAAAAATTTATCGTCTCGTCTCGAAAACGAGACAAGAGCCTAAATGAGAAATGCCCTTTCAAATTAGAGACGAGACGAGACGAGAACACGACAATTCTCGCCTAGTTTTCGAGAGATCACAATTCTCGCCTAGCTTTCGAGAGGAGATCACAATTCTCGCCTAGATTTCGAGAAGAGATCACAATTCTCGCCTAGCTTTCGAGAGAAGATCACAATTCTCGCCTAGCTTTCGAGAGATCACAATTCTCGCCTAGCTTTCGAGAGGAGATCACAATTCTCGCCTAGTTTTCGAGAGGAGATCACAATTCTCGCCTAGTTTTCGAGAGGAGATCACAATTCTCGCCTAGCTTTCGAGAGGAGATCACAATTCTCGCCTAGTTTTCGAGAGGAGATCACAATTCTCGCCTAGCTTTCGGGAGGAGATCACAATTCTCGCCTAGCTTTCGAGAGGAGATCACAATTCTCGCCTAGCTTTCGAGAGGAGATCACAATTCTCGCCTAGCTTTCGAGAGGAGATCACAATTCTCGCCTAGCTTTCGAGAGATCACAATTCTCGCCTAGTTTTCGAGAGGAGATCACAATTCTCGCCTAGCTTTCGAGAGATCACAATTCTCGCCTAGCTTTCGAGAGAAGATCACAATTCTCGCCTAGCTTTCGAGAGATCACAATTCTCGCCTAGCTTTCGAGAGGAGATCACAATTCTCGCCTAGTTTTCGAGAGGAGATCACAATTCTCGCCTAGCTTTCGGGAGGAGATCACAATTCTCGCCTAGCTTTCGAGAGGAGATCACAATTCTCGCCTAGCTTTCGAGAGATCACAATTCTCGCCTAGTTTTCGAGAGGAGATCACAATTCTCGCCTAGCTTTCGAGAGATCACAATTCTCGCCTAGCTTTCGAGAGAAGATCACAATTCTCGCCTAGCTTTCGAGAGATCACAATTCTCGCCTAGCTTTCGAGAGGAGATCACAATTCTCGCCTAGTTTTCGAGAGGAGATCACAATTCTCGCCTAGTTTTCGAGAGATCACAATTCTCGCCTAGTTTTCGAGAGGAGATCACAATTCTCGCCTAGCTTTCGAGAGATCACAATTCTCGCCTAGCTTTCGGGAGGAGATCACAATTCTCGCCTAGCTTTCGAGAGAAGATCACAATTCTCGCCTAGCTTTCGAGAGATCACAATTCTCGCCTAGTTTTCGAGAGGAGATCACAATTCTCGCCTAGCTTTCGAGAGATCACAATTCTCGCCTAGCTTTCGAGAGAAGATCACAATTCTCGCCTAGCTTTCGAGAGATCACAATTCTCGCCTAGCTTTCGAGAGGAGATCACAATTCTCGCCTAGTTTTCGAGAGGAGATCACAATTCTCGCCTAGTTTTCGAGAGGAGATCACAATTCTCGCCTAGCTTTCGGGAGGAGATCACAATTCTCGCCTAGCTTTCGAGAGGAGATCACAATTCTCGCCTAGCTTTCGAGAGGAGATCACAATTCTCGCCTAGCTTTCGAGAGGAGATCACAATTCTCGCCTAGCTTTCGAGAGGAGATCACAATTCTCGCCTAGCTTTCGAGAGGAGATCACAATTCTCGCCTAGTTTTCGAGAGGAGATCACAATTCTCGCCTAGTTTTCGAGAGGAGATCACAATTCTCGCCTAGCTTTCGAGAGGAGATCACAATTCTCGCCTAGCTTTCGAGAGGAGATCACAATTCTCGCCTAGCTTTCGAGAGGAGATCACAATTCTCGCCTAGCTTTCGAGAGGAGATCACAATTCTCGCCTAGTTTTCGAGAGGAGATCACAATTCTCGCCTAGTTTTCGAGAGGAGATCACAATTCTCGCCTAGCTTTCGAGAGGAGATCACAATTCTCGCCTAGCTTTCGAGAGGAGATCACAATTCTCGCCTAGCTTTCGAGAGGAGATCACAATTCTCGCCTAGCTTTCGAGAGGAGATCACAATTCTCGCCTAGTTTTCGAGAGGAGATCACAATTCTCGCCTAGCTTTCGAGAGATCACAATTCTCGCCTAGTTTTCGAGAGGAGATCACAATTCTCGCCTAGCTTTCGAGAGATCACAATTCTCGCCTAGCTTTCGAGAGAAGATCACAATTCTCGCCTAGCTTTCGAGAGATCACAATTCTCACCTAGCTTTCGAGAGGAGATCACAATTCTCGCCTAGTTTTCGAGAGGAGATCACAATTCTCGCCTAGTTTTCGAGAGATCACAATTCTCGCCTAGTTTTCGAGAGGAGATCACAATTCTCGCCTAGCTTTCGAGAGATCACAATTCTCGCCTAGCTTTCGGGAGGAGATCACAATTCTCGCCTAGCTTTCGAGAGAAGATCACAATTCTCGCCTAGCTTTCGAGAGATCACAATTCTCGCCTAGTTTTCGAGAGGAGATCACAATTCTCGCCTAGCTTTCGAGAGATCACAATTCTCGCCTAGCTTTCGAGAGAAGATCACAATTCTCGCCTAGCTTTCGAGAGATCACAATTCTCGCCTAGCTTTCGAGAGGAGATCACAATTCTCGCCTAGTTTTCGAGAGGAGATCACAATTCTCGCCTAGTTTTCGAGAGGAGATCACAATTCTCGCCTAGCTTTCGGGAGGAGATCACAATTCTCGCCTAGCTTTCGAGAGGAGATCACAATTCTCGCCTAGCTTTCGAGAGGAGATCACAATTCTCGCCTAGCTTTCGAGAGGAGATCACAATTCTCGCCTAGCTTTCGAGAGATCACAATTCTCGCCTAGCTTTCGAGAGGAGATCACAATTCTCGCCTAGCTTTCGAGAGGAGATCACAATTCTCGCCTAGTTTTCGAGAGGAGATCACAATTCTCGCCTAGCTTTCGAGAGGAGATCACAATTCTCGCCTAGCTTTCGAGAGGAGATCACAATTCTCGCCTAGCTTTCGAGAGGAGATCACAATTCTCGCCTAGTTTTCGAGAGGAGATCACAATTCTCGCCTAGTTTTCGAGAGGAGATCACAATTCTCGCCTAGTTTTCGAGAGGAGATCACCATTCTCGCCTAGCTTTCGAGAGATCACAATTCTCGCCTAGTTTTCGAGAGATCACAATTCTCGCCTAGCTTTCGAGAGAAGATCACAATTCTCGCCTAGCTTTCGAGAGATCACAATTCTCGCCTAGCTTTCGAGAGAAGATCACAATTCTCGCCTAGCTTTCGAGAGATCACAATTCTCGCCTAGCTTTCGAGAGGAGATCACAATTCTCGCCTAGTTTTCGAGAGGAGATCACAATTCTCGCCTAGTTTTCGAGAGGAGATCACAATTCTCGCCTAGCTTTCGGGAGGAGATCACAATTCTCGCCTAGCTTTCGAGAGGAGATCACAATTCTCGCCTAGCTTTCGAGAGGAGATCACAATTCTCGCCTAGCTTTCGAGAGGAGATCACAATTCTCGCCTAGCTTTCGAGAGATCACAATTCTCGCCTAGCTTTCGAGAGGAGATCACAATTCTCGCCTAGCTTTCGAGAGGAGATCACAATTCTCGCCTAGTTTTCGAGAGGAGATCACAATTCTCGCCTAGCTTTCGAGAGGAGATCACAATTCTCGCCTAGTTTTCGAGAGGAGATCACAATTCTCGCCTAGCTTTCGGGAGGAGATCACAATTCTCGCCTAGTTTTCGAGAGGAGATCACAATTCTCGCCTAGTTTTCGAGAGGAGATCACAATTCTCGCCTAGTTTTCGAGAGGAGATCACAATTCTCGCCTCGCTTTCGAGAGATCACAATTCTCGCCTAGCTTTCGAGAGATCACAATTCTCGCCTAGCTTTCGAGAGAAGATCACAATTCTCGCCTAGCTTTCGAGAGATCACAATTCTCGCCTAGCTTTCGAGAGGAGATCACAATTCTCGCCTAGTTTTCGAGAGGAGATCACAATTCTCGCCTAGTTTTCGAGAGGAGATCAAAATTCTCGCCTAGCTTTCGGGAGGAGATCACAATTCTCGCCTAGCTTTCGAGAGGAGATCACAATTCTCGCCTAGCTTTCGAGAGGAGATCACAATTCTCGCCTAGCTTTCGAGAGGAGATCACAATTCTCGCCTAGCATTCGAGAGGAGATCACAATTCTCGCCTAGCTTTCGAGAGGAGATCACAATTCTCGCCTAGTTTTCGAGAGGAGATCACAATTCTCGCCTAGCTTTCGAGAGGAGATCACAATTCTCGCCTAGCTTTCGAGAGGAGATCACAATTCTCGCCTAGCTTTCGAGAGGAGATCACAATTCTCGCCTAGTTTTCGAGAGGAGATCACAATTCTCGCCTAGCTTTCGGGAGGAGATCACAATTCTCGCCTAGCTTTCGAGAGGAGATCACAATTCTCGCCTAGCTTTCGAGAGGAGATCACAATTCTCGCCTAGCTTTTGAGAGGAGATCACAATTCTCGCCTAGCTTTTGAGAGGAGATCACAATTCCCGCCTAGCTTTCGAGAGGAGATCACAATTCTCGCCTAGCTTTCGAGAGGAGATCACAATTCCCGCCTAGCTTTCGAGAGGAGATCACAATTCTCGCCTAGTTTTCGAGAGGAGATCACAATTCTCGCCTAGCTTTCGAGAGGAGATCACAATTCTCGCCTAGTTTTCGAGAGGAGATCACAATTCTCGCCTAGTTTTCGAGAGGAGATCACAATTCTCGCCTAGTTTTCGAGAGGAGATCACAATTCTCGCCTAGTTTCGAGAGGAGATCACAATTCTCGCCTAGTTTTCGAGAGGAGATCACAATTCTCGCCTAGTTTTCGAGAGGAGATCACAATTCTCGCCTAGTTTTCGAGAGGAGATCACAATTCTCGCCTAGCTTTCGAGAGGAGATCACAATTCTCGCCTAGCTTTCGAGAGGAGATCACAATTCTCGCCTAGCTTTCGAGAGGAGATCACAATTCTCGCCTAGCTTTCGAGAGGAGATCACAATTCTCGCCTAGCTTTCGAGAGGAGATCACAATTCCCGCCTAGCTTTCGAGAGGAGATCACAATTCTCGCCTAGCTTTCGAGAGGAGATCACAATTCTCGCCTAGCTTTCGAGAGAAGATCACAATTCTCGCCTAGTTTTCGAGAGGAGATCACAATTCTCGCCTAGCTTTCGAGAGGAGATCACAATTCTCGCCTAGCTTTCGAGAGGAGATCACAATTCTCGCCTAGTTTTCGAGAGGAGATCACAATTCTCGCCTAGCTTTCGAGAGGAGATCACAATTCTCGCCTAGCTTTCGAGAGAAGATCACAATTCTCGCCTAGTTTTCGAGAGGAGATCACAATTCTCGCCTAGCTTTCGAGAGGAGATCACAATTCTCGCCTAGTTTTCGAGAGGAGATCACAATTCTCGCCTAGTTTTCGAGAGGAGATCACAATTCTCGCCTAGTTTTCGAGAGGAGATCACAATTCTCGCCTAGCTTTCGAGAGATCACAATTCTCGCCTAGTTTTCGAGAGATCACAATTCTCGCCTAGCTTTCGAGAGATCACAATTCTCGCCTAGCTTTCGAGAGAAGATCACAATTCTCGCCTAGCTTTCGAGAGATCACAATTCTCGCCTAGCTTTCGAGAGGAGATCACAATTCTCGCCTAGTTTTCGAGAGGAGATCACAATTCTCGCCTAGTTTTCGAGAGGAGATCACAATTCTCGCCTAGCTTTCGGGAGGAGATCACAATTCTCGCCTAGCTTTCGAGAGGAGATCACAATTCTCGCCTAGCTTTCGAGAGGAGATCACAATTCTCGCCTAGCTTTCGAGAGGAGATCACAATTCTCGCCTAGCTTTCGAGAGATCACAATTCTCGCCTAGCTTTCGAGAGGAGATCACAATTCTCGCCTAGCTTTCGAGAGGAGATCACAATTCTCGCCTAGTTTTCGAGAGGAGATCACAATTCTCGCCTAGCTTTCGAGAGGAGATCACAATTCTCGCCTAGTTTTCGAGAGGAGATCACAATTCTCGCCTAGCTTTCGGGAGGAGATCACAATTCTCGCCTAGTTTTCGAGAGGAGATCACAATTCTCGCCTAGTTTTCGAGAGGAGATCACAATTCTCGCCTAGTTTTCGAGAGGAGATCACAATTCTCGCCTCGCTTTCGAGAGATCACAATTCTCGCCTAGCTTTCGAGAGATCACAATTCTCGCCTAGCTTTCGAGAGAAGATCACAATTCTCGCCTAGCTTTCGAGAGATCACAATTCTCGCCTAGCTTTCGAGAGGAGATCACAATTCTCGCCTAGTTTTCGAGAGGAGATCACAATTCTCGCCTAGTTTTCGAGAGGAGATCAAAATTCTCGCCTAGCTTTCGGGAGGAGATCACAATTCTCGCCTAGCTTTCGAGAGGAGATCACAATTCTCGCCTAGCTTTCGAGAGGAGATCACAATTCTCGCCTAGCTTTCGAGAGGAGATCACAATTCTCGCCTAGCATTCGAGAGGAGATCACAATTCTCGCCTAGCTTTCGAGAGGAGATCACAATTCTCGCCTAGTTTTCGAGAGGAGATCACAATTCTCGCCTAGCTTTCGAGAGGAGATCACAATTCTCGCCTAGCTTTCGAGAGGAGATCACAATTCTCGCCTAGCTTTCGAGAGGAGATCACAATTCTCGCCTAGTTTTCGAGAGGAGATCACAATTCTCGCCTAGCTTTCGAGAGGAGATCACAATTCTCGCCTAGCTTTCGGAGGAGATCACAATTCTCGCCTAGCTTTCGAGAGGAGATCACAATTCTCGCCTAGCTTTCGAGAGGAGATCACAATTCTCGCCTAGCTTTTGAGAGGAGATCACAATTCTCGCCTAGCTTTTGAGAGGAGATCACAATTCCCGCCTAGCTTTCGAGAGGAGATCACAATTCTCGCCTAGCTTTCGAGAGGAGATCACAATTCCCGCCTAGCTTTCGAGAGGAGATCACAATTCTCGCCTAGTTTTCGAGAGGAGATCACAATTCTCGCCTAGCTTTCGAGAGGAGATCACAATTCTCGCCTAGTTTTCGAGAGGAGATCACAATTCTCGCCTAGTTTTCGAGAGGAGATCACAATTCTCGCCTAGTTTTCGAGAGGAGATCACAATTCTCGCCTAGTTTTCGAGAGGAGATCACAATTCTCGCCTAGTTTTCGAGAGGAGATCACAATTCTCGACTAGTTTTCGAGAGGAGATCACAATTCTCGCCTAGTTTTCGAGAGGAGATCACAATTCTCGCCTAGCTTTCGAGAGGAGATCACAATTCTCGCCTAGCTTTCGAGAGGAGATCACAATTCTCGCCTAGCTTTCGAGAGGAGATCACAATTCTCGCCTAGCTTTCGAGAGGAGATCACAATTCTCGCCTAGCTTTCGAGAGATCACAATTCCCGCCTAGCTTTCGAGAGGAGATCACAATTCTCGCCTAGCTTTCGAGAGGAGATCACAATTCTCGCCTAGCTTTCGAGAGAAGATCACAATTCTCGCCTAGTTTTCGAGAGGAGATCACAATTCTCGCCTAGTTTTCGAGAGGAGATCACAATTCTCGCCTAGCTTTCGAGAGGAGATCACAATTCTCGCCTAGTTTTCGAGAGGAGATCACAATTCTCGCCTAGCTTTCGAGAGGAGATCACAATTCTCGCCTAGCTTTCGAGAGAAGATCACAATTCTCGCCTAGTTTTCGAGAGGAGATCACAATTCTCGCCTAGCTTTCGAGAGGAGATCACAATTCTCGCCTAGTTTTCGAGAGGAGATCACGAATTTCTCGACTTTGGTGCGTACGACTAGCTCACCAGTGTCTTAGATCACAAAAACTGATTTAGTGTTACATGATTCATAGTTTTAAGAAAAAAAATGATAAAGTGAGTGTACGAACATAGAGTATTTATCAACGTTTAAATATATGCACGGTGGTATAATGTTGCCCTCCCAGCTAATCTAGTGGCTAGCACATGCGCCTTTAGTGTACGGGATACCGGGTTTGATTCCCAGTGGAAGAGCCTTTGGAATTTTAACCGTTCACCGTATTTGTGTGTTCGTTTTCCTGTCGTTATTGGTTACTGCATAAACGAGTTAAATGAACTGAAAACGGATGAAAAACATAAAACTTAGTAATTAGATAACGTTACTGAAGCACGTTCGGTAAATCAGTTTCTTTTTTTTTTTTTAAAAAAAGTGATGGGGCGCTTACCTCTGGTTCGTAGTATCCGTGGTTCGATTCCCGGCCAAGTAAGTTTGTGGTAGACAACATCGTGTATGCGAGTTTTCTCGGTGTACTACCGTTTCCTCCCACATTCTCATTCCACCGATTCTTCCACAATCACTTATTTGCCTTAATCATCTCTCTTCCTTAGCCTAAAGGACATAAGTGTGGGACGTTAAACTCAAAGATTTCTTTTTTTTTTTGCAATCATTACACAACACACTTCAATAATAAATATAGTTTCAATGTAGTTATACTACATCTCTCATGGACCTTCATTGAAGAAATTAACCCGAGAAAGCCCATGCTAATTTTACCCTTAAAAGGCCGAGGGGGTGCATCTGAGGCTTCCTGCTGCGTTTTAGGGATGGCCACATTTTTTTCGAAAACGAAATTTTTTTCGAAAAAACGAAAAACGAAAATTTTTTTCGAAAAAACGAAAAACGAAATTTTTTTTCGAAAAAACGAAAAATGAAATTTCCGAAAATCGAAAAGCAGATTTTTCGAACAAGACCATCCCTACTGCATATACAAGCTACCTGAACTCACTGCGACCATTTATATTTTCCGTCATTAATAGGAAAGGCTAGTCACTACTTTGCTATGAAATCATTTGTCAATGGTAATAAACAATGAACAGTATCAAATAATTAGAAAAGTACATACTTCAATAGGATCCTCAGAGGCACCCCTTGGGCCTTTACGTTAGTATAAAAAATAACGCTATTTTTTCTGAAGTAAAATAAGAAAACGTATGAACAACTCAATCAGGGGACATATTTCAGTGATAGGTTAATTCTAGAGCGGAAGACACGCGACGAAACATCTATTAAGAATAATTGCATTAAAAGTGGACCAGGGTGCCTCTGAGGCACCCCCTGGGCTTTGTCGGGTTAAAAACGAGGCGAGAGGGGTAAAGCTTTTCGAAAATGAAAATGAACAGAATTCTTTCAGTTTAAAAAAATGAAATGAAATCTTTGAGTTTAACGTCCCACGGTTATGCCGGTTAGGCTAAAGGAGACGGTGATAATGAGAAATGAGTGAAATGGTGAAATGAAGAAAGTGGGAGGAAACGGGAGAACCCCGAGAAAACCCACGAGCACGGTGTTTGTCCACCACAAAGTTCACTTGGCGGGGGCTGGGATCGAACCCGGGACCCCAAGCACCAGAGGTGAACGCTCTACCACTGAGCCACCGCGCCCCCTCTTTCAGTTTAACGTCCCACGATTACACTCTTTAGAATAAAGGAGACGAATAATTAAGGCAAGTGAATGTTGGTCGAAGAATCGCTGAAACGAGAAAATGGAAGGAAACGAAGTAACTCCCCTTTCCTCCCACAATCCTATCCCACCAAGTCTTCCATCATCATTCATTTGCGTTAATCATCGCCCCCTTAGCCAATAAGGGTATAATTGTAGGACGTTAAACTGATTTTTCCCCATTTTAGTTCATTTTCCATGTAGTTAAGCGTACCATACAAACTTTGTATCTGTTTCTCAGAAATTTAATAATAATTGGACTTGATTCCTTTGTACACTGAACGTCTTCTCTTTCCATATTGTTTTTCCATTAAATGCTAACAATATTGTAGATAACAATTATTAAGCATAGGTTGCAGACTAATTAATACAGGAATTTTTCTGAAAATTAAGGTGTAACGTCTTTCACCTGCAGCTGTATTTAGTGGACAAAGTTCACGACAAATTTATTTATTTATTTCATAAGGACAACACAATAGGCTTAACGCCCAGTTATAGTGTCGTATACATAATTATTTAACATATACACTTATTATACATATATTATATACATGCATATATAAACGTCACCTAATTATACAGAAGTTATTGTCTGACAATTCCTTTGAACTTGTTTTCTGACATACTAAATACAACTACTGCATAAAATCTAATCATTTCGTTATATGAAGCACACATTCTCCATAGAGGAGACTTACGTAATATGTTAGTTCTTGCTTTTCTACAATATAATGTCCCAGTGTTTGCTGTTCTAGTCTTAGCTGTTGGGACACGTAAGGATAGAATTGAAAGTTTACTTCACACAAATTAAAAGTTTACTTCAACACAATACTGTAAGGTTCCATTCCCGCACATATTCGTATAACCACACGGTTTTACTACGAACATTTGTTTCTACATTCAAAACAAACAATAGCAGATGACAATTGGACACTACCAGGAACACATTTTTAAGCGGAAGGTCTACAAAATAAGCTGACCCTCTCCTCATGGACCTAGCCGGCCCTCTACAAGAAGAGATATATAAAAGAAAATCTCGGAAGAGGAGCAATGTATCAGTTGACAGCTGATCACTCACCTATCAACACCTTTCTCCTGGGACCGTCATGGGCTAAAGAGAAATCCTTTAACACCCATTTCCTGAGGCTGCTATGAGCAAAGGAGATATCATATAAACTTCTATGTCTAAAGCCATTACAAGCTAAAGACAATTGAACCTTAATTTTTAGGCCACTTTATGTCTGCCGACTTCATTGAACTCTGAAAAAATGTTAGAAATTTCGGTGATGCGTTTAAATCACGGTTTCCTCGTTTAAAACTGCCAACAAAACTTGCAACACGATTTGCTATTATTCAGATCGCCTTCGAAAGGAAAATTAATAACATTTTAACCGATAGACCTTTAAAGTTAACTTGTAACGTTTCTACGTTTTAACATATCAACTTATGCAAATACTGTAAAATATACTACCAGACTTCGTAAAACCACAAAGTGCACCCACAACATAATACAAATATGTGCGGACAAAAGTAACAACTATCGAATGAATTTCTAGCTATAGCTGTACGAGCTTTCAATCTATCACACAATGATATTGAAGTGAATAAACGTTTCCGTAAAATCATTATTAATTACCTGATTATGATATGAGCTAATGACGGGAAGAGATGCTTTTATTAGTTGTCGCTAGACAAATGGTTGAATTAATTATTGTTTCTTTTTCTTCATTTTTAATCACTGTACGCTGTGATAGACAGTCAAGCAGGCAGAATATGGATTATGAAATAACTCAGTGAAAACAAACAATTTCGGTTTTACTTTTTACAATTGATGTTGCGTGAGAGATGGATATGTGAAGAATTCTTTCTTCAACTTTTCTCCCATCTATCTCATTCAACTTCTGTTACTCACTAAGTCTATGGCTTAACGGAACTCGAAGTTCATCGCCTCAGAAACAACGCTATTGACTCCTAAAACTCGTGCAGGTCTAATCTGGTATGGATTCGTATTACTCAGACCTTAAAATAATTATTTTATTTCCACTTTTTTGGTCTACTCAAATATATCTTGAGGCTTATGCAAAGTCGTTTTGCCGTGTGATTAGCATCATACTAAAGGCCTGACTACTGCAGGGGAAACATATATTAGTCGAACTATTTAGTATGACACTAATCACGTGTCAGATTGTCTCAGCATAAGGCCCCTTTAGTTTAGCCTTTCAAACTAGAAGTCTATGCAATCCCAGCACGTATTTCCCATGCGATTGACGTGTCCCGTTCATCTTAGACATTTCAGGCCTTATGCAAAGTTGTTTTGATGTATGATTAGGCGTCATACTAAAGGCCTGACTACCGCAGGAAACATACGTTAGTCGAACTCTTTAATATGGCACTAATTATGCGTAAGAATGATTATGCATAAGGGCGTTCGACGTTATTATCCGTATGACAATCGGTGGTGATTTTTTTTAAATTCATATGATATCCGTACGATAAACGCTTCAGATTTTATAATCAGTATCGTATTCCGTGATGGTTTTAATATCTATATGATATTAGACAATGTTACAACCCAAAATCTCCCTTCCCTTGGGGTATGATCAAGGAACCACTCTATGAATATAATAATACAGTATTTCTGTCACATGAAGAGTGGTGATTACAACTGAACATAATGGAATGCAACATCGTAATTCAATTCAGTGTTACAGTACTATTTACTCGGCGTTCACAGATTGAGACGTTAGCACAAGTAAATTATTCATTATAGCTTAACACCGATAATTTATTGACTGAGTAAAGAGCAGCTTTCGTGTTCATGCAGATGGAACAGATTCTCTGTAAAACAATATACTACTGTCCACTTACACTAGTTTACAATACAAAATCGTGTATTATCATAGTGTAAAACTGCATACTGCGTAAGGTAATGTTATGAAACATCTTCGTTTTTCGAGAACAATCTCCATAATTTTCTAATTTCTTTCTATAAATCTTTATTCGATTGCTTTTCGAGTAATATAAATGTAATCTTCTGTCGTAATTATAACAGAGAATGTGATTTTGTTTTATCGCATCACGCAATAACTAATGAACCAACTGGAATGATGTTGGGCATGCTCACCAATCGTAAATGAAAAATGAAATGAAATCTTTCAGTTTTATGTCCCACGGTTATGGCGTTTAGGCTAAAGCAGACGGTGATGATGAGAAATGAATGGGCCCACGCACACGGTGTTTGTCCACTTCAAAATTCACTTGGTGCGAGGTGGGATCGAACCAGGGACCCCACGCACCAGAATTGAAAGCTCTACCACGGAGCCACCGCGGCCCCTGCTCTCTCTACTTACGAAGGTAAATGCAGGAATGGTACTTAAGCCTAATCACTGCGAAATTAAAATACCGCCTATTGTACAGTAGTTATGTGATATCTTCAAATAGACAAAAGATAATCTAAAAGTGGAACAAGAGCTCGCTAGACAAAAGACAATATCATTTTGCATGATGTACCGTTATCACGAGTCAACTAGTAACTTTCCGTTTGCAGCCATTTGAAAACGCGAAAATAAAGGCCGATTTTCTAAATGGCTGATCAATCGTAGGTCTTAAAAAATCATATGATATTAAATTGATTAAAATCATACCCTAAGGGGGACCAAGGGTCACAGTTTATGTGAAAAATTGAGTGGTGGTATGTAAAAATAATATAACTTGACTGATATTAGTGTCCAATCCATAGTTTCCGAAATCATTGAGATAAATAGTAACACTCACGGTATCGTTAAGTCGAAGTCCAGCCCCTAACGGCATCGAAGGTTAGGGCTGGAGAGTGGGGACCGTTTTACATGTAAAAATAATCGAAAACGATCTATAATAAATGACCAATTCCTAGTTCGATGAGATGAGTCCTTTACTGTTTACGTGCAAATGCATTCTCCATCAGCACTGGGGGCGAGGTAAGTGAGTGGAAAGTGGGTGGTATTACGAATTTTTATCATTACATTTTCATTATAATGAGTATTCTAAGGGAGAAACGGGTGCATAAATCTATTCTCCCCGTTCGAAGAATGGGCGTTTCAGTATATATTACTTAAAAATTAGGTTTCATTTATAAATACTGAACATACAATGATATGGAATTTAATTTTCACAAAAGAGATCAAGCTGAAGTAGAAACCAATAAAATCAAATCGTTAAAGATCCATATTATCGAGACTTTCTCCATAAATCAATATGGTGAGCAGTGGCGGATCTAGAACTGGGGGAGCCCAGCCAGAACCCAGACTATGATAAGTATATCTAAGTTTACTATAAACTTTCAAAAATATATAACTAAATTTTTTTTTCTGTCACTCAAAAACTGAGGGGGAGGCATAGGCCCCGGTCTAGGTCCATCACTGGAGGCGAGAAATATTGTAGAGGTATGTATTTAATACCTTTTAAGTCCTTTGGAGCTTTCTTCTAGGAAATTAAAGTTTTATGCTTTTTACTACTTTTACGTTTATTATTATTATTATTATTATTATTATTATTATTATTATTATTATTATTATTATTATTATGTTTCAATACCCTGTATCAATGAGTTTTATCCGGGTATATGATTAACATACACGCATTCAACGCGGGTGATCCGAGTTCAATACCTCGTAGGATTTCATGTGGTCCATGTTTCATATGACATCGGTGCTGGGGGCTGCGGTAGCTCAGTGGTAGAGCGTTCACCTCTAGTGCATAGGGTCTTTGATTCGATTCCAGCTCGCGCCAAGTGAGCTTTGTGGTGGAGCAACACCATGAGTATGGGTTTTCTCGGTGTTCTGTTTCCTTCCACTTTCTTCATTCCACCATTTCATTCATTTCCCATCATCACCGTCTCCTTTAGCCTAGCCGGCATAACCGTGGGATGCAAAACTTAAAGATTTCATTTCATGACCTCGCTGTTAAAAGAGGCATTAAACTCCAAACTGACCAAATCATCATACGTATATCATTGGGCTTAAATGTAGACCACACAAACAGACCGAGAACTGTAATCCTATGGAAAGAAAATCATCTGTATATGATTTTTGTTACTTATCCTTTAATGAAGGCCTATTACAAGACATTATCTAGCTTCTAGCCGTTCTTGGTACTTTAAATTAAAATTGAATTTCATTACAATCCCCAAGGAATAGCCCTATATATATTAGTAATGTAAAGAGTGATCACAAAGTCCCTATGTATTACACAGGTGTTCATGAATTGTTGTTTATTATTGTTGCACGTGCTGATTCAACATCGAAATTGTGGCTGATGAGTGCACATACTCCATGGAGGAACGGATCGTAATGAGTACGCGGCCTCATGAAGGACCGCATACAGGAAAATCGATGAGAAATATTTAGCATGATTTTACCTGTACGGCACACTGAAGTTCTGATCTGTCATCTTGCCACAATGCATTACAGAGATTCATAAAACAAAAGATTACTATAGTGCTGCCAAAATGTATTGAGCCATGGCAAAAATGTGAACTAAAGCTCACACCCGCTACACACCCACGTGTTGAGCCAATAAGAGTTCAGTTGTTGCTAAGCGAGAGAGCCTTAGCGAAAGGGAGTGGAATTCCTTCAGTCCATAGCAGCGCTTGGAATGGAAGACTAGGTGTCAAGTCAATGAGATATAACTATACCACACGTTACGAGACAGTTGACGAACTGACGGATGCTGTTCAATTTGCATTTACTGCCATTACGCCAGCAATGCTGCACATAATTTCTCACCGTACATGGAGGAGTGAATCATACTCAGTTATGAAAACTATGGTATATACACAGATACTCTGGAATAAACAGTTCAGAATAGTTACATTACCTCAAAGTTGTCCTCTGCTATGATCCCACATTAATACAATGCGACTATCTATGAATATGTGGACACACGATAGGCGGTAACGGGACTTTGTGATCACTCTGTAGGTACCTTTTTCATCTTAACTTTAGTAATTAAACTAAGCAAAAAATAAAGAAAAATTAATTATCTAGTATGAAGAGGCACTTCTTAACTAAAGTCCGGCTTTCTTCCAATCCCTTGTGTTGTTAATCTGCTTTTAAACGTAATTTCTTGCATTTCATGATTCTGAGAAGACGTTCGGCAATGTTTTATCTGCAGCTGGTTTAACAGAGAACGTTCTGTTCTGTAGGATTTTTTAAAAAAATGATTTGTATCTTGAGTCACGACTCATTGCCGTTTCTTCTAAACTTCATCACTTTTCTCTGAAACGTACTCACACGATCGTTACACCACACATCGCCATATTTTCTCTTCGTCATGCACAGAAAAACACATCATCGGCACGATCTCTTTATGTTGTCTTACTGCTTCTAATTCCAGTGGCTTCCAAACACACCACACTTATGCTTTAGAAGGCACACTACATACACAAAGGGTTGCATAGACCTATATCACTGGAAAGGACTTTGCTTCCATGTAAAAATACGGTTTTGTGCTTAATTTTTGTTACAGGAGCCTACCCACCCTGTTTATTTATGTTGTTCACCCTACACATCTAGAGGAAGTTTATGAAAAAAACTTGAAATGTACCGACACACAATTCCAATGCAATGCAGCGACCCAGTTAGTTTTCCAGTAGGTATAGCTATAAAGCATATACTCACATCGAGGGCCGGATCCAGGACTTTCTGGCAAGGGGTACACCAGTACATTCGAATTAAATTAATTTTTTTTAAAAAATGTATTCAGGCATCTGTGGTGTGAATGAGGAATTGCCCTGGAAATGCCAAGTGTCTGCTTTCGGTGAATTATTTTTCGTCAACCTTCAGAAAAGTGGCTTAAAGTATTGCTTTTGCAAAACTCCACATTCTTTTAAGCTCCTAATGAAAACATGACATCAGACATTTTTCGGAAAGTATTGCTATTTTCAGTACTAGCGTCTCACTTTAGGTAGAGTATATTTACAACGACACCGTCCTAAATACGGTCCTGCTCATATCTAATATCTTCTCAAATTTTATGACAAAACTTAGTGAATTTTTTGAGACGTCAGTTAACAGATTAATACTTCAGAATTTCCTGTGTTGTGATGATGATGGCAACATAAACTGAAAATTTCAGTTTTACACCCCACGGTTATGCCCTTCAAGCTAAACGGCATTGACAAACCTTAAAGTGAAATCGTCTTAATGTGGAATCGGACCTAAGATTGATTATGACAAAACTTATTCCAAATTTCAATGCAATTATGGAAAACACAAAGAATTTCATTACTCACATTAGTGACCCCACATTTGAAAAAATTGTTCATCAAGTCGATTTCCTTACATAAAAAGAGACATTTTCAATCTTGAGAGTTACTGTATTTTCAATTGAAATTACGTTCACTAGGAAATAGCCATATAACTTTAGAATAAATTACTTATTGCATTATTTTCCTTTATCTTTTTCTTGTTAGTGTTAATTCTAATTAGTATATATATTTTTAATACCATGTGAAATTTCAGATAGCATTGTAAAGGGGTCCTCAGATCACTTTCCGAATGAAAAGGGGACCGCGTTATCGGAAAGTTTGAAAACTACTGCCTTTTAGGGATAATCTTAGAAGTCTCATCTTCCATAAGCCACTTTCTGGAATAAATGTTTGGTATCACATAAACTTCCCAGAACAGTCCTTGCTCCAGGCCAGTGTTAACTGGTATATGGGCCAAATATGTAAATAGTGTACCAAGAAATCATGCAGAGACTATTAGAATATAGGTCCTTTTAAAAGTGTTGCAGGGGGAGGGGAATGAAGAAAAGGGACTCACCTGCCAGGTGGTTGGTCGGTGTTCAAGGTCAATCTATGAGGCTTTGTTGACTTGGGCCACGCGAGTAACCATCTGACACCATCAGTTGCAGACGAAGGGAATTGGTCACGACGCAGTTGATTAGCTACAAGCCTTCAACTTCGATGGCCTTCTTCCTTATTGCCTTTGAGTGAAAGTGTGTGTGTGCTCTTGTTACTAAAAGCAATCAGTGCTCCAGAGATAATGGAGGAAGCCTGTTTGTCCATTGTAATCTCATCTTCAAACCCTTTGGTGAGAACACTCATAGCCACGCCTTCCTTAATTTAGTGGCCAACAATTTATCTTTTTCTGTTTGCAACGGATAGCTATATACATTGTTCAAGAGATCATCTCAAGCACTGTAGAAGATTCTTAAAGGTAATCTTCTCGGTGCAAACTGAGAATCTGTCGACACAAATTTGGTAATTTTACGGCTCAAATTTGTTTTTTTTTTTTTTTTTTTAAATGAAAAATGGTATATAGCTATGTAAGAACCTAATCTCCATCAAAGATTTACCTTTCTATCACCTCCGAATAGATTAAGTTACAGAGTGAACAAAGATAATGGCTATTAGTATCTTGTTTTCTTTAAAATCAATTTTTAATACCGTACAAATCGTAGCAGTATAGCGACCTAACGCTCCTAAAGTTAGTTTAAATCATATCAACTGTATTCTTGTATGAACAAAAGAGTAGAAATATAATATTTACTTAACCTAAGTTTTGCTATCCTTAAGAGACACCATCACTGCGAAATTAAAATACTACTAATTTTACAGTAATTATGTGATATCTTCAAATAGATAAAACATAATCGAAAAGTGGAACAAGAGCTCGCTAAACAGTATTATTTTACATGAGATACTGTTATCACGACTCACTTATCCGCTTTCGATTTCCAGCCATTTAGAAAATCAGCATTGATTTTCGCGTTTCTAAATGGCTGGAAACGGAAAGCTACTAGGTGACTCGTGATAACGGTACCTTAAGGAAAATAATATTGTCTAGCACGCTCTTGTTCCACATTTCGATTATGTTTTTATCTATGTGAAGATATCACATTATTGCTGTAAAATTAATAGTATTTTAATTTCGCAGTGATTAGCCCCTTAAGTTGCTCTACACTAAGCTAACTAAACTTAAGGAAAGCTCTGGTGCTTGGGGCCCCGGGTTCGATCCCAGCCCCCGCCAAGTGAACTTTGTGGTGGACAAACACCGTGTGCGTGGGTATTCTCGTGGTTCTCCCGTTTCCTCCCACTTTCTTCATTCCACCATTTCATTCATTACTTATCAGCACCGTCTCCTTTAGCCTAACCGGCATAACCGTGGGACAAAAACTCAAAGATAAACTTAAGGAACCTCTACTTTTAAGTGCAGTAGCAAGTGAGGCTCCACTGCGCCTTCGCCGCTCAAACCTTCTGTGCTTTCGTCCACCTCTTTTCTTTACGCTCACTGATGAGTTACCAAAAAAAAAAAAAATCCTCTGGTAAATAGCTAAATACTAAACACAGAAAAATATCGGAAACAATCGCGAAAAAAATAGATTAGTAATCTAAGTAATTTATATTGATACTTCGACATTTTACGATATCGATTGACATGTCAAGATATCGCACAATTGTAACACTTATAGATATAATATAAAATAGTTGTCTGAAATAGATGAAAATAATACATCATCGTTGAGTGTTCGACCAAATTTAATGGCCGCAAATGAGACCGGCATCTGAGTGATATTAGAAGGAACCATTTACAGAGTGAGAAAAAACTTGAATCAAAATCTTCCCTTATCAAAAATGGGCGTTCTACTATTGGTACTCCGTGATCTTTCCATTTAAGAAAACGCTTATGGTGTACTTTTATTGTTATGTTATAGGCACTTGTTGATATTCGGGAAGCGCATGATCTTCTTGGGGTAAAAAACTGGCCACCCACCTTTTATTAAAAAGCGTATTCGTAACACCTTTGGCATCTTTGTTTTTAACCCATTGGTTTATATGGGAAATTATTTTTCTATTTTCCTTGAAGATGAACTTTAATTTTAATTGTTTGATTATGCCGATTCATTCTTCAAATCCACCTACATGGCCCTTCCTCAGTGAAAATTAAAGTGCATAATATACTAGCTACGAGTAGCTTACCTGTTTTCCAAGTTTTCATTCAGAATCTGGATGAAAAGAGAGGAACAAAATCTTGCAATGCCACGTTTCCGACTCCGAAATGCGCCCTGATACGTCAGCAACCCACATATCAGCAGAATAATGTTGGTTGCAGCACAAACAGGCGCTGCCTAAGGACGATTTGTAAATGATAAATTTTGATCCCCTAATTCCCCCTCGAATCGAAAATTAAAAAAAAAATGCTTTGTACAGAATTTGATCTAGTCATTTGGTGGCTGTCTGGAGTCCTTTCTACGCAAAAGTGTGATGACAAACACACACACAGTATATATATATATATATATATATATATATATATATATATATATATATATATATATATATATATATATATATATATATATATATATATATATATATTGCCACTTGGCATAATAGCACTTTGTGGGCCTGAGCCGCTCAAGCGCCATCTGCTAGCGACCAGCTGAACTACGTCCAGATTAGCGACGGAGCAGCTCGCTGCGTCGTCCTATCTCTAACAGGAATATCAGGAGCTTTCTGGATCTAATGGTCTTCTATGCACGTGATTCTCCAGTTTACCTCACGACGCTGGGTGGATGCTGAAAATTGGAAATCACCGGCCAGGAATCGAACCCAAGACCGAACGGACGTGAGTTCAACGATCTAAACATTAGACTACGGACTTCCTTTCTTTGTTGAGGTCCGGGGTTCGATCCCAGCCCCCGCCAAGTGAACTTTGTGGTGGACAAATACCATGTGCCTGGGTTTTCTCTGGGTTCTCCCGTTTCCTCCCACTTTATTCATTCCACCATTTCATTCATTACTCATCATCACCGTCTCCTTTAGCCTAACCGGCATAAACGTGGGACGTAAAACTCAAAGATTTCATTTTTCCCCTTTCTTTGCTTTTAACCCATTTGTTTATATGGGAGAAGAAATAAAAAAAACAAAAAAAAAACACGCTATTAAAATTGCAGTTCATTTCAAAGAAAACAAAGATAATATCTCCAGTGAAATGAATGGGCTAAAAACAAGAACAAAGATCGTGTTGCTATTGAACCCCGTTAAACAGCCAATGAAGGTTCTCATTTCTCTTATATAGTTCCGTTCATGGAAAAGATTTCAGAGCTTTTCAAAGATAGGTAAAGTGGTTAGGATTTTCAAACAAGAGTGTACCTGCGTCATTATAAAACAATTTATATACGTATACTTAAAACTGTTTATGAGAACGTAATTCCTATGCTAATACATTACCTAACATACACGTACAATGTAATATGTGAAGCTTAACACGAGGAAAAACTGACGTTCTTTCCTCCAGACTAAATTATTATCTTTGTATGCTAATATTTGAGGATATGTATATGTTGTATCACGTAGTTGTAGAAAACCAGAAAACCAACAAATTTTCATGTCAAGCTTTCTCAACTAACCTTCACGTTTATCACGTACATTGTCTGCAATATCATTTATTATGCATAATGAGTTTATTGCGAAGAACAATTCTCTCTTGGTGTCTGTGCGAAGTCAAGTAAAATAAAAAGTGTTTATGTTGACTTTTGACAACAATATGTTTCTTTAAATGTATGCACGAGCATTTCTTCCAAAGAAGCAATATGTTTTGTTGTCATTCACATACGCATGTCAATTCCTACACAGATCACATAGGTCAGATGAACCTAGAGCAACATTTTTATCATTAATGGTTTTTGGAATGTGTGAAGCTTGAATGATGGCGTCCATCTTTACGGAAGATTTAATTTCAGAATTCTGTAACTCATATATACAAATTATGCCTCTAAAACCAGCTGTTATTGAGGTAGATTCTGAAGTATAAAAAAAGTGTCCCGGTTTTCTCCATTGAAAATCAGGGATTACCACTACGGCATTAGCTCTAAAGAAACTACTGACCTTTTATTTCTAATATCCTTTTTGTATTACATCGTCGTTATATGAACATTATCCCGTTATGTCACCAAGCATGATAATTGCCAGGTATAAATTTTGCAATTAGCTCAGAGATAATAACACGTCTAGTCTAGTGAACTTTCTGTCTATATAGAAATTCATACATAAGTGCATGTACAGATAGAACCCAAGGCAATATTATGACCTTCGGATGTGAAAAGAAGCAATAAAAAAAAGCTAAAGGAAAAACCCTTCTTTTGGATTCTAGAAACAAGTTCAATGTCCTAGGAGTCGATATCCTGAAACTCACATCCCATGACATGTAGAAGACATTAGTCAACACACACAATTCTCACAACCAATAGCTCTACACTCTGAATATATCTCCTCACCCCCTTTACATTATTATATTTTATTCTCGTTAATTGATACCACAGTAGCCTATAACAAATTTAATTTTCTTTCAGTTCTTCAATTTAAATTATGTGATTTAAACTAAATGGCAAGTGTTAAATTCACTGGTGAAAACCGAAATGTTCCACCACCTCCCGTTTTTGTTGGACAAGCTACTACATACTATAGTTAATGTATGTGTTAACATATACAGTATTTCCTATCTAATGTAGAAGAGCAAGGCAACATGATAGGTTTTGTGCCATTATTGGCTCGTCACTCGCTTCAACTGAGAAGGTTCCATGTTCCACGGTCTTCCGCTGATCTTTTCGTCTTCACGTACGATTTTTCTCTTTTGATATTGTCTATTAATTGTTGTCTTCTTTGCCCCCTCCCTCTCTTTCCTGCTAACATACCCTCTAGCACGTCCCTCATGACACTGTTTCTCCTTACCCAATGTCCCAATCGGTTTCTCGTCCTCTTCTTAATAATATCTAAAATAGTTATTTTCTCTCCCACCATTTCTAACACACTCTCATTCGCTTTCCGCTCGACCCAGCTAATTCTCTCCATTCTTCTCCACACCCACATTTTGAAGGCTTCCAGACGTTTTTCATCATTTTTGCATAATGTCCATGTTTTCGACCCATTCAGCACAATACTCCACACGAAGCATTTTATGAGTCTATAGCAAGTCATACGATACTAATATTCAATTTTGTAGAGACATTGTCAAATATTTTGTACAGTGTTTTTCCTTTCCCAATGATCATCTACGTGTCATTTAGAAATTAAAGTTCCCATTATTTCACTAGGATCTGTAATTAAATCCAGTACAGACATGAGTGGAACCCATGTGTCTCCATCGAGAACCCAACTTAAGCTGTTATTATGAGTGGAGGACCATATAACAACTTTATTTATTCATACATATGTAATAAAAATATGTAAAATTCGATATTTTTCTTTTCTCCTTTTTTCTGTTCTTATTATTACTCGTAATATGGAGCTTAGGGAAGAGCATGAAGTTCGCTGGGGTCAAATCAGGTGAATATGAGAATGTGTTCAAGAACTGTGATCCTTCCTTTCGCAAAGAATTAACGCACACGAAAATGTGCCAGCCTATGCTAGGTTTCTTATACGTCAGTTTTGTTGCCTAAAATCAGGCTCGCAGTCCTTAAACACCCTCCATATTCGCCTAATATGGCTCTCCTCTGTCCTCAAGAAGGAGCGTTTTGAAGATGTCGCGTCGATTCAAGTGAATATGAAGATGGTGCTCAACAGCATTTCATCTTACGGCTTTCCTAGGGTGTTCCAGACATTCAACGACGGGTCCTGTGAGTATGTGGCGCCGATTACGAAAAATAAGGTAGTATTATTTCTTTTCTGGCATTGTTAAGTACTTTGAAGTCCTCCCGAAACTTATGAGACAGCGCAGTCTAGTGCTTCGATCGTTGGACTCAAGTCCACGTAGTCCCGCATTCGATTTTTGGTGTCCGTGATGCAAACTAGGGAGCCACGTGAATAAAGGACGTGACTACTACTAGGCCTAGAAAGCTTCTGATATGCCTGTTACAGACAGGGCTGAGCACGTCTCTTGGCTTGCCTTAGTTTAACCGGTCGCTACTAGATGACGTTGAAGTGGCTCAGGTCCATAAGAGCTGTCATACCAGTGGTTAGTTAGTTCCGGAACTTTTTGAACGGACAGTATATATCCAAGGGCGCCCATCAGGGGGGCAAGGTGGGGCGCTCGCCCCCCCCCCCTTAGAGGAAATTATGCTTCGGAAGATCGAAAACCAAATAGATATTTTAGAATAGTTATCGCAAAATTTTAACTACATTTGAAATGTCGCTTATACTTGGTCCGCTTGGAAACCACAACATGGGCACCCTTGTATATATCGATTTCGATTTTGTTTCTAAAGTTACAAACTTTCTTAATTTGTCTCTCGGAAGCCAAAACTCATCCCCTACCTCCCAGAAAATAGAAATCGGTAAGAGAAAGTGAACTTTTGCATTTCTGGCCGAAGCACTTCCCTAACGTGAATATAACATTTACCCATGCAAACAGAAAGATATAACATTCTGACAAACTTGTGTTAACTAAGGAATCACGTTTTTCCTTTAAACTAGCTTTTGCCAGAGGTGTGAACTAATCATATGCACGACCGTTTACTTATTTATTTATTTATAGTATAATGTTCACGCAAAGTGCTGTTTCTAATTCTACAAGTAGAAGATTGACGAAACTTTTAAAATCCATTTCTGTAATGGAATTTTAGAATCATGGGTCGTTTACCTGAATACAAATTATATAGGTAGTTTTGTTTCCATGCACGTTCACCTTAAGCCACTCACACATTCGCCTGCATAAAATTAAGAAACTAAGCTATAATATTGGTGTACTATTATTTAAATAAATATTATTAATGCTTTAGGAGCTCCAATCTTCAAGTTCAATTCCCAACGCCCACACAATTTATCTGTTGAGTTGACTCAGAATCTTGAGCCAATTATGAATCTACTTGACTTACGTATAGAATATCAGAACATATCGGAGTTAAGAGACGACCACGCATCGTCCAGTTGAAAATATATCATATGGCCGGCCACTGCCTCTTGTGAGCTGCAGCGGCAGGAAGGACAAAAATAAATAAATAAATAAATAAATAAATAAAAATTTGAATTTCACATACAGCAGACTGTTTGAATGTGGGAGGAAACAACAAAACTCCCGATCAACCAACAGACACGATGCTGTCCATAACAAATTCGCTTGGACTGGGATCGAACCAGGGGCCTTTTCAATTAGGGGTGAGCGCAAATAACAGAAGTACTTCTTTTAAATACTTTAACTCAATATATAAATATCTGAGGGGGCATGGTGACTAAGTGGTAGCAGGTCCGTATCCAGAGGGGGGTAGGGGGGCCGTGCCCCCTAAAATTTTCACGGTAGGCTTGCACATGAACTATAATATGGTTGGATCGCCCCCCCTCCCTACATTTTTAGGCTGGCTAACGGCCTAAATGGTAGAGCACTTACCTCTGGTGCGTGAGGTTTTCGGTTCGATCCCCGCCCAAGTAAGTTTGTGGTGCACAACATCGTGTCTGCGGGTTTTCTCGGAGTACTCCACTTTCCTCCCACAGTTTCATTCCACTAACTCTTCCATCATTATTCATTTGCCTTAATCATCTGTCTTCCTTAGCCTCAAGGACATAATCGTGGGACGTTAAACTGAAAGATTTCATCTCATAAATAGTGAGTAGGAAATTACTACATCCAACAAGTTAAGAATTGTAATAGATAAAGAAGGAGGAAACTCCTCGTTATAACACACAAATAAACATTGATGGGTGAATGTAGAGCTTTAAAATGTAGGTAGTTGGTTTCAGATGTTTTTCACAGCATGGGACAGAGATAGTCCAAACTGTTGCAAATTTTACATATAAATTTCAGTAACAACGTAAACAACTACGTAATTATTTAACTCATGTACTTTTCTTTCTACTTTTTTTCTAACAGTAAGTAAAATGTACTAGACTACCAAAGGGGGAATCCCCCACTCTTGTCGCCTGCCTCCATATAGACGCCCGTGCGTGTGTATACTCTGTTTGCTGGTGACGGTATACTTAAAATAACTTTGTAAATCTTTTAGGTTTTTCTTAACTTTGAGTAGTTTATAATAAATAGGATAATAACAACTATAATAAGTGCAACTTGGCCAGATAGCAACTGTTGTTTATTTATATTTTTAGTTGCTAAACCAGCCGTCAGCAATGTTCGTAATTTCAGGCAAATTTAGAAAAAAGGAAAAAGGGAAATTTTCGATAAGAACATGAAAATCCAATGAAATTCTCGCGCTGGCTGAGGGACTAATATAACTGCTTAAAATTTCCTTTCTTCTTCAGAAGATATATATTCAAAGTAGCAAAATTTACACTCATTGTTGGCTGAATGTATATTCATTATATATATATATATATATATATATATATATATATATATATATATATATATATATATATATATATATATATATATATATATATATATATATATATACAGTGGCGTATTTACAATTATGTTTCGGGGAGGGCTTTACTAACTTTCGGGGGGGGCTTAAGCCCGGAAGCCCCCCCTAAATACGCCACTGTGGTTCTAAAAGGAAAACTAAGAATAATAGAAGCAGAAAGCGAATGATTAAACCAAATATGATTCACACATCCATTAATATAGCTAAATTAATCTTTATCACATAACTTCTGTTATAGGATATTGGACTCTCAAAAAATTAGGGAAACTTTTGATAAGAAAAGGGAAAAATTCTGTATCAAAGGAGGGGAATTTTCTTAAGGAAATCTACAAATACTGATCGTCAGCATACCCTGAACAGTAAAGTTATACAGAATTCAGCACAGAAACCTGACAGTGACAGTAAACTGATTATTTCAAAGAAGCTGTTTTATTTCCGAATTGAACTATAACTCATAATTGGTTTGTTTATAACAATTACTTATGAAACACACCGCATTCGTCTTTTGATTTTTTTCTCAGATGTTTTGCCCATGTCTGAGACCCGTATTCACGACTGACTTTGTTTCTCCTTTTCTTTTTTCTTCTTCTTCTTCTTCTTTTTTAATAATTTCTGCGCGCACGTGATTGCTGGGGTTGACCGTGACACTGCAGCCAGTTCAAATCATTTTAGTCGCCATGGAGCAAGCGTTGGTCAGCAAAATATCGAGGATTCATCTTGGAGCGGTTAAAAAAAAAGAAAGAAAGAAAAAAAAAAGAAACCTGTGATCGTTACTCAGCGCGTATTCAATGTTCACCGGAATCACTATGTTCCAAGCCTCAATATATTCAAGTTGTGGATTAGGAATTTTCACGAAATAGTTGCGCCGTAATAAGGAAAATTGCATACCGTTCAATAATGGGGGAAACCATTTGAAAAAGGTAATTTTCAAAAAGTAAGGCCGGTATGTTTCGAGATTAGGATTAGACTAGAAATTAGGTTTCTAGGAGCATGTTAATCCGCCACGTATGAGGGATGACATTTCTCGGCGATCACACTATCTGAGGAAAGGGAAGGAAGATAGCAGTCTGGGACCTGTATTAAGTACCGGCACCATCCCGACATTTCCCTGGTGTGAATGAGGAAAACCCAGGAAAAGCTCGCTCAGGATGACTGGTCTGAAAAAGCTTTTCCAGTTTATCGACAGTGTCACCACCGGTAATTGCGGTGTTTCATACCTAATCAAGTACGCACTTTTTTTTTTTTTTGTTCTTTTTTATTGGGATGTCCAATAACACAAGACACTACGTTTAAGTATTATCGAACAGCTGTTATTCTACAGCCGAAAATTAAAAGATAAGTAGTTTTTAAGTATTGTCACCTTTACTCTCACGAAAAATGGTAAACTTATATTGTTTTTTTTTTTTTTTTTTTTATCAGAAAAGAAATGAGGAGCTTGTTTCCAAACATCAGGTAAGTCTTTTTTTTTTAATTTTCGGTTTTTGCGCTTTATTTGTGCATTAGGAGTAGATACACATGCCTAACTACATGACCTCTCAAAACTCACGTAATTCGTCTTGAAATTAAATGTAAAAAATCGTTTTTTTTTTTCAAAATGCGCCTAAGTCATTAAAATATTAATTCCAAACTCCACTTAAGTCACGTCGGTATTATTTATCTGCTTTGAAAGTTTGATATTCATTGTTACCATTTATCTGATTGGTGTTTATTTTTTATATTTGGAGCGAAAATTAATCTATTGTTTAGAATTTGCTTAAAAACAGTTAGTTATTCTAAGAGTTAACAACCAGTAAGAAGGTATTTAAAGAAAAGTATATACCGTGTATACAAGAGACTACTACTACGTTGTTATTAGGACTGACTGAAAACAATACACCTGTACTGCAAAATGGAAATTGGATTACTAGAGCCTGTGAAGGAAGAGAAGGGAAGGAAGCGAATAAGATATTCCGGAAACTGGGTAAAGAAATAATAAAATATTATCAATATAAAAGTAAACTTGAAAAATGAAAGTTTAAAAGACTGTATAAATCTTAGAACTAAAATAAATAAAAATTAAGTAAAAACACACAAATAATGTTAATCTTACATGTTAGTGTAAATAAGCACATAGTATAATCAAATATAAATTATTATTATTATTATTATTATTATTATTATTATTATTATTATTATTATTATTATTATTATTATTATTATTATTATTATTATATGTTTTACAAGATATAATGATAGTAGAGTGTAATCATTGAGCAGGAGCTGATTTTTTTTTCTAGAGAAAACATATGACTTAAGTGGTTTTTGGACGGAAATGAAACATTTTCCCGCCATTTAAGCCTAAACCTAAAATCAGACATTTCTTAAAATTTAGCATGTTGTTATCCAGTATACACAAAAGATAATTTTCAAATATTTTTCATTGAATGTAGAAGAAGAGCGATACACGTTTTTCGCTTCTCCTGTAAAATTACAAAAAAATGACAGTGGAGTTTGGAAGCAAGCTCCTCAAATAGTACAGATGATGAGTAAGGTCAAATCTTTAGAGCACATCAACTAAAGAAACATAGTTTTATTAAGAAAGTGTACAAATGTATATTGAGTTACGAAGTTCTGGGAGGGGTTCCGGAACCGTGAACCTCCATGTGGGTACGCCCCTGTACCTAGTTGTCGTAAGGAAAATGTTTTGATTGGGCTGGGGTAACGGTAGCTCAGTGCTAGAGCGCTTACATCTTGTACGTGAGGTCCCTGATTCAATCCCCGACAACATCGTGTCCATGGGTTTTCTCGGGGTACTCCTGTTGCTTCCTACATTCTCATTCCACCAATTCTTCATCATTCATTTGCCTTAATCATCCGTCTCCTTTAGCTTAACAGGCATAATCGTGGGACGTTAAACTCAAAGATTTCATTTCATTATCATTTAAAAACCTTTTTAAGATATAGTTTAACTCGGAAATAATATATCATTTGCAAAATAATCATTCTGGTTACAATTTCAATTTGACGGTGGGGACACTTGGTCGAAAAAATGTGAAAAGCTTTGTCAGGCCAGCCATTTTGAATGAGATTTTCCTGGGTTTTACCCATTCACACCAGGAAGCAAATGCCGGTGTGGTACCTAACTTATAGGTCCCATGCTGCTTTCTTCCTTCCCTTTCCTCGCATAGTGTGCTCACCGAAGGACGTCATCCCTCAAAATCGTAACGGGCTAAATGGTCTTAAATGCCGAAAGCCCAAAAATCTAAATTCTAATTCTAATCCTAATTTCAATTTGACACCTACTGTTTTCCTGCAGAGCCCTGTACAACCAAGACACTACAGATTAGTTAGTAGCTCTACAGGTTGATAGAATAACCCACGACAGACAACGTTCACAGAGCACTTAGAAGCACTGGCGCAAATCCCGGGGGGATGAGGGGGACATGTCCCCTCCAATCTTGGAACTGAAGGGGACTGTTCCTTCCAATAATCCCATTTGAAATGTACTTTTGGGGAGAAATTTGATTATTTTTGTCCGATTGCCACATAGGAAAGTGAGATGAAATTGATGTCTCCCAGAATAAGCCTTAAATCTGCCCGCCTCCCGACGTTGAAGACAACTCTGATCCTCCACAACATTGTTTTTCAACTTCATAAATATTTTGGACATCGCAAATATGCCCGACCCCGCCCCTCCGCCCCAATGTTGAAGACAGATTTGCGCCTCTGCTTAGAAGAGACATTTTAACTTCGCACAGTGATTGTAACAAGTAATATTGGTCCAGCTGATCATTTGCAAATCTATTCGAAGCAGGGGCGTCATTTATGGGGGGCAGGAGGGGGCAATTGCCCCCCCAAGAGTTTGAGGAATACATATATTTTAATCGATTGTCTACTAATATACTAGTACAATACGGGAAAATCTTATGTCGGTGGTGCTCTTGCCCCCCTCAAGCGAAGTCTGAAATGACGCCCCTGATTCGAAGGAACTATAGGCTATATTTCTGTAGGCATAAATACGCAAGGTTACTAAGAAGAAGTAAGTACGTTCCCACAAGTGTTGTGTATACGCCATTCGTTGTTGAATGTAACCTAAATACCTACACGCTGGGACTGCAACGTATCATTACGTTCAACGAGCGGCACCATCTGTTGCACTGAACTTTAAAAATGGGAAGAGATCTTAGCCCGTGTTCTCATCCATTCATAACAAAATTGCTTGCAACGGTCAGGAGAGTTAACATCCGCTCTCCCTTCGTAAGTATTGCATCAGTAGCGCTTACTGAGTCTATTCTTGCATTCATGAATAGAACAATGGTAAACACTACGTCACAGATTTTGCAGTGGGCAGTTCGTGAAGGTAGATACTTCTTATGCAACTGGTTTGCTCCACTTGATGTGAAGAGCAGTGTTCGCAGGTTTTTAAAGAAAATTTCGCTCGACTGATATATAAAATTATCTTCTTTTCTCTTATCAAATTTTCCCTAGTTTGTTGAATGTCCAATTCCTATGACAAAAGTCATGTTATAAGCTTAATTTAGCTATATTAAAATAAGTGTTAATCACATTAGTTCTATTCATCTGCTTTTGCTTCTATTTCTTTTACTTTTTCTTCATTTTTTTAAAAAATAAAATATAGACATAAATACACCCAGCGAACAATGGGTACAAATTAAGCTAGTTTGAGCAGACACACATACATTCTTGCTATTGTATTAGTTCATTTCTGAAGAACAAAGACAAACATAAACCTTTATATTTATCAACCAGTCTGCGCAAGAATTTCCCTGGATCTCTTAAGGCGGCTGACTACTAAATAATTTTCAAAAGCTAACAATTTTTCTCTTGCCAGTTTTTCGTAAGTGAAAAGAGATAATGAAATGTAACTTACTACAATAATACACAATGTTATTCTACACCCGAAAATACGAATCGGAATAATTTTTAATGTTGCCATCCATAGAAAATACAGTGTGACCAGAATTTGAATTACCCAAAAATCTAGGTTAAGGCAGAGACTAGGAAAATGAACTCAACGGTAATTGATGACTTATCATGTTATTTATTTATTTATTTATTTATTTATTTATTTATTTATTGTAACAACAACACAACAGGCGTCCTGCCCATTTACAGTGTTTGTTTACATATATGGTAAAATATCATTATTTTTACAGAAGAAAAACATACAGAAATTTTTATTGTTTCATTAATTAACTAAAGCTCATCATACTACAAATTGTGTTTTTAAACATTTTTTCAGACATATTGAATATGTCTATCATTTCACACTTTTCTTCAATATTGTTGTAGTGAGAGCTCATTCTCCATAAAGGGGATTTATACAGGATGTCAGTGCGTGCTTTCTTACAGTACATGGTACTACTATTGCTTAACCTCGTTCTAGACGTCGGAACATGCAGAAATATATTAGAACTTAGTTCTATGCAATCAATTTTATTATTTATTATTTTATGTAGAAAAACTAAATCATTAACATACCTACGTTGCTCTAATGTCGGTATATTGAAATTGTTTGTTAGTTCTGGGTATGATATGTATGCTGGGTACATTCCAGTTTTTTTATACATTAGTAATCTCAAAAACTTACACTGCACTCTTTCAATCATTTGGATATATTTTCCATTATGAGGAGTCCAAATAACAGAAGCGTATTCCAGTTGGGATCTGATATACGAATAATATAGTTTCAAAATTGTCATGTGGCTACGGAAGTCTCTACTTACACGACAAACAAATCCAAGACTCTTATAAGCATTGTTTGCAATAGTTTCAATGTGATTTGCGAAAGTCAGTTTTGGGTCGAAGGTAACACCAAGGTCTTTAACAGTTTCCGGCCTACAAAGATTTATACCGTCAATAGTATAATCATAATTTATGTAATTTCCTTTTCTAGTAAATGTAATAGCTTTACATTTAGTTATGTTTAGGCTAAATTTATTCACGTGGCACCAGTGTTTTACATTTTCCAAGTCTTCCTGGAGGTTTTTACAGTCTTCAAGTGATTTAATTTGGGTAAAGAGTATCGCATACTTTACTCTTTGCAGATATAATTTTAAGTCATCTGCAAAGAGTAAAGTATGCGATTTCTTGATGTGCTTGGTTATGTCATTGATAGTGATGAGAAACAATAAAGGTCCAATGTTTGATCCTTGCGGTACTCCCGATGTAGCATTAAAATTGTTGGAGATATGACCTTTGTAAGCTACAGATTGTTTACGATCACGTAAGTATGATGTGAAAAGTAGTAATGCTTGCTTAGAAAGATTCATAAGAGCTAGTTTTTCAAGCAAAATGTCGTGGTTAACTAAATCGAACGCTTTCTGAAAGTCTGTATAGATTACATCCACCTGCCCTCCTTTGTCTAGTTCTGAAGCTATAAAGTTTGTTATAATTGTCAAATTAGTTGAAGTGGATCTATTCTTGAGAAATCCGTGTTGGTATACAGAGATACTGGATCTAACATGATTAAGTAAGCGATTGTGTATTATATATTCATAATTTTTTGCAAATGGGGATAGAATTGCAATTGGTCTAAAGCTTTCTATATTTTTAGCATTGCTAGTTTTTGGAATAGGACATATCAAGCTTTCTTTCCATCGGTCTGGAAAAACATTATATTTTACGGACATGTTTAATAGTATATGTATTGGATGTTTTATGATATCAATAGTTCCCTTTATTATGTAGGGTGGGATACCATCAGGGCCACACGCTGTTCTAGATTTCAACCTTTTAATGGCATGTTCTATTTCTGATATTGTTATTTCAGTGATTTGGAAAATATCGAGTGATATACTTCTAGGTTCGTGTAACATTAGAGCATCAGTGTTATAACTCACAGGTTCATAATTGTAAACAGACTTAAAATAATGTGCAAAAGCCTCCGCAATATCCCTGTTACACTGTAGACTTTCACCATTATACATAAGGGGGCCATTAGTCAAATGCCTTGTTTTATTTTTGATACAATTCCAAAAGTTTGTTGGATCATCTGCTATGCAATTCTCGGAGTTAGCTACGAATTCTTTGTATGCTTGCGCAATTTTTGTCTTTACCTCCGTCCTTAAACTACAGAATTTATCACGGTAATATGTATTATTGTCTATTGTGTTCTTCCACTTTTTGTGATAGTACGATTTTTATTTGATTTTTCGAATTATTTCTGAGTTAAACCAGACAGGAAAAATTTTATTACTGTGATTCTTTTTAGTTGGAATGCATTGTTTAAATACGTCGTCAATTAATTGATAAAAAGTTTCTGTTCCTTGTTCCTTGTTATCTGTGTTCCTTGTTAACTACTTTTAAATAATATTTGTATTTATTTTCTAATATTTATTTTGTAAAAACTTATGTAAGTTATTACAAAATAAATACAAATTTAATTTAAAAAGCAGTTAACAAGGAACCAAGACGACATGACGTTCATTTTTATAGTCGCTGCCTTAACCTAGATTTTTGGGTAATTCAAATTCTGGTCACACTGTGATTTCTATGGATGGTAACATTGAAAATTCTTCCCATTCGTATTTTCGGGTGTAGAATAACATTATCTATTATTGAGGTACGTTACATTTCATTATCTCTTTTCACTTACGAAAAACTGGCAAAAGGAAAATTGTTAGCTTTTGAAAAAATATTTAGTAGTCTGCCCCCTTAACGTTTTATCGAAAAATCTCTTTTCCCCTTTTTGCTAACTTTACCTACGAACGTTCTCTAGATTGGGGAAATTTCCCTTAAGCTACTAACACTGGTGAAGAGTTGAGTTGATTTTGACTTTAAAGTCCCTTTCAGTAGCGAGGCTAAATGAAACGGGACCTACTGATTAACGTGGAATCCGAACCACATAAGATCCCGCCGGGGACACTGGTGAAGAATCAGCAGCTATTCAGGAATGAAGAATTTCCTAAAACTTTCCTAGGAAATGGCAGCACCGAGCCTTAGAAGTATTCTGATCCTTCGAGTATTATTTTGAGTAATTCCCGTTTATTGACCGGGATTATATTAGGCATGTATCCCGTTATTCGGATGCTGCTATCTCGATTATCTGGGAATTATATATACCATTTATTACAGAATCCCGATTATTGCTCTTTCACAGAAGTATCTACAATAAACCTAGCTGAACTGGAATACCACTTCTCGTGAGATCACCGTAATCTAGCAGTGCCAGGCCTGGTTCGAAGAAAAATGGGTGACTGTTTGTACTTACCAGATGGCGCTGGCAATGCGGCGTTCACCCAGCGTCGTGAGTGCAATATGGGAATTACTTAAGAAGTATCGAACTCCGATCCAAAAAGCCAGAATTAACAGCGAGGGGATTTGATTTGCTGAGGATATATGAACCCAAAGATATGAGTGCCACAAGTCAATCTTTACGCCCTGATGGCCCCTTAACGGCTGTTGCACTAGATTTTTTTAAAAAAAAATCGTACATAAGGTTTTATGGGTAATATCCTACGTCATGCTCCGTGTTTTTCTCTTCGTGAATTTCTTGGCTTTGCTCCTAAAAGAATTAGTCTTGAATAGTACATATTGTAATCAAGCCCGTATTTATATATTGTGTGCCCCTGTGTTTTAAATATTTTGCCTCCCTCTCCTGAAAAATAACAATATTAAAGTTGAATTCATAGTTTTTGAGGTCACTGAGATGAACAGTGACAGTTTTAATCCACTTCAACTTCAAGGTCATACTCCACTTCCCATGAAGGGGGCGAGATTTTAAAAGTAATCGACAATGAGAGATATTGGTGTTGAATTTATAGTTTTCGAGGTCATTGAGTTTAAGGGTATCAGTTTTCATGATGTTCAGACCTTGGAGTGAGGGTGGGAGAGAATGACTATTTAAAAATAATCAGATAAGCTAGCTAATTAGTAACTACTGTAATTAGAGCGAATTAAACACATTAACATATTTTCTCGCGCTTGCGCGGAACTCTGAGGGTTGCTAGTTTTAAATATAACTTTATTGTCAATTTCTTTTAAAAATCCAAAATTTTGCACCCTGTGTCGAGCACAGAATAGCACTTACCTAAAAACGGGAATGATTGTAATACAAATATTCACCATTACTTACATTAAGAGCCTGCCTTACTAAATATAATACAAAATTTACCATTTTTCTTTTGCTTGTTTATTCATAAGTGAAAGGAGATCATGAAATCCAACATACCACAATGATAAATAATGTTATTCTACAACAGAAAATATGAACCTGAAGAATTTTCAATGTTGCCATCCATAGAAATTACAGTATTGCCAGAATAACAATCCCCCAAAAATCTAAGTTAAGGCAGCAACTAGAGCTACGAACTCAACTGCATTTGATTACGCATCATGTTGTCTTGGAATCCTCTGAACTACTTTTTAAATATTAGATGTATTTAGTTTGTAATAAACAAAATAGTTTTAACATACAATTATTAAAATTAAAGAATAATGTTATTTAAAAGTAGTTCACAGGATACCAAAACAACATGATACATAATCAAATGTAGTTGAGTTCGTTCCTCTAGTCGCTGCCTTAACTTAGATTTGAGGGAAAATGTTATTCTGGCAACACTGTAATTTCTATGGATGGCAACACTGAAAATTCTTCAGGTTCATATTTTCTGTTGTAGAATAACATTATTTATCATTGTGGTATGTTGGATTTCATTATCTCCTTTCACTTATGAATAAACAAGCAAAAGAAAAATGGGAAATTTTGTATTATTTTAGCATATTAGGCTCTTAAGGAGAACAATCCCCCCCTCATCCTTCAAAAAGTCATTCCCTTTTTTTTTTTCTTTCTTTCTTTGCTCAGCACGTACTGTACTAGTAGCACTACATTTCTTATTTATTTCTGAAGGTCATTTTTTTCCACTTGTATTGGAAACCTGAGAATCAAACGACACAGTGTTTATCATTTGATTCTTAAGGGTGCTCGTATGAGAGGGGAGAGTAAAATCGTGTGTGTCAGCCTCCAGGTAGCTTCATCATCTTCCTCTTGATTTGAAATTTTGTTTCATGCTTTTGTGCCTATCCATCACTCATCCACGATTGTTCTTTTGTGACGTGGAAATGAATACACTTTCATCTCGCTCGCATCAGCAACAGATGGCCGAAAGAATTGTGATATGAAAACGAGATGACAGCCCAGCATAATAAGCCCCCCAAAGAGAACACAAAATTAAAGAAGGGGAAAGAAACAAAAGAAAATGTAGTACAGGAATACGAGAGAAATCGTCTGTACAAATCACAATTAAAAGTATGATTGATTCACACATTGAATTTTATTCTAATACACTGTTATTAGCGTGGTGTTGATCAATATCTACGAGGATGGTGAACATTATCGTACCAAATAGCAGACGATGGCCAATGGTGTACCAAAATGTTTACCATCCTCTTTAGGTTTTGATCAACACCTATATCATCTCTTTATGACTTACCGTTCCCGAGATATTGGCCCAAAAGTATACAGAGCCATATCTCGGGAACCGTAAGTCATAGAGAGATGATATTTCAATTTTTCAATTTTGAGCCTTCCACTTTGAGCATTTGTCTTCGTAAAGCAACATATCGTAGAACGTTTTAACAAAACTTTTAAACAAAACATGTAGGAAAAAATTAGTACTTAAGGAATGGATATATTACAAGAACTATTTAATAAGTATAATGATAAAGTACATAGAGCAATTCGTATAAAGCCTGTAGAAATTAATAAGAAAAAATAAATTCTTTTAAAGTTCATTCTGGCAATGCTCTTAGAGCATTCTGAGCTGGTTTTATTTTTCAAAAGTTTTATGAAAAATCATAATTGAAAAAAATATTCTGAAATTTTGTTCAAACTTGAGAATGCTAACCCCTGTGTATTAGACAATCCTGCTTTACTCAAGAGTGAAGAAAGTTGCATACAGAAACAGCTAATACTGATCTTTAAAATTTAACAAGATGTTTGTTTAAGTTTAAAAAGAAACTATTATAAGTAAATATATAAAAGCAACAATGGAATATTGTATTGTCTCTCGATTTCTGTCGCAGTGCAAAGTTTCATCATTCCAAGGAGTCCGGAAATGAGTTAGGTTAAGATTGTAAGACTTGAGAATACTATTGAACCACTGTAGAAAAGCACGTAAAAGTACTTAAATTTTGATTTATAACACTTTTTGACGTGATAATGACAAGTGAAAAAATCTTTTGCAACATAACTTGAAAAATCTTTCTGTAGTCCCAATTCAATGCTAATCACAAATCCTTTCTCTTGTTAGTAATTATTATGTCAGTAATAAGTTCAAATTCATTAACTTTTTTTTTTTTTAATAGTACACCTGTGTTTGGTGTACGTAGTTCGGGTCAGAAGATATGGGGCCCGGAACTAGAAAAAATATATGGCCCCTGCTGATTTCGCCTAATACATTTCTGTGAAAGTACAATAGGAACGTGTTTCATATTTTTCGAACCATGTTTCATATTTTTGGTATATTTTATCTTATGACGATGACTGTATCTTGTATGATTCCTTTTAGACAGCCAACTGAAATTTTGATCAGAGTGAAGGCTTCCGTCCACCTGGGGGCTTGGGGTTACAGCCCCCTAAAGACCCTCCCTTAATCCGGCTCTGCGTATAGGTCTACATTACACAAATGAAGAATTACATAGGCTTATCATTGAAGGACCGATTTTCAGTTTTCCAGTGAGAGACTTCCTACTGTTACGGTTACAGGTAGGTTTCAGAATGTGAGACAACAATTACAGGCTGTAGCGTCTTGGAAAAGGGTCGTGAAAGCAGTGTGTCATCTCGCAAAGTATACCCGTTTTAAAAGAGTTTTGTCGCATCACAAAAATTCTGCCCCGCATCGTCTTGTGATCAATCAAGTGATGGCTACATTTAGTGTACTATCTCGAAATTAATTTGCATTTACAAATAAATAAATAAATAAATAAAATTAGAGCCATTACAAACAACAATTCTAAGCATTTTAGACAACTTTCCCTATATTTGGGAAATAGCTGCATTTTCTGTGAATGGTTTCGCTTGTGACATTCGGGTCCAAGTCCAGGGACCAGCCATCCACAGCGAGATTTTTCCAGGTTTCCCCCCTCATTATCCACAAGTGAATACCGATATGTTTCTACGCCTTTAGTGGACTTTCTTCCAATATTCCCTGCAGTAGTTCCTTCGTGACCGAACGGCTAGAGTGCGAGCTTTCTTGCACGAAGTCCTAGCTTCAATTCCCAGTAGGAGCATTTATCTTGAATAAGCTCGGATCTCCGTTCAAACAGTCAATCTCGTCTTATATAGACCCAGTGCTGACAACGAACCTTAAATTTTCATCAATCACCCCAAAACTCACTGGCTTGTTTTATTCTTAGTATTTCCAGTGAAAAAAAAATCTTCAACTGCATTTTAAACTACATGAAGAGTTAACGTTTTCAATAGTTCTCAGGTTTACATCTCGCCGCCGGCTATTCGGACTTTTTTTTTTAAGTTCTCTACTTACGAAGGTAAATGCAGGAATAGTACCTAAGCCTAATCACTGCGAAATTAAAATACCACTAAGTGTACAGTAGTTATGTGATATCTTCAAATAGATAAAAGATAATCGAAAAGTGGAACAAGAGCTCGCTAAACAGTATTATTTTACATGAGACACCGTTATCACGACTTACTTATTTGCTTTCGATTTCCAGCTATTTAGAAAATCGGCATTTATTTTCGCGTTTCTAAATGGCTGCAAACGGAAAGCTACTAGGTGACTTGTGATAACGGTATTTCATGCAAAACAATATTATCTAGGACGCTCTTGTTCCATATTTCGATTATCTTTTATCTATTTGAAGATGTCACATAATTACTGTAAAATTAGCGTATTTTAATTTCGCCGTGAAGAGGCATCTTAAAATAAGATGAAACGTTAACGTTTTCAATAGTTCTCAGTTTCACATTTCGCCGTCGGCTATTGTGACTTAGTTTTTTTTTTTTCAAAATACCCTCTACTTACGAAGGCAAATGCAGAAATGGTACCTTAAATGCACTCTTTGGCCGATTTCCTTTTCATCCCAGATTGCTAATGTCCCCATAATAAAATTATCTGAAACAAACTGCACCTGATTCCGTCCTAATAAACATTATTAATTAATTTGGAATGACTCACTTAATTTTAACATATAAGAGTGACTTTTTTCTTTGATGACTAGTCACAAATTAAGTACTTGAAGAGAATATGGTTTGTTAAGAAGAATAAGTTGACAAAGCACTTACCTCGTATGACCAGGTACAAGGAATGCGAGCAAACTTCTGTACACAGCGTCCGAGTTCAACATCCTCGTGTGTAGTGTACAAGTTCTTGAGGCAGTATTTCACGTGAGGTGCCACTCGCGCTAGTGTTTCTCGACTCATAATAACACCAGGTCCACCCATACAAAAGTTCTCATCATACTCCAAACTAAGCAATCCAAACTCTTCCTGGTTTCCACGACCAGCTTGACCTATGAACTGTGGCTTTCGGCTGTCCACAGACCTCAACAATGCCTCCAAACGATCAGTTCTCACATACACATCGTCATCCGCTCTCATAAACCACTCAAACCGATCACCATATTGTTCATACATGTATTTGAGCATCATAAATGATTTTTTCTGGGGAGGGTAACTGTCATCTACGCCACTGAGACGTACTAATGGGATATTCGCGGAGGTTTCGGACGTTGAAGACGAAAAAAAGGCAATTCTTCCGGGTAATTCTTTGCCCCATGTTTCATACACTGCCACCGCCCGTGAGTCCAAGTACTTCTGTGCTGTCATAACACCTACAAATATTAAAGTCTTTTTACTATTATGAATTGTCTCCTCGTGATTTTTAATACCGATTATCTCTAAAGGATCCGCAGAGTCTGGCGACGCCAATGGTAACACGCTTTCTGGACAACCATGCATTACCACTACACTACCACTGTCACTCGTCACAGCACTACCACTTTGCTCCCCGCTGTGCAGAACTAGAGATCTGAGTTGAGTCGTCAAAAAATACCCCAACAGAGCACCGAACAGGAGACCCAGAGCTGACTGAATATTCCGACGGTACCTCGGCGACGACTCAAACATTGCCCGTCGAGCCGCAGACGGCATGGTTACTCTATATCGACGTCCCGACGCCGCGTCGAAGCTTACCAGCTCCGTCGCATGGTGACACAGTTGTTGATGTAGGTCGGTGACCGCTGGCGTGGTTGTTTCGGCATAAGTCGCCCGAGATGTTGCCGTGCCGTTTGGCACACCCCGTACTCGAGAATGCAGCTCCCACATGTTCCAGCAACGCCGGCTGCCGTTTCCTGACTGAGCCCCCATACCTGCTCTATCCGATCTTCAACAACCACCCCAAGATGAGGAGTCCTTGGTCCGCAGTCCCCCGCCATTCGCTCGGCAACCCCCACCCCTAAGCACATTGTAGCAGGTATCCTCCACCAACACCAACCTCAAATCATGGCCGGCAGATTTTCCCTTCAAGATCATGGACGCTCGGCTTCTTTGGAGGGAAGAAAGAAAATTAGGGAAGCCCGTGTTTTGGTTCACATTTAGTGCCGCTGTTTCGATTCATTGGTCGGAGGGGAATCTGGTGTGAGAAGATAATCCACAGTGACGTCGGAAAATTACACACATCTCAATGCCACGGCCTCCAAACAAATGTTTCTCCTGAAAAAAAGAAAAACAATCATCTAATACTCAAAAACCTAACACAAACAAAAAGAATATTAACATTAAAAAAAAAGGAAAAAAGAGACTATATAAGAAAAAAAAAACAGAAACCACCAGATGTAGTTTGCACAACTCTTTACTTTTTTTCAGGGATTTCCTTCACATTTCGCTGAATTACATGTTCTTTGTCTATTAGCAGATGAAAAGACCACACTGTAGGCTAAATGGTTTTGTTCTCGTCTTTCATGCGAGAATCCAAGCTCGATTCTGTAGTCCGGAACAGGGACGGATCTAGAATGTAAAAACTGGGGGGCATCCAGAACCCAGGCTGTGATAAGTATATCTTGAGTTTACTATAAATTTCAAAAAATATATAAATAATAAAATACATAAATAAGTAAAAAATATATAAATAATTATTTTTGTTACTCAAAAAACTGGGAGGTCTAGGTCCCCTGGCCCCAGGCTAGATCCGCCATTGGTTCGGAACAAACGTTAAGCTATCAATTCACATCTCGGTGCATAGATGAGGCGCTACAAAATCTAAAATACTACTACTACTACTACTACTACTACTAATAATAATAATAATAATAATAATAATAATAATAATAATAATATACGCATAATAAAATGGACACGGTGGCTCAGTGGTAGAGCGTTTACCTCTGGTGCATGGGGTCCCTGATTCAATTTCGGCCCAAGTAAGTTTGTGGTGCATAACATCGTGTCCGAGCCTTTTCTCGGAGTACTCCCGTCTCCTTCTACTTTCTCATTCCACCAAGTCTTCCATCATCATTCCCTGGCATTAATCAGCCTGAAGGGATAACCGTGGGATGTTAAACTGACAGAATAAAGCATGAGAAAGTGGGCTTAAAAAAAAACACAGATTTGATAGACCAGCGTGTGCTTCAAAATATTGGCCTACTTCGTTCTATATAGCAAAATATAATTTTGTCTTTCTTATTCAAAAATAAATTGATATTTTCAATTTAACGTCCAATGATTATGCGCTTTAAGGGTCTTCACTACGGCAAAATTAAACTACCGCTAATTTTTAGAATTTTTTCTGTAATATCTTCAAAACAAATAAAAAATATTCGAAAAGCAGAAACATAGTGAACTATACAATACAATTTTACATGTGATACCTTTACCACAATTCACCTATCTGCTTTTGGTATGCCACAATTTAGAGAATCCGAAAAAAAAAGAAAAGAAAGAAAAGAAAAAGCTAAATTATCTACAATTGCAAATCAAAAGCAGACAGATGACTTGTGAGAACGGTATCACATGCAAAATCGTATTGTCTAATTCGCTACTACTACTGCTTTTCGAATATATTTATTTGTTTTGAAGATATTACAGAAAAACTCTAAAATTAGTGGTAGTTTAATTTCACTGTAGTGAAGACCCTTAAGGGAGATGATGATTAAAGCAAGTGAATGATGATTGGTGGAATGAAAAGGAGGGAGGAAACGGAAGAATCTCGAAAAAATCACGGATTCGTCGTTATTCACTGCAAATTCACAGACCCTGGGATTGAGCTAGGAATAGGGTTGCCAACCGTCAAGTATTTTACCGGACAGTTCGTTTTTTGACCACCTTGTCCGGTACAAACTCAAAACCGGATGTTAAATGTTCGGTAATTTTTCCTCTTGCTGGTCCTATTCTCTGTTCTATTCAGATTATTTTGGAGTAACGAAAGGAATCGTTTGTCGATGAACATGGTTAAAGCAGAGCTTATAATTCGCTTTGATATCTACCTATTAGTCTGGGGGAGAATATATATATATCTTATATACAGTATAAGGTAATTTTTCCTCTTACTAGTCCTATTCTCTGTTCTATTCAGATTATTTTGGAGTAACGAAAGGAATCGTTTGTCGATGAACATGGTTAAAGCAGAGCTTATAATTCGCTTTGATATCTACCTATTAGTCTGGGGGAGAATATATATATATATCTTATATACAGTATAAGGTAATTTTTCCTCTTACTAGTCCTATTCTCTGTTCTATTCAGATTATTTTGGAGTAACGAAAGGAATCGTTTGTCGATGAACATGGTTAAAGCAGAGCTTATAATTCGCTTTGAAATCTACCTATTAGTCTGGGGGAGAATATATATATATCTTATATACAGTATAAGGTAATTTTTCCTCTTACTAGTCCTATTCTCTGTTCTATTCAGATTATTTTGGAGTAACGAAAGGAATCGTTTGTCGATGAACATGGTTAAAGCAGAGCTTATAATTCGCTTTGATATCTACCTATTAGTCTGGGGGAGAATATATATATATCTTATATACAGTATAAGGTAATTTTTCCTCTTACTAGTCCTATTCTCTGTTCTATTCAGATTATTTTGGAGTGACGAAAGGAATTGTTTGTCGATGAACATGGTTAAAGCAGAGCTTATAATTCGCTTTGATATCTACCTATTAGTCTGGGGGAGAATATATATATATATATATTATATACAGTATAAGGTAATTTTTCCTCTTACTAGTCCTATTCTCTGTTCTATTCAGATTATTTTGGAGTGACGAAAGGAATTGTTTGTCGATGAACATGGTTAAAGCAGAGCTTATAATTCGCTTTGATATCTACCTATTAGTCTGGGGGAGAATATATATATATATCTTATATACAGTATAAGGTAATTTTTCCTCTTACTAGTCCTATTCTCTGTTCTATTCAGATTATTTTGGAGTAACGAAAGGAATCGTTTGTCGATGAACATGGTTAAAGCAGAGCTTATAATTCGCTTTGATATCTACCGATTAGTCTGGGGGAGAATATATATATATCTTATATACAGTATAAGGTAATTTTTCCTCTTACTAGTCCTATTCTCTGTTCTATTCAGATTATTTTGGAGTAACGAAAGGAATCGTTTGTCGATGAACATGGTTAAAGCAGAGCTTATAATTCGCTTTGATATCTACCGATTAGTCTGGGGGAGAATATATATATATCTTATATACAGTATAAGGTAATTTTTCCTCTTACTAGTCCTATTCTCTGTTCTATTCAGATTATTTTGGAGTAACGAAACGAATCGTTTGTCGATGAACATGGTTAAAGCAGAGCTTATAATTCGCTTTGATATCTACCTATTAGTCTGGGGGAGAATATATATATATCTTATATACAGTATAAGGTAATTTTTCCTCTTACTAGTCCTATTCTCTGTTCTATTCAGATTATTTTGGAGTAACGAAAGGAATCGTTTGTCGATGAACATGGTTAAAGCAGAGCTTATAATTCGCTTTGAAATCTACCTATTAGTCTGGGGGAGAATATATATATATCTTATATACAGTATAAGGTAATTTTTCCTCTTACTAGTCCTATTCTCTGTTCTATTCAGATTATTTTGGAGTAACGAAAGGAATCGTTTGTCGATGAACATGGTTAAAGCAGAGCTTATAATTCGCTTTGATATCTACCTATTAGTCTGGGGGAGAATATATATATATCTTATATACAGCATAAGGTAATTTTTCCTCTTACTAGTCCTATTCTCTGTTCTATTCAGATTATTTTGGAGTAACGAAAGGAATCGTTTGTCGATGAACATGGTTAAAGCAGAGCTTATAATTCGCTTTGAAATCTACCTATTAGTCTGGGGGAGAATATATATATATCTTATATACAGTATAAGGTAATTTTTCCTCTTACTAGTCCTATTCTCTGTTCTATTCAGATTATTTTGGAGTAACGAAAGGAATCGTTTGTCGATGAACATGGTTAAAGCAGAGCTTATAATTCGCTTTGATATCTACCTATTAGTCTGGGGGAGAATATATATATATCTTATATACAGTATAAGGTAATTTTTCCTCTTACTAGTCCTATTCTCTGTTCTATTCAGATTATTTTGGAGTAACGAAAGGAATCGTTTGTCGATGAACATGGTTAAAGCAGAGCTTATAATTCGCTTTGAAATCTACCTATTAGTCTGGGGGAGAATATATATATATCTTATATACAGTATAAGGTAATTTTTCCTCTTACTAGTCCTATTCTCTGTTCTATTCAGATTATTTTGGAGTAACGAAAGGAATCGTTTGTCGATGAACATGGTTAAAGCAGAGCTTATAATTCGCTTTGAAATCTACCTATTAGTCTGGGGGAGAATATATATATATCTTATATACAGTATAAGGTAATTTTTCCTCTTACTAGTCCTATTCTCTGTTCTATTCAGATTATTTTGGAGTAACGAAAGGAATCGTTTGTCGATGAACATGGTTAAAGCAGAGCTTATAATTCGCTTTGATATCTACCTATTAGTCTGGGGGAGAATATATATATATCTTATATACAGTATAAGGTAATTTTTCCTCTTACTAGTCCTATTCTCTGTTCTATTCAGATTATTTTGGAGTAACGAAAGGAATCGTTTGTCGATGAACATGGTTAAAGCAGAGCTTATAATTCGATTTGAAATCTACCTATTAGTCTGGGGGAGAATATATATATATCTTATATACAGTATAAGGTAATTTTTCCTCTTACTAGTCCTATTCTCTGTTCTATTCAGATTATTTTGGAGTAACGAAAGGAATCGTTTGTCGATGAACATGGTTAAAGCAGAGCTTATAATTCGCTTTGATATCTACCTATTAGTCTGGGGGAGAATATATATATATCTTATATACAGTATAAGGTAATTTTTCCTCTTACTAGTCCTATTCTCTGTTCTATTCAGATTATTTTGGAGTAACGAAAGGAATCGTTTGTCGATGAACATGGTTAAAGCAGAGCTTATAATTTGCTTTGATATCTACCTATTAGTCTGGGGGAGAATATATATATATATCTTATATACAGTATAAGGTAATTTTTCCTCTTACTAGTCCTATTCTCTGTTCTATTCAGATTATTTTGGAGTAACGAAAGGAATCGTTTGTCGATGAACATGGTTAAAGCAGAGCTTATAATTCGCTTTGATATCTACCTATTAGTCTGAGGGAGAATATATATATATCTTATATACAGTATAAGGTAATTTTTCCTCTTACTAGTCCTATTCTCTGTTCTATTCAGATTATTTTGGAGTAACGAAAGGAATCGTTTGTCGATGAACATGGTTAAAGCAGAGCTTATAATTCGCTTTGAAATCTACCTATTAGTCTGGGGGAGAATATATATATATCTTATATACAGTATAAGGTAATTTTTCCTCTTACTAGTCCTATTCTCTGTTCTATTCAGATTATTTTGGAGTAACGAAAGGAATCGTTTGTCGATGAACATGGTTAAAGCAGAGCTTATAATTCGCTTTGAAATCTACCTATTAGTCTGGGGGAGAATATATATATATCTTATATACAGTATAAGGTAATTTTTCCTCTTACTAGTCCTATTCTCTGTTCTATTCAGATTATTTTGGAGTAACGAAAGGAATCGTTTGTCGATGAACATGGTTAAAGCAGAGCTTATAATTCGCTTTGATATCTACCTATTAGTCTGGGGGAGAATATATATATATCTTATATACAGTATAAGGTAATTTTTCCTCTTACTAGTCCTATTCTCTGTTCTATTCAGATTATTTTGGAGTAACGAAAGGAATCGTTTGTCGATGAACATGGTTAAAGCAGAGCTTATAATTCGCTTTGATATCTACCTATTAGTCTGGGGGAGAATATATATATATCTTATATACAGTATAAGGTAATTTTTCCTCTTACTAGTCCTATTCTCTGTTCTATTCAGATTATTTTGAAGTGACGAAAGAAATCGTTTGTCAATGAACATGGTTAAAGCAGAGCTTATAATTCGCTTTGATTTCGAACTGTCGTGCGCGAATTTTGCTGAAGAGTTGAAGGCAGGAAAATATACTAAACTTATCAAAACTGCTAAAGGTGAACAAAAGTACATTTTCAAGAATGCAGTTAGCACTACTTCATCCTCAACTACATCTTCCAATTAAATAATACATCCAGATCGAGTAAAAGTAAGTGGGCATTATGAGACAATGCAGCACCATCGAAGCTGGTAAGACTTATTTTTCAAGTATAGTTTGTGCATGCCATAATTAATTTGCTCTTCTGTTTCAAATACGATGTACTATTGATGGTAGGCTACAAAGATTAGATGTGTCGACTCAACCAAAACTGGAAAGAGTAAGTTTATTCCTTATAGATTCCGGCTTTTTTTTAACCCTTGTCCGGGCAAGCTATTTTTGTAAAATGTAGACGGCAACTGGGGCCTTACCAACTCTATTAGCCTTACCAACTAGATATGTTCATGACTTTAACTTCGACTAAAGATAGAAGAATTCAGAATTTTATGTCATCGAAATATTTATGGTTATTGAGAAATTCGAAAAAAAAATTATGAAGTTAGTGGGCCTGAAAGGCCCCGCTTGCCCGGATAAGGGTTGAGGTAAATTATAGACTTTCAGTCAAGCGGCTACAGCATCATCCCTATTTATCGTAGGATCATGATTCATACCTCGTTTCTTTTCACAACAGAGCAACCTTACAAATGGTACCATTCACATCTCCCCATCATATCCTTGAGGTGGGAAATTTTGAAAGAAATCGGGATTTTTCTCTGAAAAAAATATATATTTTTATTTTGAGCGCCTCTGGACGCCCTGTGTTAACGCAGAGATCTGAAAACCAACTGAAAAATAATAAGTGTAGTACTAAATGTGTGTACAAAATTTCAAGCTTCTATCTTGAATAGTAAGGGCGGGAAAAATATTTATCAATAATCCCCACAATACCCCAGATTACCGCAAAAGACCCTGATCTCAGGTAAAAAATTTCCTGAGACATTCCTATTTATCCTAGGATCATGGTTGGCCCATCATTCCCTTCAGAACACAACTACCTTTCAAACGGTATTACTCGCATGTCTCCATCATGTATCTCAGGCGGGAAAATCGCGAAGAAAGGGATTTTTGATTGAAATATCCCTTTTTAAACTTTCTGCCCCTCTGGATTCCCTTGTGCTAACGCAGGGATCTGAAAATATCTGATAATATTACTCGATGGAGTAAATGTTTGTTTACAGTTTTAATCTTCTACGTGCACAAGTAAGCCTCCAATAAAACAATAAAAATAGATCTAACCAAAATTTCTTTTCAGGATTTCAGGTAAAAATTCCTGAGACTTCCCTATGTACCCTAGGATCATTGTTTGCCCGTCATTCTCTTCAGAATAGAACTTCCTTTCAAACGATACCATTTACATGTCATCATTCTGTATCTAAGACGGAAAAAATCTCGAAAAAGGGATTTTTTGGTTAAAATATCCCTTTTTAAGATTTTTGTCCCTTTGGACCCAACCTGTGTTAACGTAGAGACCTGAAAAAATTGATAAAAACTACTCGTGGACTGAATATTTGTGCAAAATATCAATCTTCTAGGTGCAAAAGTAAGCTCGCCAAAAAGATAATATACTCACAATACCCTAGATTTCCGTATAAAACAGGATCTTGGTTAAAAATTTCCTGAGACATCCTTAATTACCTTAGGATCATGGTTCGCCCATCATTCTCTTCAGAATAGAACTGCCTTTCAAACGGCACCATTCAATGTCTCCATTATGTATCTGCAGCGGGAAAATCACGAAAAAGGGATTTTTTGGTAAAAAAAAATATCCTTTTTTACTTTTTCCTCCTCTGCCCCTTCCCCACCCACCCCCCGGTGCTAACGCAGAGACCTGAAAAATCTTATAAATACTACTCGGTGGACTGAATGTTTGTGCAAAATATCAATCTTCTAGGTGCAAAAGTAAACCCGCCAAAAGATAATAAAAACAGGCCTAACAAATTTTTGTTTAAAGTTAATGGTATCATGACCTCCTATGTCTCGACGCAGAAAGACGTGAAACCATACGTAACGTGTTCTACAATGCCTCTAAACTTGAAAAAAAAAAAAAAAAAAAAAAAACGAACTAAAAAGCTTTATTGGTTCTTTTTTAATCGAATAATTAAGAGACTATTTTAGTACTTAAAAATAGGTACTAGAACTCCAAAGGGTTAATAAATGCCTCAAAAGTAAGTATGGAACTCCGAATCGCTCAATTTTATGTGAAGTAACCACTTTCAGATTGTTCACATTTTTGACGAGCGATGATGTGACAATCTTAAAGTAAGAGTATACGTGCACCAAGAGGGTGTCCGCTATTTCCATTTTCAAAAGTTGGCAACGCTTATTAGGAGCTCTATGCAGTAGAGGTGAGCGTTCTACCATTCAGCCACTACACTCTAGTATTTTTTTTTGTTTTTTTTTTTGTTGTTTTTTTTTGTTTTTTTAATAAATTAGGTTTCTTACGTTAAACTATGCAGTGATCCAGTTAAAAGAATCTAAGCGAAATAATTTAATTCATTATTCAATGAAATGAAAAACTTAGACTAAAATAATATATACACTAACTACGGAGGGCACGGTCACTCAGCGATATCGAGCCCACCTCTTGTGCGAGAGGTTTGTGGTACGAGCCCAGCTTATATGAGTGTATAGTTGCGAAGTGGTCTTCTCGGGGTTTTTCAATCTTCTAATGCATTCTCATTCCACCAGTTCATCCATTATTGACATTGATCATTTGTCTTCCGTAATCTAAATGACATAATCGCGGTGCGTTAACTGAAAATTTCCATTTATTTTAATAATGCTAAGTAATATGCACCAACATGCGTTTTTTTTAACGCATTTTTAATTGTCTGGAATACGACAATGCATTTATGGTCGTCTAATAAAAGTGAAATAAAACATTTAATTTAGCTTTCCATAATTATGCTCTGTAGCCTGTAGGCTAGAGAAGACGGTTAATGAAAATGAATGGTTTTATGTAGTAGCCGAGACGAAACAGAATTTTCGTAACATCATATGAGACGAGGCAGAGGTCTTCCAACAGAAACAAATATATTTTTTCAAGACGAAATGCGCCTTCACTACATCGTTTCGAGACGAGACAATTCCAAATCTAATCTCGTCGAAAACAGCAGGTTTAAGAATGAATTGGTAGAATAAAAATGAAGGATACACGGAAAGAAGGGGCTAATCGACGTTTTACATTTTTGTCAGGGGAAGCAATTTAAATTGTTGATGGGCACCATCTTTCCTCGTATAGCTGTTTTTCATGTGTAAATTTCTCTGCAACGAGTCACTTCTTTTTTTCACAATATTCGTAGTGCATTTAGCACCAACAGGTAGTGTCCACATCGGCTTTTTCGCAAAAATTGCAATGAGCTCCCCCTTTGTGTGTGTGTGTGTGTGTGTGTGTGTGTGTAACCTTCGAATGTGTGAGGAAAGGGACAACACCTTTCTTGTACATTGGAACAATAATTGAGTCCTTCTACTCTTGTATCAATTCCTCCTTGTTCCAGATAAGAAAAATGAGTTTGTATATCTTCTTGCACAATTTTTCTCTCCAGCTAAAATTAACTCAACCGGAGATTTGTGTTTCTCCGATTTTGGCTACATGTTAACCAAATCGTCAAAGAAATTTTTCCATCTATTCAAGATGCTATCTATGTCAAAAAGAATTGTTTCGTCGCCTTTCTTTACTATATTAGCGCGAGGCCGATAGCTTCTTAAATTCGCTCACGCCTTATACATGTTCTGAATGTTTTTATTTTTACTGTTATCTTCAGGTTCACTAATTTTAGCTTTCAAAAAATTGCGTTTCCTGCCTGTCAATGTAATTTTGTGTATATCTTTCGGATTTTGTAGTCAACGCAGTTTAGTCTGTTTTCGCTTTTCTGCTAATTTAGCACATCCATAATCGAACCATAGTTTGTTTGTATGTATTTCCACGTGTCCCAATTTTTCTTCTGCTGAAATTTTAATGTTATCCTTAATTTCAACCCAAGTATCATAAACATTAGTGAATTCCGAATCAACATTTCAATCTGTTATTCCCCTCTCGCTTGGTCCTCCTCTAATTTCTTTAAATTAGACCTCTTTGTTTTCAGATGTTGAATACTCTCCTTATTCAATGATAATCTATCTCTTATCACTCATATGAGATAGTGATCAGTATCACAGTCAGCTCATCTGAACGCTGAATATCAATTATGCTAAATCGTCTTCTTCTACCTACTAAAACGTGATCAATTTGATTATGTATTTTTTTCACTCTACTGAGGCCTAAGTACTGTATATTTATGAATGTCGCAATGAGGGAATTTTCTACTCTTCACTATAAGGATTTTGGATGTTGCAAAGTTTACGAGTCTAACGCCATTATGATTACTTTCCTTACGGAGACCTTCGTTCCCTACCTAGGTTTAATCGGTTTGAAAATATCTCTCGTCCTACCTTCGCATTGAAATCTCCTAATAGAATCTTCATATGATATCGTGGGAGTTGGTCCAATACCCATTCTAAATCTTCGAAAAAACTGTCTTTTATATCTTCACCTTTATCTTCTGTTGCAGCATGTATATTTAGAACAATAATATTGCATCAGGGACCTCGGAGAATAATAAAGGAAAGTTTATCGTTAACAAATTGAACCTGTTTAATTACTGATATTACTCATTTGAGAACGAAAATCCCTGTTCCTAGTTGGTGATTTTTACTTCCTTCCCCATAAAAGAACGTAAAATTTCCGGACCCACCTAACTTCCTGATATCCTACTAGGTCCATCCTGTATTTCTCTAACTCACTCGTTACGGATTTTAACACGACTGCTCTATAAAGACTTCTAATATTCCATGTTCCAAATCTCATGTCCATTTTACTTTGCTGAGGTCGTGCCAAGTTATCAGTCCTAGTCCGAGGCTTCTGTGAATGTTTCTGAACAAGTGCCCTTTTTACAGAATAAGGTAAGCCTCACGTGAAATCCCCAAGTTGGAGGATCACTCTTTGTCTTCTGTCGGCGATTGCTTATTCAGTATGTTTGCAGCTAACCTCTATATCTAGAGCCCTTCTCCTCGACTCCTGACCTGAGGATGCGCCATGGCGTGGTGCAACGTGGAAATAAAAAATAGAAATAGAAAAAGAAAAAGAAAGAAAGAAAAGAAAAAAGCAAAGAAAAAGAAATAAATTAAATGCCTCTACCGAAAATCAAACCTGGAACCACGCGTCTCAACGAACATGCCTTAGCTGTTGGACTCCAAAGGGAGCAACTTCAATTAAGAATTAAAGCCCTTTCCGCTGGTCTAGTTGCTAGCTGTTTTTAGTTTTTAACGTCCCACGGCTAAGGGAGACGGGAACCTACTGATTATAGTGGTATCCGAACGAATTTTTCGTTCACCTGTACCCCCACCAGGAATGAAACCCGGGACCACGCACACCAAAGGCAAGCGTGCTAGCCACTAGGCCATGCGAGAGTCCAACTCAAGTGGCTAGCATGTAGCCCTTTGGTCCAAGGAATCTCTGGATCGATTCCGTGTAGAAAAAAACATTAATGTTACTGATCTTGGAGTCACTCTGCAGTCAAACCTTTCATTTGATAGTCATGTAGTTGGTGAGGTCTTTAGGAACCTTGGATGAGATTAGGAAGTGATTTTTCTAACACTAATGTCCTCAAAACATTATACACTGCCTATGTACGGTCTAAGCTGGAATATGAAGCGATAATATGAGGTTCCAATAGTAAGAAATATATAAACAAAATCGAAAACATTCAAAATAAATTTGTGCGCTTTTTGACATATAAAGAAACAGAGATATATCCAAAATTTGAGAACTACGGTCTTCGAAACAAACATTCATTACAATCTCTTGAAAGCAGAAGAAGTCATTTTATATTATCTTTCTTACATAAAATAATTCATGGTGCAATAGATTCAGAATATTTGTTATCAAAAATCAAAATTCACGTCCCACATAGAGCAACGAGACCCCATAATGGCTCTCAGCGCAAAGGACTAATGCATTGGATGTATCGCCTGTCAGTAAAAAGTGTATATTGTATAATAAGATGTCACAAGGACAGCCAGATATAGATTTTTTTAGTTATAAACAAAATTTTCATTCTATATAAATTTCTGTATCCTGTATATTGTGCTATTTGTATTTTAACGTACATTTTGTTTTCATATGATTATTTTATTATATGTGTATTTTAAAGTGTTACCATATTATGAAGGAAAACTGTAATTAGGCATTTGCCTGTTGTTTTTCCTAAATAAATAAACGCATCATGATGGTTCAGATTTCACTGAATGCAGAGGCTAGGCGTTCGGATGCTAAACTCCAGCAAGCACCAATTTCAAATTACAGAATTACATACTACAAAGAATTAACCATTATGCGATTAGTAAGAAGTACCCAGACTTTGATAAATTTCTAATTCCTCTTTCTATACTAACCTCAGGACACTGAAACCAAAGGGATTGTTCTTAAACACACGCGCCGATGGGTTCCAAGAAAAGTGATCTCAAACGTGGGACATAAATAAATACGAACATTTCAATTTTGAAGTCACGTTTGTCGTGATCTCATGGACGGATATACTTTTAAGAGGTTTCACTGGATTCACCATCCTCAAATTAGTGTAAAAAGTGCAATTAGAGGTGTATTCAAGGGTGAACAATTTTACTATTGGTGTAAGTGGTATTTTAAAGACCCCAAGTTTGAGGTCATTTTTCTCTTGTCTCTATGGGTGTAGTGTTTTTCTTTTTCTTTTTTTTTTTTTAACATAGTTCCATTAAATTTACCATTCTTAATCTTTTCAGGACCAACAGCTCAAGGGCTGACCCAGCAGCTTAAGCCTCCGTAGCTCCGTTCCTAATTAACCTAGTGAGATGATTTAGGTGTCTATTTCTTCAAGAAGGGTGGAACTTCCCAACGGTATTCATTTCGCACACATCGGAGGTCCAGCAGGGGAAAGGTAGGGGGTTGAATGTTTTAACTCCCACTCCTCCTCAGCATTTTGGGGAGGAACTCTGTCCCCAAAGGAGCTACAAGCATAAAAAATAGTACCAATAAATATAAATGAACATACCAACTATTGATACCCTGTGTATGGCCATTGGGCTTGCGAGGGGTGAATGGGAGGGGTATTGAATTTATCCTTTTTATCAGTGTATATTTTTTACAAAGGAAAAACATATCACTTGGAAATTGTGGGACGCTGTTATTTGCCAAATGCCGAAAAAAAAATAACGTCACATGTACGTCAGACATTCGAAATAATCATATAAAAAACGAAAGGCATGGGAGAAAAAAAATTTGGAAGATCGTACCTACGAGAATTATCCTGTATATATAAATTGTCGTCTACCCTGACGTTGGCAGCCTTAGCGACGCCCCTAATTGTCACAGAGATATGAACAAATGTCCCTGTGACAAGTAGAAGGGGTACTAACGTAAAAGTCTACGATTTTCTTTCAATCCCTGCCGGCCCTGAAAAGGTTAAATTACTACAATAAGAAAAAGCGTAATTACAAACGAATCCAAGCTTGGGAGCATTTGTCATGAGCATAAGAGGTATTTCAACGATTCTAACTTAGAGGCAATTTTTTCTCGTGACCTCTTACACATAAACAATCAACTGAATTCTGCATCCTCTTAGGGGCACGGTGGCTCAGTGGTAGAGCGCTTACCTCTGGTATGTGGGGTCCCTGGTTCGACCCCCGGCCATGTTAAGTTGTTGTGAACGACATTCTGGTCATGGGTTTTCTCGTTGTACTCTCATTTTCTCCCACTTTTCCATTCCATAAATTCTTTTATCATCATTCACTTGTGTTAATCACTGTCCCCCTTAGCTTAACAAGCATAAATGTGGGACGTTAAACTCGCAGATTTCAAAGATTTTTCTGCGTTCTCTAATTAGTATAAAAGGCACAACTGAAATATATGCAAGTTTCGGCACTTTTTACTAGTAGCATCAGACCCGTATCCACGGGGGGGCAAGGGGGGCCGGCCCCCCAAAAACTTTGGCTGGTCCCGTTAAAATTTCACGGTAGGCTTGCAAATGAACTATAATATGGTGATAAAGTATAATATGATTGGGTCGGCCCCCCCTAACTTCTACCGCCCCCCCCCTATTTTTTGGGGCTGGCTACGGGCCTGAGTAGCATGATCGCTACATTTTTACTGTACATTTTCGAATGACAAACCAAAGACAAAACACAAATATGAAACACCGTACACTTACTGCATTGTGTATTTTTGTCATTAGCCTGGCATCCTTTGTTTCTCTACTTAGCTACAGGATAATCAACGTAAGAAGAAAAATAAAGTTTCGTAAATGAATCTAACCATTGTGCGAGCGACGTCTTTATGTTAAGTTGCTTCGTAATTCTTGCATCGCGTCAACAACGATTTCTTTGAATGAAAGAGAACTCCCGATGCGTTGGCCTCTATCTACGCTAAGCATTATTAGATCTCTTGGTTTTGTAGGACAAGGTACTCTGTGGCCTTACACATCACGTGATCCGTCTCTTCCTTTTAAAGAGAACGTTTTCCTTTAGAAGCACTTTAACTGGATTAAATCAATGATACCCTCTTAACCTCTTGGAACACAGCTCAAATGTCTCATTGTTATTCTTGAGTCTTTATGTCGGACAAAGAGGATAATTAGACTTAAGACACTATTATTAGACTTCTAGCTTTCTGAGATCTTTAAAAGACTGGGGGCGATAGATCAGAGATCATGGGTGACAATTTTCATCAAACCACGCCACCTGTTGGCTTCCTCGCAATTCATATACCCCTCAAAATAGATCTCAATATAAACAATTGAAACTGGATCTTCTTAAGAGGTTTTTATTGTGTTAATTATAGATTGAGCAGTCTTATCACTTTAAATGGAGAGCGCGTATTTACCCCCATTTGTGGAAGTGATGGCCAAAAAGAATTGTTTTTCGGTTTTCAGAAAAACTGAAACCGAAACAACTAAAAAGTTTTTTTTTTTAAATTTCAAAACCGCTTGGGTTTCGCTTCTAAAACCGGTTGTTTTCTATTAAATCGGTTTCGGCCTTAAAGCCGATTGTTTTCCATCAAATCGGTTTCGGACTTAAAATCGGTTGCTTTCTCTCAAAACTGTTGTTTGCTATCAAACTGGTTCTTTTCTATGAAACCAGTTCAGGCCTTAAAGTAGATTGTTTTCTATCAAACAAGTTTCGTTTTTAAAACCGGTTGTTTTCTATCAAACCGGTTTCGTTTTAAAACCGGTTGTATCTATCAAACCAGTTTCGATTTTTAAGACCGGTTCGGTCTTCTATCAAACCGGTTCGGTTGCTTCTTTGTAACCTTGATTGGAAATCAAAAACAAGAACAGATACTGGGCTCGATGAAAATTAAAATTATTTCAGTAAGCACCCAAAACTTGTATGGACAAAACGGAAAACGGTTTCCGTGGAATGCCGAACCTGTTTTGGAGAAAAACCGAAGCCTTTCTACAAACTGGTTTCCGATTTTTTTTTCTTTACATAAAATCAATGCTCGGGAAGTATGTCTAGGAACGTAATCTTTTGGATTTTTGCTTGACGTAGTTCTTCCATCTAGTACGATTTTTTTCTTTTTCCTCTTTTATACAAGCAGAAGAATCGCCTCATTAAAGGAGGTTAAAGTAATGATTTGAAAATTAAGTCTTGAACTTAACGATCCCCACTTCCATGAACATCCAAGCTAAGTGTAAAGGATCAATTGTCACCAATAGATGTATTTTGTAGGGAGAGACATTAAAAAAAAAAAATCAAATTCAAAATTTGTATCAATGGAATTTTTGAAGAAAGAAAAAAAAAAAAAAGATTATTACAAGTAATCTGTTAAAGCAGTTTGCGCAGGTGCCGAACACAATCAGTCGCATGTTTAAACGACTAGTGGTCTTGCTGTGTTTTAAGGTTAGTACTGATGATAACGTCACACGAAGTTGCTTATTTATCTTCCAGTTTCGCATTGTTTGCATTCAAATAGATGCAGAGATGTATGCAGGGGTGGGTCCGGGACCCCCGAAATTTTGACTTTTGTGTAAATTTAGCCTAATTTTAGGGGCAATTTTAGAAATTTTAATATAAAATACCCTCATATTGAGTTTGGACCCCTCCTGGAATAAATTCCTGCGTACGCTAGTGAATGGATGTTACCATGTTGGGGATAAATCCCAGATTGTAATTTTTTTCGTGGAGAGCAGTGGCGTATTTAGGGGGTGTTTATCGGGCTCAGGCCCCCCGAAATAAATTTGTTATATACAAAATTTCATTAAAATTTGTCGGCACCCAAACAGAAAAATATAAGTGCTTATTCACGTGTTATGCATAGCCCCCCCGAAACAAAATCCTAAATATGCCACTGGTGGAGAGTGACTATATAATGAATCATTATTCCATAAGATCGTGTACTTTTTCCTTAACACCTTGTTTCAAGAAGCACTGGGATTTTCTTAGCTACTATCTTTATCGCCCATTGTTAGAATGATTCGCAATGAAAAGCAAACAGAACAAACGAATCGGACGTATGAAAGAAAATAGGATCAACTGAAGAACAGGAAGAAAATAGAATCAACCTTGGTTATCAACAGGTGCAGCTGCAGTATCCACAGAAAAAGATTAAATTAGTAAAATTAGTAAATGTGTTTTGTACAGGTATAAATTTATGCACTGAACTAGATCTTTCGTTAGATCTTGGAGCCGGCCCTGAATATAGTCCCTTCCACTAGCGTCGTTAGCTTTTTAAATTCTGGGGGACCAGATGAATCAAAATGAAAATCCTCTTTCCAACAAAAGTTTCAAGTCTTAAAATTTGGGGTCCCCCGACCACCCCCTGCTAACGACGCCTGTGTCCCTTCATAGATATTTTCATTCCACTATCCGTAACGAAAGTTTATGAAAGAAAATCAAAACACAAAAGAGACCCGTAATCAGGCACACGGAAAGAATGTGCGCTGATGAGGCCTGGGACATTCTAAGAATATTCAAGTCCCGTATTTATATTAAAATCTTCATTGTTGTCTTGTTTAGGCGATTCTGACAAAGAAACAGACAAACCTAAATAAAACAAAAGGAAATACAGAAAGGGACCCCGCTGATCTGTTAGGTCAAGAAGGGACAAAATATTCTACCTAACACAGACGCACATCCAGAAATTTTTGTTGGGAGGGTTTCAAAGTTTGGGGGGTCCAATAATATAGTACACTAAAAGTATCAAACGGGTGATATTCTATAGCAGGAAAAAAAAAAGATTAATAATTTTTAAGTACTGCTACCTACATTCTTACGAAAAATAATAAAAACAGGATTGTTTTTATCACAAAGAAATAGTACAGATTATGAGTAAGATCAAATTTTTAGTCTACATTAGACATTTCTCTGCTTAACAAGTAGCTATAATTTTATTAAGAGAGTCTACACATGTAACTCGAGTTAAAACTTTTTTGGGGAGAGGGGTCCGGATTGCTGTCCCCCCCATCGTGGGTGCGCCCTGACCTAGCGTTGATGTCTATAAAGATTAGAATACCTCCTGATTAGGAAACAAGTGTCTTTCAAGCAAGATGATGTAAGTATACTAATCTACAGTATGTGACTACTATGTGCTTTAACTTCAGATGCATAAACTAATTTACTTTGCACTTGACACCGCCCCAGCCTTAAAACAGCTAAAACAAACATTATTTGAAAGATGAATGACAGCAAAATCTGATATCAAAATAATGTAATTAATTACGATACTTCATCTTTTGTACTCCAGGACATACTACAAACCATTATGATGACAACAGCAACTGTATGACAATATATATAGAAATTATACTTCAGTTTCTAACCCCTATTGTCTAAACTCAAGTACAAAATTAACTTATAAAAAAATCAAAACCCAATTCAAGCCCAATCTTTTTCAATGACATATGATTTTAAGAGTGTTTTTTACTAGCTGAGTTGCAGCCGCGTCCACTCCCCTCTATGAGTGAGTTTCCTCTATAAGGAAAAAGTAAAGAAATACGCGGTAAAAGAAACTTTTAAAAAGTGACGTATTTTTTTTCTTACAAAGAAAAAATCTGTTTGGCAAACATATAAAGTACTTACGTTATCACAATGCGCACACACTTTTTTTCTGCCAATGAAAAAAACACAAACTTTGTTCGTTTCACATTTTGTTTCTTATCTCCCAAACTTGATCACAAGGGAAGACCGTCGCGCTGAATTCACGATCACCGTCTACAACACTCCCTTCGGTTGATTAACTTTCGAGCGAAGTTCATCTTACACTCGCTAGTTTGTCCTGAACTTTAGTTTCTGCATTCTCTCAATAGATGTCAGGAGCGTTCAGAACTGCACCGTTAGCTACAGGTTCGTAAAGGAACAGCAGCTCACAGGAGCCATTTCGGAACCTATGATATTTATTATTTACGTATGTGTTCCATTTTATAGGGAATGTTTCGGAAAGAAGTACATATTTTATATATGTATATCAGTAGTAGAACGTATCTATGTTTACAGTATAGTCATTAGAAATTATAATACGTCAACATCAAATTCAACATCTAATTGAATAATCCCAATAGAGAACATTTGTGTCGTGCCTAATTATGTTATGAGTGACAATGTCCTATCATCATTCATATAATGATTTTTTAGTTTAAAACAAGAAAGATTAAAAGTTAAAAATAAAAATATATTAGTAGAATGGAAAACAAAGAAATTCATTTTTATTTAAGCGTCTCTTGATAATTTCTAAATTGCATTCAGGGCCCAGGCCGGTAGTCAAGAGCGCCGATACTGGGTGTGCCGGGGAGCCCCCCCAGCTCATGTGGGACCCCCTTGTGTGTTTATGAATATACAATATTTGGCATAATTTGAATGCAATTTGTCTGAACATCCTCATATATATACCTTCTGCGTCTGAGTGCCACCCCCCCCCCCAAATTTACAGAGAAATCGGCGCCCTTGCCGGTAGTCAGTCCAAAAATGTACGGGGGCCTGGTAGAAGTTACGGGGGGACCGATACAACCATATTATAGTTCATCACCATATTATAGTTCATTTACAACCCTATCTTGAAAATTTTATGGGGCCAGTAAAAATTGTGTAAACATGCGTAACACATGTATTTGCACGGGGCCGCAAAATCTATCATAACTATATTATTTAAAATAAATATTTCTTCTTGGAAACAGACGTCATGATGATGGTAGTTTTTACTAAGCTGACTTTCTATTTTAGTAATACTACATTCATAAATCATATTTAAGTAGCATAGTTTAAATAAAGGTTAATAAAGGTCACATGGAAAGTGCTAAACAAATGGTCAAATAAATCTCAGCATGAATTGCTTGATTGTTGTCAAATACAAGAACTCAATTCTCGAATAGAAGCGAACATCTGTTCCATTTCGTTAGTTATCATCAATGGCGTATTTACGGTTTTGTTACGGGGGTGCTTTGCTAACTTTCGTCCTGGAAATGTGAAATATACTAAATAAAATATCCAGTGGCAGCTTAAGTCCGGAAGCCCCCTAAATACGCCACTGGTTGTCACAGTTTTGTTATGAAAACTAGTCTTGTCTTTGTCATAAACAAGTTCTTTCCTTGAAGGTGGAAACAAGTTTTATTTTTTAAAAAAAATAACAGATGTAGAAGGAAAATCAAGAAATCAAGATAAAAGAGCTGGTTGCACTGGTATTGCAAACTGATATAGTGAGATTGAAGCTCGATTTTGAATTCTATAAAAAGGATTACCATCTTTCCTCTGCAAGTGTCTTTGCTTTATCTTTTACTACCATAATGCGTTAATATTTAAAGAAAAAAGAAACACACACATTGAAATTGTATTTGTAGTGTTTAGTAGGGATGGCCACAAAGATCCGGTTTTCAGAACCGGTTCTGGAACTGGTTCCGGACCTGGATCCGAAAACCCGGTTCCAGCACTGGATCTTAGGAACCGGTTCCAGACCTGAATCCGAAAACCCGGTTCGAGAACCGGATCTTAGGAACCGGTTCCAGACCTGGATCCGAAAGCCCCCAAAGACCCGTAAAGCAGGCACAAAGTTTATCTTCAAAACACTGCAAAGAGGACCATGCGTTTGTGCCCTCCACGCCCAGACCCGCTTGTGCCTCCAGAAAAAAAATTTGGTCCACCAGTGTTTTTTATTTTTTTATTTTATTTTATTTATTTATTTATTTATTTTATTTTATTATTATTATTATTATTATTATTATTATTATTATTATTATTATTATTATTATTATTATTATTATTATTATTATTATTATTATTATTATTATTATTATTTGTTTTAAGGCCTCCACATTCCCCTGCCGTTGCCAATTACTTTTGGACTTATTATAGGGCAGTCGCAACTTTGCCTCTGCCTTTATTTTCTCTCTTTACTTTTATTTTCGTGTATCTCTCTCTTGTTTCGGCTATTATTCCTCAGCAGGTTGAGGTGAGGCATAATTTACTAGCATAGCATCTAATACTTTAAACCATGCCCTTTAATGTACCTTTTTTATTTTTTTATTTTCATTTTCATTATTATTATTTTCCTTTTTTTACAAAAAACGGACAAACCTGTAAAAGAATATTACAAATATATATAAGATGTTTAACCAGTGGGTGTTTAACCAAATGAGTTGGCCAGTTTACCTGTTTAGCCAATGAGTTTGCCAGTTACAAAGTTTATTTAGCCAAATGAGACAAGCGGCCGCCGCCTGGGCGCCTGCCTGTCGCTTCCACCATTTCATCTAGCACACTGTTCACAATCTGCCAGCAGCTCGGGTTTAGCGTAGGGATGGTCACAAAGTTTCGGTTCCAGCGGAACCGGTTCTTGGAGGTCCGGTTTTCAGAACCGGTACCATACCTGGATCCGAAAACCCGGTTCCAGACCTGTATCCGAAGAACCGGTTTCAGACCTGGATCCGAAAAACCGGTTCCGGAACCGGATTTTCTAGAACCGGATCCGTTCAGGCCCGAAAACCGGTTCCATCAGGAACCGGTTCTGGCCATCCCTAGTGTTTAGGCCTTTCTGAGTGCGAGTGCATTTTCCCTCCACTTCGTTGTTCATGATGGGGTAGCATACTTAAAATCGTGACTTTTAAGATTTGTTCTTTCTGCAGAAAGAGGGAACAGCAAATGATGCCATTGTACGGGGCGTCAAATTGCCTAGGAACGGCCCTGATTGCATTCCCTAGTTTCATCCAAGTTCATCAATAGCATTTATCCAATTCTTATACATCCTTTGCTTATAGTTTTTTGTTCAATTTTCTTATCCTTTTCTGTGGTTTTATTTTATTTGTTTACATACTATATTAATGTTTTCTTTTTTTTTCCTCTTTTGTTATGACATTTTTTCGGTAAAGTTGCCAAAACTTTTAGTAAGGTTGTACTGCAGAGTATGTCAAACAATTTTCCCCTATTAGTATTTGCATTTTTATTTTTAAAATTACAAGAGCACTTCATGATAAATGGTCCATCCTAGGGTAGCCGAAAAGTAGGTATACACCCCTGCATTGATCAAGTATAACGTTTTAGTTTATGAGTTTATTTGCTTTGGCTCTTCCGAACTTAAGATGTAAGTAAAAAGACATTAAGAACAAATAATAAAGAAACTAAGTCTACCTGATAGATAACGAGAAATGATATGAAACGCAATGAGCTGATCAGTACGGTACTATATACCTACTTTTGGGCCACCCTGTATATACAGCCTAAAATTTGTCCAAAAAAATTCAAAACCAGTCATAAGTCGAGAACAAATTTAAATTCGAGTAAAACGGGAAGTCTGTTAGTTTTAGTCATAGATTCCAGTCATGATCAGTTGGATATGGTGCAAGGGCGGCGCAACGGTAACCATCAAAGAATTGAATCACTGGCATATTCTATCAAAAATTGAATGAGGGGAAAAAAGTGGTAATGAAGTATAATACCTAGGTACATGTATTTGGAGTAAAAATTCTTACGTTAGTACATTACTCAAATTCGAACAATATTGCAGAATTCAAAAGAGTGATTGACATAATTTATTAATTTACTTTGTCTCAGTACGGAGTCAACTCTTGGAAACAGAAATGAACTAAACTTCTCATGATTGTGCCTTTCAGACTCATGGAGACGGACGATGAATAGAAGTGAATTATTATTTTGATAATTAGTAGAATGGCAGTGTGAGAGGAGCCTGAGAAAGCTCATTTGCGTGGTGCTATCTACAAGAAGCTCAGATGGCCCGAGATCGAACCAGTGTACCCTCGCAAAAGAAGTGAGCAATATATCACACAAAGCCGCTTCGCCATCACTCCGGAGGAAAAACTATGATTTCGACAGATACAATCGCTCTAGTAAACACAATGTTGTGTTGTGATAAACCAAACTACAAAAATTCCTGAAGTTGAAAATGTGGAATTCGTTGAATTTTCATCTAGAAACGGCATGTTTTTTTTATTTTAAAAGATTATCGTAATTGAAAAAAATGCAAATTTTACTCATGGTGTATAAATACATAATGCAGTTTTAAACGTTTAATATTTAAACATTATTATTCGTATTACTGATGACAAAGTGATGCAGGCTGTTTCTTCAGATGAAGAATGGCCAAACTGAATTACACACTGTAGAAAGAAAAGAATTATGTTGAATACTTTCTCCATTTTGTTGAATGACTTTTCTTACTATTGAATGTGTTTCATCTTGAGATGAATTTTGAAATTTGACGGCAATTTTAGTGATTGTAATAGATAACTTTAGTGATTGTAGTAGATAACAATTTTAGTGATGACAATAGATAACAATTTTCAGTGATGACAATAGATAACAATTTTAGTGATTACAGTAGATAACAATTTTAGTGATGACAATAGATAACAATTTTAGTCATGACAATAGATAACAATTTTCAGTGATGACAATAGATAACAATTTTAGTGATTGTAATAGATAACAATTTTAATGATGGCAATAGATAACAATTTTAGGGATGACAATAGATCACAATTTTAGTGATGACCAATTTTAGTGATGACAATAGATAACAACTTTAGTGATGACAATAGATAACAATTTTCAGTGATGACAATAGATAACAATTTTAGTGATGACAATAGATCACAATTTTAGTGATTGTAATAGATAACAATTTTAGTGATGGCATTAGATAACAATTTTAGGGATGACAATAGATCACAATTTTAGTGATGACCAATTTTAGTGATGACAATAGATAACAACTTTAGTGATGACAATAGATAACAATTTTCAGTGATGACAATAGATAACAATTTTAGTGATTACAGTAGATAACAATTTTAGGGATGACAATAGATAACAATTTTCAGTGATGACAACAGATAACAATTTTAGTTATTGTAATAGATAACAATTTTAGTGATGGCAATAGATAACAATTTTAGGGATGACAATAGATCACAATTTTAGTGATGACCAATTTTAGTGTTGACAATAGATAACAATTTTAGTGATGACCAATTTTATTGATGATAATGGATAACAATTTTAGTGATGACAATAGATAACAATTTTAGTGATGACAATAGATAACAATTTTAGTGATGACAATATATAACAATTTTACGGATGGCAAGAGATAACAATGTGAGTGATGAAAATAGATAACAATGTTAAGGATGATACAAGATGGCTACTGGCCAACACATGCTGTTTTTAAACATTCAACATAATAACTCCTGAAAAAAGTGTAGGCCTAGTTGAAACACGCCTTCGACAAAATAAAAGATTAAAACATAACAATATAAAGGGTACAGGCCACCACACTAAACTTTCTTGCTCTAATTTCTTGAGCTAAATCATGTTGAACCGCAATTATTACTGAAACATTTATTTGTGGAAGATGAACAAAATTGTGTTTTCGCTCGGAAACTTTGCTCGAAGAAACTCAGCTCCAAGAGTAAATGATCATTTATGGACTTCGTCATGAGAATTGATTTACGCCTATAGAGTTATTAATGAAACATATTTATTTATGTCAATAAAATCATATGAGTCGTATTTGAGGAAATTGTAGAAAAAAAAACAAGAAAGAAAGAACAAGAATTTTAGGAAAACAAGAATAAAAAAAATGATCAAAAGACTGCAGTCTTGACCAATAATTAGTTTTTGGATCAGGGGTCACAACATTTTTGAATTACCCCTAAATAAAGTTTTCGTATATTCTACGGAATAATCACATCATACTGAGTTAAGTGATAGTTTGAGTTTGGCTACACTGTATGTAGTTCTTCGGTATAAGGCCTAGAAGAAAATTTTTTATTGAAATGTATTGGATTTTTTCATGCAAAAAGAAAAATGCGCTTGTGGATATGTGAGAAGTTATTTACGTAACAATATGGTGTTATTGATGAAATATAATTGAAATTATTTGATTCATTTTTGAGAAAATTATCCATACATTAACTCACCTCCAACACTAAACTATCCTTTATAGATTTATTCATGAGAAATTACTTAATCTGTATTAACGAAACGGTTATTTATGCAATATGAACAAATTATTATTATTATTATTATTATTATTATTATTATTATTATTATTATTATTATTATTATTATTATTATTATTATTATTATTATTATAAAACCATCCGAAAAACAAGGATAAACTCTCCTTTGTGGATTTTTCAGGGCTAATGAGTTATGCGATATTATCGGTTTCCTAATAAAACATTTATTTCCGAAATATGAAGAAAATCGCCTGAATTATCTTTTGAGAAAATTTGGGGTAACTTTTCTTACGGACAATTTTCTCAAAAACGCTCAAACGAAATATATATATATATTTTTATATATATATATTCCATAAATAAAGATTTCATTAATAACGCGATAATATAGTATGTCATTTGCCGTGGCAAAATCTATACGCGGTAATTTACTTTTAGGGTCGATTTTTTTTTCTCGGACGATTTTGCCGAAAATATCTCAGGTAATTTTATTCGTATTTCAAAAATAAGTGTTTCATTCACAACTTCAACAATACAAGATAAGTAATAGGGGACTTCGTACTCTAATGGTTAAAACATTGAACTCACGTCCGCGTGGTTTTGGGTTCGATTTTGGCCAGATCATTCCAAGTTTCAACGTCTAGCCAACGTCGTGAGGCAAACTGGAGACTCGTGTGAATAAAGAAGCGATAGTCACTAGATCCAGAAAACTCCTGATATGCCAGCGTTTCCCAACCTTTTTCAACTTGCGGCACACTATGAGTGTAACTTGAATTCTCGCGGCACACTCATAGATTTTATCATTTTTAAATATAAAATACCAAGGTATCTTTTCTGTGATTACTGATCTCCTCACAGAGAAGAAAGCTCCATCACTGGTTTTCCACCATGGTAATTCATTATGCTTATTTTTCATTCTAATTTAAAAATAGAAAACAATTGCAAGGAAATATTGGACTTAGGTTTTTAAAAATACGCTTTCTTTTTCGAAAACCGCGTCCAAACTTTCACTAACAAGGAAGATCACTAAATAACGAACGAACAAGCAAATCTCTTTTACTTTTAAAACACAAATGTAGGTAATTCGTATGCATGTTTGTTTTGTCGAAAGGATTGAATATTTTAAAATTTAAAGTTAGGAAATAGTCTGCAACAATAAAGAACCAATAATGGTCATAACGTCATAACAATGATAACAAATACCTTTTTCAATATTAAAAATGTACAGAAAAGTAACGCGGTATGAAACTTAAAACTCTAGATTCATATTAGAGGTTCATAGTAATGTGAAATACAAATATACATTTTCCCCTATGTCCTGCAGTTTAATTGCTATAGAATTAATAATTTTGTTTCGATTTACTCGCGGCACACCAGCGGCCCATCCACGGCACACCGGTTGGGAAACGCTGTGATATGCTGTTAGAGGCAGCGCGACACGACGCACTAACCAAGTGTTCGTCGCAAGGCTAGACATAGTTTTCACGATCTCTAACAGATGACATTGGAATAGGTTCAGGCCCGCAAAGGACTTTCACGGTAGTGGTTATTGTTACAAAATAAGAAATTTCTCATGAAAAGATTCAGAAGGGGTAGTTTACTCTGGGAGCATTTTCTTTACGGGCGATTTTGTTGAAAATGGCTCAGGCGATCTTGTTCATATTCCATAAACAAATATTTCAATTGTTACCCTACGTTATAAGTCTGAGTAAATCATTTCTTATGAAAATATCCACAATAGTTTACTATTTTAACAATTTCTTGTAATTCGACTCTTGGGACTTTGTTAATATTTTTGTTTCTAATATGTGAAATAAGCCATTGCTCTTCAAAAAAACCCATAAAGGATAGTTTACCTTTGGAAAAAGTGAAATAAAATCTTTGAGTTTTACGTCCCACGCTTATGCCGGTTAGGCTAAAGGAGACGGTGATGATGAGTAATGAATGAAATGGTGGAATGAAGAAAGTGGGAGGAAACGGGAGAACCCCGAGAAAACCCACGCACACGATGTTTGTCCACCACAAAGTTCACATGGCGGAGGCTGAGATCGAACCCGGGACCCCAAGCACCAGAGGTGAACGCTCTATCACTGAGCCACCGCGGCCCCAATTTAGCTTTGGAATGAGTTCTTTGAAGTTCTCCGACAAGAAGTTGAAAATTTCTTTTCGTATTTCATAAATAAATGTTTCAGTAATAAGTACAGAATAACAAGATTTAGTGTGATGATCTGTACCTCTTATGTATTTATTTATTTTTTCTAAAATAGATATTATGAAAATGTATATATCTGATAGGCCATCACTAAAACACTACTATTTCGTTGTATATACGTTTTCTCCGCCTCTGTCGAAAAAATCGAGTAAGATATTCTCTGCATTCACTCTAATGTGTGACGTCATCAATATTATTACCAAAGCATTGATCAAGGCACTCGTTCTGATTATATTATTCAAGGGACGTCGCGTTGATCGTGTCTCCCACCACCAATTTCCTCTTCAGAAGTATCCAATCTTGAGAAAATGGAACCGAATATTTTATGTTGAGTCCTGTTTACATACCACTTCTTTCTTTCTAAAAAAAAAATGTAGTTACACTATGACACTGGCATATTTTTTCACGCTCGACTCTAGCCATAGGAACTAAATTTACGTTTCTGATTGGTTGTAGTTTACGATTGTCCAAACCTTCTAATATATGTATTCTGTATTATAGTAATAGAAGGAAACTGTCACCTTGTTGAAATTGAAGAAGAAAATTGAAGAAGCAGCTGAGGTTAAATTTATATCATGGAGGTCAACGTGGAACAAAACGAGCCTCCGGAGCTTCTAAATCATTCCTACTCCTCCTCTCCCTCCCACTATTACTACTACTCTTTCTACAACAACAACAATTATTATTATTATTATTATTATTATTATTATTATTATTATTATTATTATTATTATTATTATTATTATTATTACTATTATTATTATTATTATTATTATTATTATTATTATTATTATTATTATTATTATTACTGCTACTACTACTCCTACTCCTCCTCCTCCTACTACTACTACTAGTACTACTACTTATACTATGGATTCGTATAGCAAAACTGCACGCGTAACGTAAGTAAATCACTTTTATCAGTATTATTTTCATCTTATCTTAATGAAAAAAAAAATAGTTATGAAAATTTTTTTAAAAAATAAGAACTTACCAAAAGCGCTTACTATTACTAGCCCGTTGTCCTAGGGCGCTCGGCCACGAGGTACGACAGCAGCAAGCGTTTCATTTCTGCTATATGCATGCTACGTGGCGAGAAACGGGTAACTTCAACCAATCAGCTAACTTCAACCAACCGCGTATTTAGCTCCTATGGCTAGGGTCGAGCGTGATTTAAAAATATGCATGCTCTGACCGTATTCATTAGGAATAATATAGATAGAGAAAAATATAGACCATAAACCTCCAGACTAGAATTAATCACTTACAATCAGTGGCGTATGCAAGGAGGGTGTTCTGGTTTAATATATACAACCAAACCAAACCACGTGATGTAACGACATGATTTGTGGGCCTGAGCCGCTCCACGCCACCTGTTAGCGACTGGTGGAACTACGTCCAGCCTAGCGATGAACGCGTGGTCAGAGCGTCGCGGTCGCCCTGTTGCTAACCAATATAGTTTCTAACCTGTGTGGTCGTCACGTCTATTATTCACGTGACTTCCCATTTGAGCTGGGTGAACTAGTTGAGAATCGAACCCGGAACCACGCGGACATGAATCCAACGCTCTAACCACTAGACTACGGTGCGCCCAATATATACAGGGGTTAGACAAAAAATCTAAAGCGTTTGTAAAAGTATGAAAATCATACCTAGTATGGTGTGGGGCCTCTTTTTGCGTCCAAAACAGCTTGGATCCGACATGGAATGAACGTATACAGCTCCTGAATCGTGGTGTGTGGAATTTTGCACCATTGTTCCTCCAAAACATGCTCCAGTTCCTTAAGGGATGCTGGTGGAGGGTAATGAGACCGAACACGCCTTTCTAACTCAGACCACAGTGGCTCAATGATGTTCAGATCTGGTGATTGAGGGATCCAGGGAGGTGTGATAGCTCCTGGTCATGCTCCTCAAACCATGATTTCACTGTTTTTGTAGCGTGACAAGATGCCAAATCATCTTGGTAGATGTCATCACCATTAGGGAACAATATTTGGGCCATGGGTAGAACCTGGTCCCCCAAAATAGCCCCATACGCCTTAACATTCATCATTCCATGCAGGGCTATGATGGGACCTGCAGAAAACCACGATATCACTGCCCATACTGTAACGGAACCACCCCCATGCTTTACAGTTGGGAGCAGACAGTCCATATCATAGGCCTGCGACGGTGTTCTCCATACGTAAACACAACCGGTTGTTGGAAACAAGGTGAAGGGCGATTCATCGAACCACATTACTTGTTTCTAACTGCTCATAAGTCCACGCCTTGTGGTCCTTGCACCACTGGATACACCTATTCGCATTTACTGCTGTGACTAGGGGTTTGGCAATAGCGGCCATGCCATGAATTTTCATTTTATGAAGTTCCCGTCGCAGTGTTTTCGATGAAACCGGGTTCTGTAGGCCGGAATTGAGTTCAGAAGTAATTTCCATTGCCGTGGTCTTCTTTTTAGCTGCTACAATCTGTTTTAATGCCCTCCGGTCCCTATCTGACAGGATTGTCTTTCGAGCACTGTTGTGCTTTTCAGACGTCGTTTGCCCATGAATTGTGTATGCCCTCGTGACATTGGATACAGTGCCTTTCGATACCCCACAATGTTTGCCACTGTTGCCACTGAAACTCCAACCAGACGGGCACCAACGATCATGTCTCTTTGGAAGTCTGTCAGGTCGCACATTTTACCGCATCACTTTCACACCACGATACTTACAGATGAACTGGTTACTGCTGACGAAAGAGGAAGGTTCACATGACACATTGAAAAAAAAAAAACGATCGGCAACCGCAACACGTCTTGTAGAGTGGAGGGCCAAACTTTCGTGTCCTGTAATGAAGTGTTTTTAGATTTTTGTCTATCCCCTGTATAATCACATAATAAAGGAGATGAGATAGAATGCTCGAGCCCATCCCTTGAGAAAACTCTGCGTACGCCACTGCTTACAATTGATTCTTTGTCAACGCAGTTACGTTCATTATATGGTAGTCTTGCAAGTTATTTAATCAAATGAATCCAGAGAAATGAGTCATCATGTGATTGATTTCATTCACATTGTTAATTTGGGCTTTGAGAGGGCTTCAACTGAGGTTACTGGGATTTAGGTTCTCTTTAAAAGAGTCTGGCGATGGCATTGGAGGAGATAACAACGTGAAAGCGACAGAGGGAAACGAAATCCCACTGAAGATTTCACTTTTTCATAATTTTTGGTTCAATATTGAAGCTGTGGGACTTAACGAGTTTATGCACGGATCAGAAACTAATCGTTTCTGTTTGAAAGTAAAGTGGCCCCGCGTAGTGAAGTTGATAACACTCTCGCTTTTGGTGGGAGTGGTTCCGGGTTCGATTTCCAGTGGGGACACTCACTCAAAAGAGTGTAAAAACTTTTTCAGGCCAGGCATTCTAAGTGAAGTTTTCTTGGGGCTTCCTCATGTACACCAGGCAAATGTCGGGATGGTATCTCACATAATGGTCTCAGACCGGTTCCTTCCTTTCCCCTTTCTTTCTTCGTAGAGGGGGCGGATCCACGGAGGGCCACCGGGTTCGGAACCCAAATTTTGTAACTCGACTTACAGGTGTAGACTTTCTTAATAAAACTATACTTTTTAACAGAGAAATAACTGATGTAGACTAAAGGTATGACCATACTCATCATCTGTACTATTTCTTTTATGAGAAAAACAATCTAATTTTAACATTTTTCGTAAGAATAAAGGTGTCAGTACTCTAAAATTATTTATCTTTTTTCTTTAGCTGTAAAATAACACCCGTTCGATACCACATAAACATAGTAAGCCTTATGCAGAGTCGTTCTGATGCGTGAATAGTGCCATACTAAATAGTTCGACTAACATATGTTTCCTGCAGTAGTCAGGCGTTTAGTATAATGCTAATCATACGTCAAAACGACTCTGCATAAGGCGGAGTGTCTTGTACTACTGGACCCCTCCCAACAAAAAATAGTCGGAACGCGGCTGGTGACAATATTTAACAATTACTTTTCGCCTTTTTGAATAGAATTAGACAGGTTCAATATTACATAGACTTATTGGACTCTTCAAAAACACTTTGGACCCTTCCCCTAGCAAACACTTCTGGCTGCGCGCCTGACCCATGTCCCCACCCATGATACAATGACAGACATCTCTAATTAAGGTCTACTCTTACATATTCAAATAAAATTGTTTTTGTACTTTGTGAATACTTTAGACCTCTTACAACGCCTTCTCAACTAGGTACATCCTTAATTCAAACAGGTTGTTCTTGTATTGTAACCTATATAAAATACAATTGTTTTTGACCTCCCTAAAATTTTAATTACACCCTTTCGCCACGAATTTCACCCCGTTGAGGGTATCTATATTTTGTTTGAACTGTGTCGATTCACAGAAATTAATTACTGAATACTCATTTCAATAATATCTCTTCTTCACACTATACCAGAAATTTTTTATTGGGAGAGGTCCAAGTTCGTAGGGGGGAGGGGTCCAATCGAACAACCCACTACGTCTATGTAGTACTGAACGGGTATTATTATGCACCTGAAAATGAGATAAGTAACTGTAAAATACGTCCAATTATATTTTCAGAAAAAATGATAGAACTAGAATGTTTTTATAAGAGAAAAAGTACAGATGAAGTGTAAGATCAAATTTTCATCCTACATCAATCATTTCCCTGTTAAACAAGTATAGTTTTATTGAGAAGTGTACAAATGTATGTTGAGTTAGGAAGTTTTGAGGGGATCCGGACCTCATGGGTCGCCCGTGGATGAGCCCGTTTCAGCTAGAACTAGACTGTTTTTATAAGAGAAAGAGTACAGATGAAGTGTAAGATCAAATTTTCATCCTACATCAATCATTTCCCTGTTAAACAAGTATAGTTTTATTGAGAAGTGTACAAATGTATGTTGAGTTAGGAAGTTTTGAGGGGATCCGGACCTCATGGGTCGCCCGTGGATGAGCCCGTTTCAGCTAGAACTAGACTGTTTTTATAAGAGAAAGAGTACAGATGAAGTGTAAGATCAAATTTTCATCCTACATCAATCACTTCCCTGTTAAACAATTATAGTTTTATTGAGAAAGTGTACAAATGTATGTTGAGTTAGGAAGTTTTGAGGGGATCTAGATCTCATGGGTCGCCCGTGGGTGAGCCCGTTTCAGCTAGAACTAGACTGTTTTTATAAGAGAAAGAGTACAGATGAAGTGTAAGATCAAATTTTCATACTACATCAATCATTCCCTGTTAAACAAGTTAGTTTTATTGAGAAAATGTACAAATGTATGTTGAGTTAGAAAGTTTTGAGGGGATCCGGACCTCATGGGTCGCCCGTGGATGAGCCCGTTTCAGCTAGAACTAGACTGTTTTTATAAGAGAAAGAGTACAGATGAAGTGTAAGATCAAATTTTCATGCTACATCAATCATTTCCCTGTTAAACAATTATAGTTTTATTGAGAAAGTGTACAAATGTATGTTGAGTTAGGAAGTTTTGAGGGGATCCGGACCTCATGGGTCGCCCGTGGATGAGCCCGTTTCAGCTAGAACTAGACTGTTTTTATAAGAGAAAGAGTACAGATGAAGTGTAAGATCAAATTTTCATACTACATCAATCATTTCCCTGTTAAACAAGTATAGTTTTATTGAGAAAGTATAGAAATGTATGTTGTTAGGAAGTTTTGAGGGGATCCGGACCTCATGGGTCGCCCGTGGATGAGCCCGTTTCAGCTAGAACTAGACTGCTTTTATAAGAGAAAGAGTACAGATGAAGTGTAAGATCAAATTTTCATCCTACATCAATCATTTCCCTGTTAAACAAGTATAGTTTTATTGAGAAAGTATAGAAATGTATGTTGAGTTAGGAAGTTTTGAGGGGATCCGGACCTCATGGGTCGCCCGTGGATGAGCCCGTTTCAGCTAGAACTAGACTGCTTTTATAAGAGAAAGAGTACAGATGAAGTGTAAGATCAAATTTTCATCCTACATCAATCATTTCCCTGTTAAACAAGTATAGTTTTATTGAGAAGTGTACAAATGTATGTTGAGTTAGGAAGTTTTGAGGGGATCCGGACCTCAATGTTCGCCCGTGGATGAGCCCGTTTTAGCTAGAACTAGACTGTTTTTATAAGAGAAAGAGTCCAGATGAAGTGTAAGATCAAATTTTCATACTACATCAATCATTTCCCTGTTAAACAAGTAGAGTTCTATTGAGAAAGTGTACAAATGTATGTTGAATTAGGAAGTTTAGAGTGTACGGATCCAGTGGACACCCCTGTGAGTGGATACGCCCTCCTATACATTACCATTTTATAAATTCTAAGTCTGCTGTATTTGTTCATAAAAATATGGGACACATTCGATCCCACTCCCAGTTTTCCAACAATTATATTTTTGGAAAAATGTTCACTGAATTATTTGAAGTAAATATAAAGAAGTAAGGAACAATGTAGTACAATCTGTCCTTAGGAAACTTTATACTTCTGGAGAACTCCTATGAATGTTTTGAATTTACATAATATTTTTTTTTCATCTGAATATGTTAACCAAATATTTGCGATAAATTTGCGATATCGCAAATTTTTTGCATAAAAGCTCAGGTTATCAATTATGTGCAAATTCTCATTGCTTATCATTAATTAACCTAAAACAAATCTGTTGCAGTAATTTTACGACAACACTGTCGGCAGGGACCGCATTTCTGTCAAAAACCACCCAGTTTTTGGACTTGCACTAAATAGCGTTTTTACATGGCAACAATACATCAACTTTGTCACATTTTCGTACCAATGGGTAAATGTTGATGCATACTGCACATATACACAGACATTCACCCGCAGGAAATCAATTTTCTGCAGCTAAATGTTGATTTTCTTCATTTTGCACATTTTTGAATTTACACTTTCGGTACTTTCTTTCGTAACTTCACAAAAACGTTACAAATTACAACATTGGTCGTGCTCTTGAAAATATCTACATAGAACACTTACGTTTGTTTCAAGTCTCAGATCTTCATCATTCTTGGTTCAGAAAATAGCCTATACGCAATCAAACTTTGGGTTGCGCAACTTACGGACACACTGTATAGTACTTTCTTCAATATTTGATAATTAATTCTCTGATTTGAAAGTATATTAAGTTAATGTTCTAAGGTCTGAAAATTGCTTTTTCCATTAAATTAGATAATCATGCGATACAATACAGAAAGATAAGATTAAAATCTATCCTGAGGTGGTTTGTCAGATTCATATTAGTCCTTCAACAGAGAGTTAACTTTTAGACTTGAGAATTTATTGTCTTTTCTATTTTTTACTTTCACCTAACATGCTAAAACTTCAGCAATAAATGCATGCTGTGTTTCAATTTCTCGTATACTTGTCTCAAAAATATTCAGCTGACTGTGCTTGGATCCAGGGAGAACGATCGCCCTCCTCCCAGAATAGATTTTTTTATTTTAAAAATAAAGCGTATCCTAAGAATTTTCACCTTTGTATTATAAATGTAAAATAAAACATAAAATAAGTAGGCCTTACTTTTTTGTTTTACGGCCCCCGCCAAAATGTTCAGCCTGGATCTGCCCCTGCCACAAATCACAACCACAATCCTTACTCTTCATCATTGAAAAGCTAATATTCAGAACAGAAATGGGACGGGACAGTTGCCTGTCCCAACTAAGTTTACGGGGACGTGGGACACGGCTCCAAAATCGGGAAATCCCGTCTTTTACTGAATGTGTGGCAGCTTATTAATTCTCACTATTATTTTTCTTTTCCTTTTGTCTTAGTTTTCTGAAAATAATATTTTTGATTGTTTGTGTCGAAAAGTGTAAAACATACTAAAAAGTGTAAAACCTTTTATTTATTTATTTATTTATTAATAACTATCTACTAAACAGATCTGTAACGGAAGACGTGTTTGTCGCTTCAGTTCGTTGAAGCGCGCTTTGCATGGATTGCATCATGGTTTGTAGTGACATCTGTTGGATGATTTTTGAGTGAAATAATTGTATATTTTGTGTTGAGGATACAAACGACACACATGGCTGTTTTATTGTCACGTTGAGCAGCGAGCCAATCGTGAAGCTGCACGTTGCCTTACTTGATATTAATAAACATCGTGGTAGTCTACTTTCAGAGAGAAAATGTGAGCTGTCTTTTGTAATATTCGATTGAATTATCTGAAATAAATATTATTTTAATTATTGGTTAGTAGGTCATTAACCACAGAAATAAAAACTGTTCTTTCTATTATTATTATTATTATTATTAGTTTGATTCGGGTATGATCTAGGAATTAGCTCGTGCAAATTTGGTGCAAGTAGTCGTGGATTCGATTCCCGGTAGAAGAGCATTGGACGTGGCAGCTCTACCATATGTGCAACACGTGCATTTGCACGGAGCGGCAAGTTGCGAGGAGTGACAAAATATGTCGTAACTGTTCATTATTTAAAATAAATATTTCTTGTTGTAAACAGATTTTATGATGATGATGATACTTAAATTTACTAAACTGGCCTTCTATTTGAATACTACATCCATAAATCATGATTAGGTCGCATTAGTTTCAGGTAACACGGACCGTGCTAAAGCAAATGGTCAAACAAATCCCAGCATCAATACAGTAGTGAACACCTGTTCCATTTAGTTAGTTATCACGATTTTCATATGAACACTAGTTTTGTCCTTACCCCAAACAAGTTTTTGTCATTGAAGGTGGAAATAAGTCTTTTTTTTTTAATTTAAGATATCGTCCTTTTCCGACATTTTTTCGAAATTGACTTTTTTGCAGTTTTTGGCTTAGAATTTTAAGGCGCATCGAATGGTCTAATCGCCATGTTTCTATGTTTAACCGTTACCGAGATAGCTATGTCGCTTACACGGGTGTAACTAGACTTACTGGAGGCAAAAATGTCGTATGTAACACTCAGTCGTTTGTATTTACTGTATAAATGTTTCTGATGAAACGAAGAAACTGACTTGTAGTCTAGATTATTTCAAATACCAAATTATTTTCGTGCTTGGAGCAAATAAATGTGGTATGAACATAATTATTACAATATTTCATGGCAAAAGTGTAGTAAGCGACAGCTTGAAGTTGGTTCTGAGTCGCTTGAAACAATTTTGATGTAATGATATAAATGATTTCCAGTATTTGTTGCAGTTCTATTTACCTGCTAAGAACAAATACTTTTCCTTGCAGCAATTTTGCTATCTTAAAAATATACGTAAGAGGCTCTCAGCCTCACTTCTGAAATAAACGGTAATATTGTTATAGCTGTTTAATGCTGTTTTACTTGCAATAACAGTGTGTAACGTCGTATAATTCATTTTAAGGTTTCATATTTCGGTGCAGAACTTTGGGTTAAGTAGAATATGGCATTGTTCTCTTGGACTTGGAAGTATGGGTTGCAATATCTTGTGTCATGAAAAGTTTAATCGAATAAGAAATACCTGTGCGTCGCTTCCTAGAGCCAGACAATAAACAGCACCGCCACCGTCCAATTGAATTACCATGCTTCAACCCTGAGACATATACTCATGTTGTTTCCAACAATCTCATCGAATGGTTCAGTGCAAAGCGGGACATCACTGCAGATAAGGAGGATTCAGGGAGAAAGCCTACGGGCATAATCTTTTCAGTATTTTATTAACGAAGGTGAAGGCTATAGAAGAATTTGTCTTCAATTCTTGCTCTCAACATTAGATATCTCACAAAAGTTCGTAAATTACACTGTTACGCAATGCACTGAAGGCTCAGCAAAACCTGATGGTCGAAGACGCCACTTAGTGCGCCCCAATGCGACATCCGATCGAGATGTGAAGCTCGTTGTTGAATTCATTCAAAGACTTCCTGTAGTGCCTTCCCACTACTGTAGAAATAAAACAACACGACTATATTTTTCCGACGATCTCAAAAACGTCACTTATCTCTATGCGAATTACTCACGTGCAGTGAACGAAGAAGGAAATATTCTTGTGAGTGAAAGAGTTTTTCCGGGTATATTTCACTCAAAATTCAATTTTGGGTCTCATAGACCCAAAAACGATAAGTGCCAGAAATGTATCGCATTTACCAACAAGACAGACGTAATCCAAGGAGAGCAGGCTGATTACACCCGACATATTGAAGGTAAAGAAGCAACTAAGGCTCGTTTCAAAAAAAACAGCAGAGTTTGAGTGGTAGTCAGGAAGGAACTCGTGTCGCGAGTTTCGATTTACAGAAAGTTTTGAGCGATTCCATGCTTTTATAGTATACACGAAAGTATTCCTTATACAATCTCTCAATATATGAATCAAAAAGCAGAAATGCATACAATTATGTATGGGGTTAAAGCGAAGGTAAACGAGATTCGAATGAAATCGCTTCCATCCTTTCGAGATATATAGATGTAGTGGACGAACGAGGTAATGTTTCAACTCTAATCCTGTATTGCGATAACTGTGCCGGTCAAAACAAAAATAGAAATATTTTGGCCATGTTGAAATATGAACTTGAAAAATCCAAAAACTTGCAACGAATCCAGATCAATTATTTGGTACTGGGTCACACATATATGACTGTGGACAGTGTGCATAGTCAAATTGAGAAAGCATCTCATAATCAAAAAATTGAAAGTCTTTTCGACTGGATTACCGTCATGAGAAAATGGCGAGAACAAAGCCACAGCCATATAATGTTGAATTATTGAAGCATTATTCTTTTAGAAATTGGTCAACTTGGCAACCCAAATCTTCAGTGTTAAGAAACATGAGTCAGGGGAACCCTTCTTGCTGTCAAAAATGAGAGTTGTCACTTTTTCAAAAAATGGTGAATTTGTCGAAGTTAAGTATTCAATAACTAAGGACACAGTGTATCTTACACTGAAACTTCGCCCACCAAGACAAAAGCAGCCAAGCGGACTTTATGCGGCAGCCATCTCTATCAGTAAGGCCAGGATCTTGCCAAATTGTGTAATCAGAATATTCTACCAAAGATTCTACACGGGTTCTACCAGCAGTTGCCACACAAGGCAGAAGCACAAGATACCCTCCCTTAGACAGATGAAGAGGACACCGAAGAAGAAATTCAAGATTGAAACATGTTGTCACCATTTTTTTTATTTTTTCTTGCAATAGTTAAAAAGTGATAAAGTTACAGTTCTGTGAAGTTTCGACAATTTGCATTTATTTAGTAAATGTATAATGCAAATTTTCATTGTATCAGTAAGCTTAACAAATCAGTAATAATTTGCAATATTCCAAGCTTTAAGGAATTAAAAAAATAACGCTAAAAATAAATGAAAAAACTTAATAATGATATCAGTTATTATTAACTTAACCATTCAGAAGATTAGATTAAGTTTTACATAAAAAGGAGAGGTAATCCAAAGAATTTCCCTTGGCTAATTGATTTTAAACAGCATTATTTCAAGAAGCGTTCAGTATTTTATCGATCAGTATACAACTAACATTCTTCAATAAACGAATCAGCAATTTATTACCATTTATTTTTCCCCTAAATGTCGCTCAACGCAATCTCACTATGACACCGTGTGCCTTAATGCATTAATACATTTGAATGAATGTCATTTGAAGCATTGATTTGTTAAAAATGTTGTAAGCAAAAATGAATTAACCGCCAAAATAAGTGAATATATTGAAGCTATTATATACGTCACTGTTCTATTTGACGAAGCTTGTTTAATTATATTAGCTGTATTTTTCTTACGAAAATAGTCCAGAAAACAAAAACGTTATACAAGAAAAACCATCAAAATTTCAGTTTATCGGCTCTCCTGTAAAATTTTCAAATTGTCGCTTACTGCATTAATGCCGGAAAGGGACGATAATATGCAGATGGAAAATCAAGAAATAAAGATAAAAGAGCTAGTTGCACTAGTATTGCAAACTGATATATTGAGATTGAATCTCGATATTCAATTCTATAGAACTAACTCTATGGCCTATGGAACCCGGAGGTTCAATGCCGCGTTTACAAAAGCTCTCCACTGACTTCTATCCTTAGCCAATTGGATCCAGTTTCTACTTTGTATTCCAATCTCTGCGAGATCCATCTTAATATTGTCCTCCCATCTGCGCCTAGGTCTTCCTAATGGTCGTTTTCCGATTGGTCTTCCAGTCAAGACTTTGAAAGCGTTTCTACTTTCTTCCATTCTAGCTACATGACCCGCCCACCTAAGCCTTCTAGACTTGACGACCCTAACAATGTTGGGTAAACCATATAACTTATGTAGTTCCTTATTATGAAGTTTCCGCCATTCCCCATTCCCGTTCCTCTTGGGTTCGAATATTCGTCTCAGGATCTTGTTCTCAAATACTTTCAGTCTATGTTCTTCCCTCAGAGTAAGTGACCATGTTTCGCAGCCATACAGAACAACAGGCATAATTATCTTTGTGTATTTTTTAAGCTTCAAATTCCTCGACAAAATTCGCGACGACAAGAGATTTTGAACCGAATAGTACAATTCTATAGAAAGAATCTTTTCTTTTCTTTTCTTTTCTTTCCTTTCCTTTCCATTCATTTTTTTCCTTTCCTTTCCTTTCCTTTCCTTTGCTGTGTTTGCTTTATCTTTCACTAACAAAATATAAAGGTAACCAAGAAATTTCTGTCGCTTTTTCACCCACCACCTTCAAACATCGATATGTCACCTAAGACGTACCTGGAAGATCAAAAATAGTTCTCATCAGCATCGACGACCTTATGCCAACATTCTGGAAGGTCATGGATTCCATCGCGGTAGAACTTGCTGGACTGTGAAGCCAGAAGGTATCAAGTGCATTTTGCACCTCTGCTAGGGATTTGAGCTGACGTCCTCTAAAATGATTGTCCACGGAATAGAACAGGTGATAATCGGACGGTGCAATGTCCAAGGAGTATGGCGGATGCAATAGTGTTTCTCATCCAAAGCGTTGAATGGTGCCCCGGTCACCCTAGCCATGTCGGGCTTAGGCTTTGTCCTGTAACAGGAGGACACCTTTGCGATTCAAAAATTCTGGCTCCAGAGTTTTGAGTTTTCTTGAACACGGCTTAACTGCTGACAGTACACAATTGCATTGATGCTCTGACAAGCTGGTAGCAGTTCCCTATGCACGATACCGCAAGCAGTCCATCAAAACACACAAGAGGACATTCTTCTGGTGCATGGCAGGTTTCAGCTGTTTTGGAACCGGTTCATGGGATGCTAACCAATGATGACGGCGACGTGGAGCTTCGTACATAACCCACTTCTCATCACATGCAACACTCTGTTCAGAAAGGCTCCTTCCTCAGACGAGACAGCAAAGAAACACAGGTGTCTGCTTTCGTTATCTTCTGGCGCGGAGTAAAATCATGTGGGACCCATCGATCCAACTTGTAGTGCTTCCCAAGTTGATGAAGGTGATGCCGAATGGTTTCTCCACACTCAGACTGAATTGTAGTCCCAGTTCCTCACACATTTGGTCACTGTTGGCCTCAATAATTACTGCCTGAAGATCTTCATTTTGTACATGTGTTGGTCTTCCGGCAAGTGGTGCGTATTCTAGTGTTTCGTCATCGTCCTTAAACTTGTTGAACCATCGCTGCAATGTCCGCGTGGTCACGACACCCTCACCAAAGGCCTGGTATACCTTCCGCCCCGCTGCAGCGGTGTTTGACCCCAGTTTGAACTCGTACAGTATACACGCCCCTATGAAGCTCCATGGATGTTGCGCGTTCATTCTGTCCTTATGTACGTTCACGGTGTAACTGAACTGCCACAAGCAGGTAGTATGTTGGATATATCCACACAACAATTGACCCTCGCAACAATTGACCTTATCTCCATTCGTATTCAACTCACGGTGTGAGGGCCAATTGAATACAGACCCCCACAAAAAGCGACAGAACTTTCTTGGTTACCTTATAGATTATTATTTAAAGAAACAATAGACACTAAAAGACTGTATTTGTAGTGTTTAGGGCTTTCTGAGTGCAGTGCACTTTCCCTCCCGTTCGTTGTGCTGCATGCTGGGGTAACATATTTGAAATCGTGGCTTTTAAGATTTGTTCTTTCTGGAGAAAGGGGAAGACAAATGATGTTATTACACGGGGTGGCAAATTGCCTAGGACCGGCCTAACTATGGGTCAACATGTTATACAAGCTGCTGAAAAGGGACGATAAATTTCATAGACAACAACGGTAGTTAAAACACTCAAAACTAGGGTGTGAATTATCGGAGGGAGATCCTCACTCTCCAATAATGTCATTTGAGATTTGGCCAAGGTAAATAGCAAGATTATCCACCAACATAAGAATTTCATGTTTTTATTATTACTACATATTAGTATACAATCGATTAAAAAGTATGAACCCCTCAAACTCAGGGGGGGGGCAGTTGCCTACCCTTGCCCTTCCCAAATGACGTCCTTGTTTTGACTTCTGAAGATTTTTCACCGAAACATAAATTAAAATTATTCTTTCGAGATTTAAATAAGGAGAAAGACAGCCGGTGAAACGAACCCAAAGCTACCAGAGCGCAGAGCTATACAACACAACATCTGTTGGATCTTAACACCCATTTAAACATTAATCCGCATAGAAAGTGCAAATAAAGTAGTATCATGTTCCAATGGACATGAATGATGAAAAAAAAAATAGTTTTTTATTAAAAGTTCCTGTAATTACGTAAATATTGTAATATTTCTGATCTAAATATATTTTTTTTTAAAACTAAAACCAAAAACAAAGAACATCTTATCTAACCTTGTAAAAGGAACAGTACGCAAAAAAAAAAAGTCAAAATAGTTACATAAAAGAATTCCAAGGTTATTATTATAAAGGAAGAAAATTTCCTTTAAGCCAAAAAAAAAAGTGTAAAATGTGTTTTCAAAACTCTAAAATAAACTTCAAAATATTACATGAACCAACAGTTTTACACTATTGGTATATATATATAAAAAAAAAATCAAACATCAATCTGTTCGTCATTCTACTGTCTACCTTCTCTGAATGTCGGGACGCTAATCTTAGTGGCGTGTTCCAGGCAGCTATCATGGGAGGACTAAACAAACTGGGAGTATGCTTGGTGCATATCATATTGCATAACTTAAACTATGTTTTTTAAAAAAGGACTTAATGAAATACATGCTCAAAAAAAACTCAAAAACTGTCTCCTTATTAATACAAACTCCGTACCACTGTACTACACACATCTTGTAATTCTGCATAATATTGTTTGTACTATATTGTTTATATAAATTTATATTGGTATTATTAAATATATTCTTTTAAGCATATTTTAATAAATTTACTCTCATATGTAACATAGCTCGTTTCTTACATCATAACACGCATCCTACAAATTATACATAATCTTATACATAATCAATAATAATATTTTAATTTTATAGATCTCATAAAAATGTAACATTTAAGCATCATTTTAGTAGCATACACAAGGCGAGACGAGCCGAGCTGAGCCTGTTTCTGGCCAAACTCGGACACCAAATATAGCGATAATCCGATACTTATTCTTTAGACAAGAGGCTATTTCACCATTAAATTTGGTTTAGATAGGACAGTATACGGGAATATTCTAGGACAAAATCGACATCATATCAAGAAAATTAGGATGGTTGGGAACCCTGTACGTTATAATGGTAATAGTAAAAAGTGTGTGACGTAGCACGTACCAGCCTGTTTACTCGATAGTGACGCCTTTACTACTCCTTCGTAAAAGAGAATTTTTTATAGCGAAATAATCTTTTTTTCTGTAGGCAAATAACACAGCAAGGAAAATTGCGTGGGAAGCAACACAAACATAAGTTATGGCGTGTATAACACGCGAAAAATACCAGGAAACTATCCCAGCGTACTATAAAGCCCCAACATAAATGTGTTATTGTTATTAGTATTATTATGTACAATATATTTCAAGGTCTTTTATATGTTTTTCGAAACATGCATTTCACAAAGCCACAACCATCGTAAGAAGCAAAAATATATATATATAATTATACAGTTTACTTCCTTTCTAAGTATGAAAAAAAGTTTTAAAAAATGATATTATGTAAGTTGATATACTTCATATGGGAAGAGGAAGATTTATTTTCTCGTTGTTTTTTTGGCGGAGGGTGGAGGCCATTCTCATAATTTGTAAGCTACTTAAACATTCTTACTTACTAAGTTCAGTTTTTATCAAAAGTAGAGTAGTAGTTTCTAAAAATAATTTTAGAAATCTAACGTTTAATAAACTTACCTATTGTCCTAATCCTTCTATCGGAAATTTTATCGCTACAAGCTAAGAGAAGGAAACTTACCTAATGTTCTAATTCTTGTATTAAAATTTTATAGCTACAACCTAAGGGAAGGAATTATCTAATGTTCTAATTCTTGTATTAAAATTTTATAGCTACAATCTAAGGGAAAACTTACCTATGTTCTAATTCTTGTATTAAAATTTTATAGCTACAAGCTAAGGGAAACTTACCTAATGTTCTAATTCTTGTATTAAAATTTTATAGCTACAAGCTAAGGAAAGAAACTTACCCAATGTCCTAATTCTTGTATTAATTACAATTTTATAGCTACAAGCTAAGGGACGGAAGCTTACATAATGTTCTAATTCTTGTATTACACTTTAATCGCTACAAGCTAAGGAAACAAAATTTTCCTAATGTTCTAATTCTTGTATTAAAACTGTACCACTACAAGCTAAGGGAAGACAACTTACCTAATGTTTTAATTCTTGTATTAAAATTTTATAGCTACATCCTAAAGGAAGAAAACTTACCTAATGTTTTAATTCTTGTATTAAAATTTTATAGCTACATCCTAAAGGAAGAAAACTTACCTAATGTTTTAATTCTTGTATTAAAATTTTATAGTTACAAGCTAAGGGACAAGCTTACATAATGTTCTAATTCTTGTATTACTTTAATCGCTAGAAGCTAATTAAACAAAATTTACCTAATGTTCTAATTAATGTTTTGCAATTTCCTCGCTACAAGGAAAGGAAAGAAAACTTACTTAAGGCCTCATCAAAGTATAAAATAGCTCTCTCAAGCGAGAGAAAAGTTTTAAAATTTCCATGTTGCTCACCAACCTATGGTTGAGATGAACAAGAAGAAGTTCTGGAATACAGTTTTTTGAAGCTGTACTCAGATCTCTACCTTTAGTATGTAGCGATATATATATATATATATATATATATATATATATATATATATATATATATATATATATATATATATATATTTCGTTGTGACTTTCCATAAGAGCAACCACTAGTTTTGCACTTACACAGGGGTGCCCACAGAGGGGGGCTATGACGCAAACTGCGTCATTGAAATATTTGGGGGGTTAAAAATCTATATAAATATGTTTGAGGGGGTGTAAAAATTAATCGAAAAGAAGATTTTTTCATGGAAGAAGACCTACGGATAGACAATTGGGGGGGGGTGCGTCATGGATATAAGGGGGGCACCACTGACTTACAACATAATCTATATTATCCACATCTATCAGCTCTGCTTCTTATCGACTTTAATTTAAGGTTCTCGTTTAATAACACAATACTTTATTATGTAAAAATTAATAACATGTAACAGTTTCACCAACTATCTACGTTTCAGCAACTATATACTTGGCCTTCATCAAACACTATCACCAACAAAGTGTCTGATAAAGTCAAAGTAGAGAGTTGGCAAAACTTACATGTTAGTAATCGTAATACACAAAAAAAAGTGTGTGACGTACATAAAAATGTGGGCTACATGCGTAAATCCTGTAGTTGTTTTTTAACTTAAAGTACGACTATAACATCCTGTAGTAGAGGTATATCTGAAAAAATATATTTTATAATACTGTCCGTGTAAGTGTTCCATGTATACGTACTTTCCGTATGACTGTATATAGAAAATAAGGTTCTCATATAAAGGTGGACATATATAACATATAGCTGACGTATCTAATATATGGAAGACTGTTAAATGCCGCACATTTTGCAATTGCATGATGTATCATCTAAGCCTGAAAAATGTAGTACGTACGTATGTAGCATATGGATAATGTAAGCTCCGAATAAGATTTCCGTAGTAAGCGTATGGATTCCGTATATTTGCACAATATGCCGCTGTCCGGATGACAGATTTTCTCAGTATATATATATATATATATATATATATATATATATATATATATATATATAGATATAGATATAGATATAGATATAGATATATATATATATATAAAGAGAGAACATGTCTGTCTCTTCTTTCTCTCTGTGTGTATGTGTGAGTGTGTCTGACCGTCTGTCATTAGATTTTCCAATGAAAAGAGGTACCCAATTCTGTATCCAGATAGATCTTCACCGTATCTAATCGGATACGAAGACATTTTTCGATTTTTTTTTACTCGAAGGGAGATTAGGAAGATCAAAACTTATGTAATCGTATACATATAGTGAACTGTAGTACCTGTGAGGTAGGCAACCCAAACATTTCCCTTCCATCCAGGTTGCATACCTTTCAGATCTTTGTATTATTTTGAATTATTCTTCCTGTTCGAAGAATAGGGACATCATTTGGCACGGTAATCGAAAGGAGAAAAGTCAAAGGCATTGCTTTTAGTTATATATTTCATATATTTCTTTATTTTCAAGGCTTTTGCATAACATTATTCTTCCCTGCGAAAAGCGGTAACTTCAGCTGGTTTTTAAAATAAAAGTATTATTTTCCTCAGCGAGTCATTGAAATTAAATTAAAGCAGACATGAAACAAAATCATTATTTTAATGACCATCCTTTTTAGCAATGGGAACATAGTGAGACTTAAACCCTCTGTTTTTATGTGGGATTCGAACCACAATTACGCTTTCTAGTGTTAGGGAACGCCAGCTCCTTGGTTCCTCGACCTCGTGTTCGAAATAACGCATGCTGCGTGCATTATTTTGCGTTTGTAGGTGTAAAATCAAACGTACAATATGCCGTGCAACAATACATCGCAGTACGCGTTATTCTAAACACGAAGAATCGTTCCTTAATACTTCACATTTCTGCATTACGTATTCACTGATGAAAAATGCCGCTTAACAATAGAACGCACTACGCGTTATTCTGAACACAATGAACTGTGAAGCTGGCGTTCCCTGACACATTCCATATTCACTACTGTCAAAGCTTCCGTTTGCCTATTTTCAACCCATCTCTAAGTCAGAACATACCTGAGAATTCTGTTGGAAGCATGTTTGGGAATTGCTCCCTGTATTAGTTAATCTCTTGCGCGCTTATTACACATTGGCGAAATATACAATTTTGAATGGCATGTGTGTGGAAGTCATGATAATATCTCGTGGAAACGCGCAAGCCAGCCCAAATGTAGGGGGGGAGGCGGTAGAAGTTATGGGGGGCCCGACCCAACCATATTATAATTCATTTGCAAGCCTACCATGAAAATTTTAGAGGGACCACTGAAAATTTAGGGGGGGGCAGCTCCCTAGCCCCCGTGGATAGGGGCCTGGAAACGCGTCCTTACAGGTCATAGTAGAACAAAGAGAACTTGAAGAAATTGATAACTTGAAGTATCTTTGCAAGTATTTTGATGAGAGATGCTTACTGCATCAAAGAGATTAGGTGAAGAGTTGCTAAGCCAAAGAAGCATTCAACAAGAAAAAATCTCTCTTCACTAACAATCTTAATTAACTGGACTTAAGAAGAATCTTAACTCAAGTGCTATATATAGAGTATTGAACTATAGTATATGCTTGAGACTTGGACATTAAGAAGTTATAAAAGAAATATTCAGAGAGCTTGAATGATAGAGAAGATGTAGAAGATAAAATAAGCAGGAATAGTAACAAACGAAGATGTTTTAAAATAGACAGGAGCGAAGAAGACGCTTTTAGGAAGGCCAATGGATTGAACAAATATTGCGAAGAAATTCTCTTCTTCATACCGTTATAGAGGGAAAATGGAAGGAAAGCGAGGAATAGGAAGAAGAAGAATACCGCTATAAAAGGAAAGGCGAAAGAAAAATAAGAAATAGAAAGACCAACAATTCAACTGATCGATGATTTGAAAAATAGAAGAAATTATTGGGAGTTAAAAGAGGAAAGTGAAGATCGAGAAACGTGGAAGAAACATTTCTAGGCCTAAACCTAAACTGAAATATTAAAAAAAAAAAAAAAAAAAAAAAACTCATTAGTTCAGGACCTGCTAACAGGCAGAATATTTAATTATATATATATATATATATATATATATATATATATATATATATATATATATATATATATATATAGAGGGTATGCTTCATTATCACATTCATAGTGTGGTTCTCGTACATCAATTTTTAGGTTTACGAACAAAATGGTACATATCGTCGTTTAAGATATGATACCTCCTATGCCCAATTTTTGCGATTTTGAGTTTTTGGCATAAACCTGATGAGAAAGCAATAATTCATGTTCTAGCAAACCCTCACAAGACATCGATTGCTAAGAAACAATCGATTACATCGAAGAATCAATCGTTTGCTTTCATATAAATTGTTGGCAACTCCGGGTGATACCTTGTATGCCAGTGAGTTCAATGTATGTGTTCTGATGAGAGCAACTGTATCAGCGTGTTTATAAAGGATAAAACACTTTTAAGAAGGTCTAAAATGTTAATATTGTGAGTAGAAGTAGTGACTTTTTTCGTCTCTTGAAAAACTAACAAGCTGAACATACGAGGTTTCTCATGTTAAACGACGATATGTGTCATGCTTGGACCTTTTTTTTTTTTTTCGTTAAGTGCTAATTATTTTGTAAAATTGGCTTCTCTGTATATAAGTTACGTTTTCAATTTGAGATTTTCGGATTTTAAAACTAGGTCAAGATATATCAACTGAATAGTAACGAGTACTCTTCGCTTTACATTTTTTTTCTTTCTTTTCAGTCTCTCCATTGAGAGGAAGCCGAAAAGTCTCTCAAAGCCATGCTGATCAACTGCTTCCTCCTCTGCTTCTCTGCTGGGAATTTGATTCAGCCTTTAGAGACCAGTTTGTCAACGAGGATCGAACGAGGATTCTTTCACTTCTTTTCTTGCCTTTAGTAGTTTCGGCAAATATCTTCGTTTTTGCCCCCAGCTGTCTCTTCAGAAGAACAAAGGCGATTCTTTGTACGTTGTAGTGTCCCACGTATAAAATAGAGCAAGACGAAAATATTCACTGTTGCACAATTTCTTAAATTCATAGGGTACAGGTTACATTATAACGTTTGTTCATACACGTACTTGGAAGTTCATGGTTATACTTTCTAGACTACTACTACTCGTATTTTAGACGATTACTTTCACAGACTAACGTTTATTGCCGAACTATTTACCTATAGGTACGTATACAGACAGTCCCCGAGTTAGGCTACGCAAATTCGACGCACTACGTAAGAAATTTCCAATACAAGTAAAATTTATGAACCGTACTTATATATTTTGCAAAGCAAATATTTTGGTACTACAGAGGTTGATTCAGTTATATTCAGCCAAACTTGAATGCGCCTCTTACCTAGTAAGTGCTCTTTCCACAACCTGTTGTGTTCGATCTGTAGGCCACCTCTATCTACTGACTTCTGCCCGGCATCGGAGTTTCTATTGCAGAAGATTACGTTGAAGCTGAACTATGGTTATTGCATCTCAACTCCTCTTTAAAGGTTTTCCACCTGCCGGAGACGGTGCAGACTAGACAATGGGACAGGTGTCGCTTGATGGAGCAGTGTTGCCAAACAATTTTTCAAAAAATCAGGAAACTTTCTATCCAAAATCCAGAAAAAATCCAGGAGAGACAACTTACTATCTAAAAATGTTAATTAGGAAGATTACTTTTTACAAGACAAACGAGCCCATAAGTTTTACCACCCCAAGCAATAGATATGTGATCATCACACATCTTACTTGCCCTTACTGTTTTTCGCTAACTACCCTCGCAGATTTTCTGCAGACTCCCATTCTTCTTTATAACGCTGTTCTATTTCGTTTCTTTTTCCAGTTCCTCCTTGTTCACTAATTGTTTAGTAATTAAAATAACACTGCAGTAACATACACGTAACACCACTCAAATCACCAATGACATAAGCATTGGTTGACTACTAGCTTCATCCAACAGTTCCGACTTTCCAATATTTGTGCGTGCATATCAATGGCGGGGCGTGTTATATGTTTTCAGGGAAGTATCAATATTTAATTAATTTATTTTCAATTAAAGTCTTTTATGAACACTGTCATAAAGGGTTATGCCGTGATAAAGTAAAATAAACTGGTACTATAAGGATAAGATGGAGCTGTCCTTGCTCAGTCGGTAACACGGCTAACTTAAACGCAAGAAAAACAGGTTCAAACCCTGGTCCAAACTAAAATCTTGTGGGTGTGCAGCACCCACAAGATTATTTGTGTGGGTGCCAGAGCCCCGGAAAACTCAAGTAGTCGGCGCGCATGGCTTCATCTATGCACCATCACAATGAAAATGGAACTAAGAAAGGTTGTGCAAGCAGTGGAAAGTGTGGATGTCATTCAAAAACGGAAAAGTTCCATTTACTGATGGGTATTCTTAAGAATCGAAAACTTCCTGACAATTTTACAGATCAGGAAAGTCCCTAAGTCTAGGTAACGACGAGCTTATTACGTGTTCAGCAGAACAAAACCAAGAAAATTGTAGATATTGAAAACAATATCTATCTATCTATCTATCTATATCTATATATATATCTATATCTATATCTATATCTATATATATATATATATATATATATATATATATATATATATATATATATATATATATATATATATATATATATATATATTCAAATTGCAGCTAATAGAAGAAACAAAGAGCTTTTGGGTGATGCAGAAAACAGGAGAATTTTAACATTAAAAAAAAATCAGTAGACCAGGAGATAACTTGAAAAACCAGGAGATCCCCTAAAAATCAGGAGACATGGCATCACTGTTGAGGAGTCCGAAAGCACAATTGTAAATTGGGATGGCATCTGCAGTCTTAACAGGGATGTCAGTGAAGGGAATTAACCGAAATTCTAGTTTACTGTTCCATACAGTGGTGTGCCTTGTCTTGGTGCAGTTCAACCTCGTTCACATCTTGTCCGTATAATGCTGCCATTTCACTAATGCATTTCACTCAAGTTTCCATTGTAGGAGGCGTTGCAGCTGAACCATAAGTATTATATTCCACAGATTAGAAGATGGGACAGGTCTCGCTTGAGAAATCCGAAAGTATAATAATCCACTGGGCTGGCATCTAGACTCTTGACAGGATAACACCAAACTTCCATCGATCACCGACAAGTTGAAATTCATACAGCCTCTTGCAGTTTCTTTTTCGCTCAGCAATATGATACAGTTTCTGGACATGCACACCAGAGGTATTTATCCTCGTGAAGGTGGCCCTCTCGAGGGTATCCTTACCGAGGGTAAACGAGGACGGGGGCCAACTACCACTGCGAGGGCAAGGGTGCACGAGAGCGAGAACAAGTTTTTAGCACGAGGGCGAGGGCAAGCGAGGAGGATGGGCAATTCCCTTCGCATGGGTGAACGAGAACGAGGGCTAACTACTACTACGAGAACGAGAGTGCGCGAGGGCAAGGACAAGTTTTCAGCGTGAGAGCGATGACAAGCGTCATCGATGGACAACTCCCTTGGCAATGGCGAGGATGAGCGAGGACAAGGGCCAACTGTCACTGAGAGGGCGAGGGTGCGCGAGGGTGGTGGGCGATATGCGGTATTTGCTACATCGCACACTGTGTGTGGGGATTTTCGGAAGTCACCATACCCCGAACCACACGCAATATTTGCAGAATCCTCTTCACGTGAAGCCGGTTTCTAGGTGTTCTCGTCAGTGTGATTGGCCCAGGAGTTTGTGCCGCTTATTTTCCTATAATATGATTGACTGTGGAACGACCTATACGAAAATTACACGCTTGTGACACTCTACGATACGCGATGCCGCGAATTTAGCATCGGAAAAGAGTCACAATGAACCCCTCCGAGAATCTGTTCAGTTTCGGCAGCATCAGATTGCACTCGACCACATTGCTCTACTGCTTAACTAATGAAATTCTGTTGCTTGCCTAGTGGCACCCTCACGGTGATATGTTGCGCATGTGAGGTATAGTTGCGCATTGGATTCGGCTCAATATAACTGAATCAACCTCTGTACGACACATCTCTAATACGGCCTTTATCCAAAATAACAAACAATCAAATATCATAAAGTGACCTACACTTAGGTCATTTTGGGGAGATTTGTTTCTTAAAAAATAGGTGTGTAGAGACTTAATCGTATAGTTTGGTGTTAAAATTAGTGCGAGCGAAGAGAGGGGAATCTTTTATTTCTATAATAGTCATTATCAGTAATTTATGTAATTTATTTAACAATCACCAGATACAGCTCAAAGGCTATTTTACTGGCTTACTAACAACAATGGAAAGGATTTGGGAAGGTATTGGCCAAGGGCGCCGAGGGGGACCACGCCCCCAAAAGCTCATGTGGGCCCCTATTGTATTTATGACTGTACAATATTTGGCATAATTTGAGTGTAATTTGTCTTAAAATCTTCATATATATACCTTCTGCATCTGAATGCCCCCCCCCAAATTTACGGAGAAATCGGTGCCCTTGGTATCGGCAAGGACCTGTTTAGTAGATACCATCGCGGCATTTTCCTGGTAGGACTGAGGAAAACCTTGGAAAAGCCCAGTCAGAATGATCGGCAACGAGAATCGAACCCATGACCTCCCGAATGCGAAGTCAACGCTCTACCACTTGAACTACTTAATGATGATAATAAAAATAATGTTCGCAGGAGACGAAAAATAATGTTTTCTCGACCCGTGTTGTAAATTTCGTAGAAGTCTCCTCTCGTCTTGATTCTGGAAGAATTATTTCTCGTCTCGTCTGATTTTGAAAAATTTATGTACAAAATTGATGGCCTGATTCCCCCCGCCCCGTTAATTTCATTTAGAATTTACTAGAATCCTTTCGTGTTACGGGAGGTCTACGAAAGGTTTGATATAAGAAGAACATATAAACCATATTTGTTATTAGAGTAATTACAGACCTGAAATAAATTTCGATCTAAGCGCCATTTTCTGAAGTTTCGAGTTATAACCGGAATGATAGTCTATGAGCCAAGCCAGTTCAAATATCTTCGGATCCAAGCGCCAAACCTGTGCATAGTAGTCCAGATCATTGCCAATAGAATGCGTAACGTGTATGTCCGTTCTCAAATTCACGAGGGAAAACATTATCTCAAAACTGTTCAAATGGGCACTTAGATCCTAATTTACTTCAGGTCTTCAATTATACTGTGCAATGATTTGTGCATCTTTAAATGTTGATATATGCTCTTTTGACTATGTTCACATAATCATTCTATCAAAACGTATGGTTTTTATACTATGAATCATATACCGTTAAAGCAACCGTTTGAGATATAAGAATGGGCTGAACCAGTGGTCTCAAAACTTGAGATATTTCTCATATCGATTCGATCCTCCTCTCGAGACCAGACGGAAATTGTCAAGTTTTTGTCTCGGCTAAAATTAAAAAACTCGTCTCGTTTTTGAGTCGAGCCAAGAAATTTCTCGTCTCGCAGGCAACACTAATAATAATAATAATAATAATAATAATAATAATAATAATAATAATAATAATTATTATTATTATTATTATTATTATTATTATTATTATTATTATTATTATTATTATTATTATTAATGTAAAATGAAATAAAATCTTTGAGTTTAACGTCCCACGTTTATGCCTTTTAGGCCAAGGAAAACGATGAATAAGAAAGTAAGCGATGATGGAAGAATTAGTGGAATGAGAGTGAGGGAGGAAACGGGAGTAACCCGACAAAACTCGCGGACACGATGTTGTCCACCAAAAAAAAAAATCCTTACTTGGCCGGGGATCGAATAGGGTTGCCAATCATCTGGTATTTTACCGGAGAGTTCCACCTCTTTGTCCGGTTCCCGGTATGACCGTTAAATGCATCAAGATCTAGTAAAAAGAGGACTAGCTCAGGAGAATAATGCTCCCGGAAGTAGAAACGAAAAACACAGTTGTGATTGGTTTTCTTTATCCATTTCTTGACACGTTGCATTCAAATAGCAGAAATCAAATGACCTCTTTTGGCGTGAGTTCAAACCCGGCCCGAGGAAAGCTTTTTTAACATTTTTTTTACATTTTTATAACACTTTTTAAATTAAAATAATACTCAAAAGAGTGATTTACTTACTTTTGTGCAGATAAGTAGTAGTAGTAGGAACGGGTTAGAAGCCCCGCAGGGCTCCTTTTGTTCCCCTTGTATTCCATGATATAGGGCTCGTTTTGTTCTCCTTGTACTCCATGATATAAATTTTGTGACCAACTTAAAACAACTGGCTAGGGTAGCGCGTAAAACAGCTGGCTAGAGTAGCGCGCGAAAAAAAGACTTCCGGGAGCATTACTCTCCCGAGCGGGTCGTGTAAAAAGTATGTAAACATGAGACATTACCGGCCTCAGTGAAGATGGTAAGATTATTTTCAAGTATATTTTATGCATGCCATAATTATATTGTCAGTTATATTTGCTTTTCCGTTTTAAATATGATGTATTATCGATGGTAGACTACAAAAATTACATATGCCTAATCAACCAAAACTGGAATAAGTAAGTTGAATAAATGCTTCCAAAGTAATTAAAATTATTAAATTCGAACTCCGAATCGCTCTATTTTATGTAGAATAACCATCCTTAGATTGTTCACGCTTTTGACGACCGCAAATATCACAATCTTATTGAGTATACGTACTCCAGGAAGATGTTCGGTATTTTCATTTTCAAATGTTGGCAACCCTAGGATCGAACTAACAACCCCGTACACAAGAGGTAACCACTTTAATGCTTAGCCATCGTGCCCCGCCCCCCATATAAAAATAATAAATTTGAGTATCTGTTCGCTTGGTTCTTGACCAAAGTTTCTGTTAACAGGAGTGAATGGAATTTTACATTTACATATATAGAAAGTCTCAGCAAGAATAATGTTGGAACTGTAATCTCTGATTGAACATTATATGGTAGCCTTCACACGAAGAGAAAATAAAAGAAAAACGGACGTGAGCAATACTTAATTCTATGCCACGAACAACACCGTTCGTAACACATTTTACGACTTACAATATTGCAATATTATTATTATTATTTTAAATCGTGTTGCGATAGTGAATGGGACAAGGACATTTTTTATCTATAAACAATTGAGAGATAAAAAGAAAAGAGTATTTAATCTTGCAGCATAAAAATTAAGTTTTATTTTTCACATTGCCTTTTATAATTTAGCTGAACATTTTGAAGAAATCAAATTGGAGAATATAAGAGTATGATTCCCCCCCCCCCTCCTTTGTTCTATAACGTGCTTGCAATAAGTGATCGATAACTTGTTTTGGGTTTTCCGAAACAAAATCCTGTAACAAACTAATCCTCAGTAAATTTTTGTAAAAAGAAGGAACACTAACGAAAAAGCACAGGTAAAGGAAGAAAATCAGGCAGTAACGTAGAACTTTCACTACATGTAACACAAGCAGAATAGCCTACCCGTTCTTCGCGCGGGGAGAATACGTTTTATTTTGGAGATAAAGGACTGAATTTGGATTTAAACTGCATCGGAAAGTCACTGTTCATTTCAGCGACCAGAAAACTATGGAGTCGGGATTAGCATAGATTATTTTCGATCATTTTCATATATCCCCCCTCCTCAAGGGACACCTTCGTTTCAAGGAAAACCTACTTCTAGGGGCGCCTTCGTTTCAAGTAGAACCTGCTTTTAGGGACACTTTCGTTTCAAGGAGAACTTGTTTCTAGCGACACCTTCGCTTCAGAGAGAGACTTCTTTTAGGGACACATTTGTTTCACCCCTTTGGTCCCAGATTACCAACCTTTTAAAACCATCTTTCAATTGTTTGCATGCTGCATCATTTGAAAGCATAATTTTCAATTTATTTTTCAGAATTTGAATTTGTTTATTGTTTTACAAGAAAATACTATGTCCATGTTTGTGCACATTGGTTCAGTAACAAGCAATTGCATATTTAAATATTTGTGAACAATTATGATACATTTTATTCCGTTTCTTGCTATACTACACCTTTCTTCTGACATATTACATTGTTGTGACACAATAAAACAACAGTTACATTTATATACTCAAAATAGCATGAACGGAATACTATACTATTTTATTTAGTAAAGTTTTCTTTACATTTTTCTTCTTTCTTGAGAACATAACGTGACATTAAATTGTTTGTTGTGTTTCTGAATATCCATTTTCTTATTTTTGTGGAACAAATACAAGCAATTTTCATCTCTACTATCAAAAACAAACATATAGTGTATGTTTTCGTTCTTTTCATTCTTAGGAGAGCTAATCACAGATGTTTTAAATTTGCTTTAGGGTTCAGATATCGACGATTCAGATAATAATCCAGATTTTATGGATGATGACTCCAATACTCGTTATCTATTCTAAAGAATTGAATTATCTACACAAAGTTATTTGGCCAATCACAAGTTTGTTTATTTAGAAGATGTCACACTATAGATAATTGAAGTGGCCACATTTTGAAATGACCCTCCGTCGTTTATTTGGATTGTACAAAATTTTTTCTTCGTTGAACAAAAATTGGACAAAATTCTGAGGCAGTTAAAATTCAAATTTGAACGTGTCACATTACTAAATGGACCCACCTCTGATTGGCCAAATAACCTCTTGTATGTAATTCAGTTCTTTAGAACAGATATCGAGTCAACAATTTATTACTTGTCATTTTCGTCTGTTACAACACCGCCATCGCTATCTTTACTGCTAGAGTTGCTGGAGTCATTATCCATAAAATCTGGATACTTATCTGCATCGTCGATATCTGAACTCTAAAACAAATCTAGAACATCTTCTGTGGTTAGCTCTCCTAAGAATGAACAGAACGAAACCATTGACTACATGCTTGCAATATTAGTTACAACAATGATTAGCACAAATAGTAGAAATTATTATAGTTACAAATTCTCCTATACTTTCTAATAATGAAATAATGATATCGTTAAAAGTATATATTTTACTTCTTTCATTGCATTTATATTGTGTTTCGTTTCTAACATGTACAATTTTGTAGCCAAACCTAAAAAAGTATACGAAAGAATATAGAGAAACAATTATCTAATATAAAATCAGTGTACACAATTGTGGGCATTAAAAAATAAGTTCTCATTATTTTTTTGTTCTCCAGAGATAAAGCGAAGCTAATAATTGCCAACAAGTCTCTGAAACTTTAATTGTTTATCACAAAAATACCTTGATTGTAGCAATAATATATTTGGGCGAAATTATACTTGCTCTTCTAACTTACAAAAGTCTGTGTTCCACCAACACCTGGCATCTAAAAACAATTGAAAGGCAGTTGCCACTTGCACTCGAGCTTACCGGAAAAAAAATCTATGTGGTGTTCAGACGTCCACGCGTGTGTACGCCAGGAATTAATCGAGCAGATTTAACGAAACGATCAGGAAAAATATATCAATTTGTGTGCACAAATGTGCACATAGGGGCCGAAGGGGTTCAAGGAGAACCTGCTTCTAGAAACGCCTTTCTTTTCAAGGAGAACATGCTTTGTGGCATGCTTTCGTTTCAAGGAAAACTGCATCTAAGGACGCCTTGATTTCAGGAAGCACTTGCTTGTAGGGATATCTTAGTTTCAAGAAGAACCTACTTCTAGGGACGCATTTGTCTCAAGCAGAACCAGCTTCTAGGGAAACCTTCGTTTCAAGAAGAACCTGTTTCTAGGGATGCCTTCGTTTCAAGGAAACCATGCTTCTAGAGACGCCTTCTTACAAGAAGAACCTGCTTCCATGACGCCTTCGTCCCAAAGAAAACCTGCTTCTAGGGACGCCTTCGTTTTAAGGAGAACCTGTTTCTAGAAACACCTTTGTTTCAAGGAGAGCTTGCTTTTAGGGACCCCTTCGTTTCAAGGAATACCTGCTTCTATGGACGCCTACGAGATAAAAATTGAGACTGTCTCGTCTCGTATTCCACCAGGAAAATTTTGTTGCGTCTCTTCTCGTTGTCAACCCTAACTGTTTGTACTAAAATAAAGCTCTGTACACGTGTACGTAGAAGTAATGTTATTATGTTGACATTTCCACCCAGCTAAGATTTAAAAATATTTTAAAGCTAATTGAGGATTATACACTCGAATATTTTTTCCTGGAGTTGTAGGTAAAAGTTAAAGTTGCGGCCTATATACGCAAGAACTCATTTCAGGGTAAAATGAAAGGTGAGGTAAAATTAAGATGGAACGCGGTATTTGAAGCGAAAATTAGAGGAGCGAGTTATGCATACAAGAACAAGGATTTCCGCGCTAAGGTGCAATAACACAGTACTTCAATCTAAAAATAAAAGGTGCAACCTATATAAGATAGAAGTCGGCTTTTCAAGCTAAAAATTAAAGATGCAACTTATACTTGTGAGAATACGGTATTTCAAGATAAAAACAACTAAACGTGCGACTTACAAATGTAAGAACATCGTACTTCAACTTAAAAAAATAAAGATGTGGTGCAAAAAGAAGATCAATTAAAAAAATTAAAGATATAGAACAATACCGTTTATTAAGCTAAAATTAAAAATGGAACTTATACATGTAAGAACACAGTATTCCAACTTCAAAATTAAAGGTGGGACTTATACACGATCTTCTTCTTCTTGTTGTTGTTGTTCACCTCAACCAAAGGTTGGTGGGCAAAATAGAAATTTTAAAACTGTTCTCTCGCTTGGGAGAGCTGTTTTACACTTTGATAAGGCCTCTTCTTCGTAATTGCATCTAGATATTCTATCCTTGGTCTTCCTCTTCCTGGTTTTTTTCTGCCTTTCCCTCTATCAGCACAGTGATCCAATTGGAGTGTCGAATAAGATGGCCAAGCATGCTGTTTCTTATTTTTACTATCATCTTCATGATCTGTCGCCCTTCATTAGCTTCCTTTAATACCTCTTAAACACGACAGAATAGGGAATTTCAAATTAAAAATTAAAGATGCAACTTATACTTGTGAGAATACGGTATTTCAAGATAAAAACAACTAAATGTGCGACTTACAAATGAAAGAACTTCGTACTTCAACTTAAAAATTAAAGGTGTGTTATATACACACTAGAACAAGACCGTATATCTTGTTAAAAATTAAAAATGGAACCTATACATGTAAGAACACAGTATTGCAACCTTAAAATTGAAAGTGCGGCTTATACATGATAAAACACGGTATTAAAGTTTAAAAAGTTAGCGGTGAGACCTATACACAAAAGAACACAATATCTCGACTTAAAAATAAAGGTGCAGCTTAGAATCTATAAATACGAGAACATCTTATTCCAAGTTTAAAATTAAAGCTGTGATTTATATCTATGTAAGAACACGGTATTTTAAGATAAAAACTAAAGGCATGGATTATACATGTAAGAACAACTATTTCAAGGTAAAGTGTCTATTAAAAACTTCCTAAACAGAATTTCGAGAACATAGCCTTTTAAAATTAGATGAATGATTACTTTCTTACTGAACAAGACCACATTTATTTCCATATATGATATTTCCCGACATCTTGGCTATTTACAATATGTACTACATTTTTAATTCTAGAGCATAAAATATATTATGTATATAATTAAGTTGACATGAGTACGCCCCTGTTTAATTTTATAAATTGGTTTTCATCATTTGTAATTAACAAAGTGTGTTTGTCTTATCTGTATTCCCTTTGCGCTAAAATTACGAGTAATGAATTATTACTTCGTGTGTGAACTAGTGACGTCACTATGTTCATATTAAGAGATATTTGAAACAGCTTTAAAGTAGTTTTGAGGTCTCTTTTCAACACCAATGAATTGAGTTTCCTCGCGGCTAAAGTGGTTAGCGTACGCGCCTGTGGCGTTAGAGACCGGGTTCGATTCCCAGCGGGAGATCATGTAATTCAGATCCCATGTTAAGCTGTAGGTCCAAATCTCCTATAATCTCGATGCTGAAAAGGACGCTAAAATCGAATCATCATCATCAACACCGACGCAAGAAAAATAAATTTTACTCGCATAGCTTCTCAAGTTTCTACCGTCATATTTTTTTCAGAATTCTTTGCGAAATAAATTAACAAGCCTATTGGATCTATCTTGTCTCGAAAAACTGCCGTGAAAGTGGTGTCTCGTCTCCAAAAGTACCATGTTTTCCCAAAACTAAGCCCAGGTGTTGTATTAATTCTTTTACCAAAAGTCGCATTAGTGTTTATATATTTACATAGATACAAATGTCCGTATCTTTAGATATTATGTGTAAAGTAGCCAGTTTGGAATACTGTGACTACTTGGTTATATTTCTGGGGTAGGGCTTATTCTTGGAGGACGGCTTATATGAGGAGAAATCTGAAAAGCTGTGCTAGGGCTTATTTTCTGGTTAGAACTTACGTTCAGAAAAACATGGTACATCGTAAAAACCCTCTAATTTCCTCACATTTTTACCCAAAATTTCAACTTAAATTTCAGGATGCGGGCATTACACGGATCTTCCAGTTCGTAAGCGATTGATTAGTGATTCTTGCATCTTATCTGAAGAAATTCAAAGGTGTTTGCAAAGCAAAGGAAAATACTGCAATTCATGTTGCTATATACGGTACTTACCTACGCGTATTTGAGTTGTTTCTTTCGTAATTGTTGGGTAATACTCCATGGAGATGCCAGTTTAGACATTACACAAGTCACTTTCTTTTCCTTCTGTACTTCTCGAAAAAATGAGGTGTATACGAGTCCATCTAGTACGGATGCCTGTCCCAAAATTTCTTAACTCGACGTACACTTCTCAATAAAACTATTTGTTTCGGAGATAAATATTTGATGTAGACTAAAATTTTGACCTTACTCATCATCTGTATTATTTCTTTTTGATAAAAAAAAAACAATCTAATTTTATTATTTTCCATGAGAATAGAGGTGTCAGTACTTAAAAACTAGTTTTTTTTTTTTTTTTTTTTTTTTTAATGTCCAAAATGAAACGTATTCTTCCCCGTGCGAAGAAAGAATATTCTACTAAAGCCTGTGACAAACATCTTGGCATTTCAGGTATACGAATAAAACGCAAGCTCTGACGCGACGTTGCCAAGTGGTAAAGAGGTGTGGCTATGGCTAAGCAGACAAACTACAAAGCGATCAGGTGACAGGGGATAGGCGCGGATGTGTACAAAGCATACGTGGCAGTACCGCTGGCCTCTCATTTGCTAGCAGCATTTAAAGGAAACTTGGAGCGCCGCCTTCAAATGGCAAGATGTTTGTCGCGCCGTTTAGTCCACTATAAAATTCTACGTATGATGCAGAGTTGATAGTTTATCAGACACTTCTGGTTTGTACGAGTCAGATGGGATATGAGAAGCAACACTCAAAACAAGGTGATCCAGACGAAAGAGAGGTTCTCAGGGTGGGGGTAAACGCACCCAGAAGGCGTTCTCGTTTTCAAACGGAGCGCTAGAACAAAAAGGGAGCAATTTGGGGGACGGTAAACAACACTTTTATTTTATTATTGGACGAAAGTTTACAGAATATCAAAAACTTAAAACTATTCTATCGTCCAATCACTTTCAAGCTGGTTCCCTCCTGCTTCACGCCCGAATTTGGCAGATTTTCTATCAAGATAAACTAACATATACTTAGTGCAAAGTATCTCGTTTGACACGAACTTTAAAAAAAGAAAAAAGAAACAAAGAAAGAAAAAGAAAAAAGTGGTGAATCTCGTACTTTCTGAGCTACGAGTGCGGATTAGACCTTATCCTGACGGAAGAACGTGTATACTGAAAGTATTTGAGAACAAGATCCCGAGACGAATATTCGGAACGAGACGAATAGAGGAACGGGAATTGAGAATGGCGGAAACTCCATAACGAGGAACTACATAATTTATACGGTTTACCAAACGTTGTTAGCGTAATCAAATCTAGGAGGCTCAGTTGGGCAGGTCATGTAGCCAGGATGGAAGAAAGTAGGAACGCTTTCAATGTTTTAATTGGAATTCCAATCGGAAAACGACCATTAGGAAGACCTAGGCGCAGATGGGAGGACAATATTAAGATGGATTTAGCAGATATTAGAATACGAAGTAAAAACTGTATTCAATTGGCTAAGGATAGGAGAGCTTTGGTAAACCCGACACTGAACCTCCGGAGGCCATGGAGTTTATTATTATTATTATTATTATTATTATTATTATTATTATTACTATTATTATTATTATTATTATTGCACGCTGTTCCAAATCCAAGGTTTTTATTTTGTGTGTGTGTGTGTTTTTTGTACTTTTCTTTGAGAAAGTACAGTTGGAATTTCTTCCAATATTATTTCAGAATTAAAATAGGTTACAATAGCACGAACTATTCTGAGTTAGGGTCGTCATGTAACACATAGGAAATTAGGTTAAACACAGTCACGATGAACGTGTTCATATGTGAAACGAGATATTGATTATGGGAGGAATGGAGACTTCGTGTAGTTTACACATTAGGTGATAGTAAATGTTCGCGTGACATCCATATGTTATCGACGTCTCTTGTGTTATGACATTGCGTAATTCAGCTGCAGCAGCTGTTATGTTGTAACTTAGAAACACATCATATTACCATTCACTCGTCAAGTTAAACGAACTTGTTGCACTTGTATTCATACATCATCAGAATTAATTTTATTTAATCAATGAACTTAAAAAGTTCGTTACTAAGTTCTCTATGTCTCCCTCCCTCCCCCGCCTCTCTCTCTCTCTGTGTGTGTGTGTGTGTGTGTGTGTGTGTGTGTGTTATTTGTGAATTTTTCACTTTTGAGCCCTCCATTCGATAGACTATCAAAAATCATTCGATAGATCCATCTCAAAGAAGTGATGGAATTTTTCCCGTCAGCCACTCTTACAGTTCTCGAGATATCGGCCAAAGAAATGGCAATTTCGGGAGAATTAAGGGGCCATATCTCGGGAACTGAAATTCACAGAGAAATGACATTGGTATTAATAAATACCTAAAAGGATGGTAAACATTTTGGTACCAAATAGTAACAGATGGCCACTGTTCCCCAGATATTGGCCCAAAAAGTTCGGATTTCGGAAGATTTAAGGAACCATATTTCGGGAACCGTATCATAGAGAGATAATATTTTGCGATTTTTTAAAATTTTGAGCCGTCCTTTTTGAGCATGTGTCTTTGTAAAATAACATATCGTAGAACGATTTAACAGAACTCTAAAAAAATGTGGAACAAATTTAGTACTCAAGGAAGTTATAAATGAATAGATATATTACAAGAATTGTTTAATGAGTATAATAATAAAGTACATAGAACAATTGGAATAAAGCCTGTAGAAGTTAATAAGAAAAAATAATTCTTTTTAAGTTCATTCTGGCAATGCTCATGGAGTATTCTCTTTTTTTTTTTTTTTTTTTTTTTAATGCACTTCAACTGCTTCTCGGAAAGAAAATGGATTATCGCGAAATGCAGTGGTGATTTCAGATTTATCCTGGCGGGAATTTCAGTATACAGATGTAAAAAACACTACAAAAATGCTAGTCATTCACATTCAGTGCGCTCGGAGATACGGTTCCGGTGAGAGTTTCGTTGCTCCGTGGACCACTTCCTGAAATTACCAGCGAGTGAAAGTAGTACTGCGAAAATATTGGTAACTTCCGTTGCATACGATCGGAAATATCCTCGAAGGAAAATGAAAATGAAATGAAATCTTTCGGTTTAACGTCCCGCGATTATATCCCTTAGGCTAAGGGAGACGATGACTAACTCAAATAAATGATAATAAAAGAATTGGTGGAATGAGAAAATGCGAGGAAACGGAAATACTCCGAAAAAATCCACGATGAAATAGTAATCAAATTTTGCAACTAAAATCTCACCCCGAGCTCCTTCGTGGCTAAGTGGTTAGGGTACGCGCCTTTGGCGTGGGATACCCAGGTTCGATTCCCGGAGGGAGCTCATGTGGTTCGGATTCCACGTTAATCAGTAGGTCCCGTCTCATATACCCTCACTGCTGAAAGAGACGTTAAACTCAACTAAAATCTCACCCGCCTCCACGAAACGCGAGCTTAGCCCCTAAGGAGGAATTAGGAATTAGAACACTTTCAGGAGCAGTAACTCCGAACTGATTTCTTTCAGGGCTAAAATAACCGTACCGGCGACTTACTTGGCATTTGAAATTTCGAATACCAATCAAAGCCGGCCGCCATGATGCCTGATAGCACCATCTGATGTGTCAGATCACTTCCAAATTTCATCATTCTCCCTCAACCCGTTCTCAACTCACAAGGATGGTGAGAACTTTTGTTTCCCCATGTGTATTGATAGATTGTGTGAAATCTCCATACTAGGTAAATTTTAAAAACTACCTAAAAAGCTTATTACAAACAAGAAAGTATTTATGAGTGTCCCTGGCAAGAAGGTGTAATAAATGGGAGTCGTGATATGAAATAAGTTGGACTTACTAATCCATACTGAAATATACTGCACCTAACACAGAGTAGTCTTAACCAGGATAAAATAAATGAAAATGGTCGGTGGAAAGTAAAGAACAAAACGTCTTAACAAATAAGTTTGATGACGATTTTGAAATGTATGTTCAAAATCATGTTTTAAACTGTTCAAAATATTTAAAACATGTTTTTTTTCGAGTGTGTTTTAAAACATGTTTAAAACATTTGGAATATATTTTTCATGTTTTAAACACGTGTTTTGTTTTGTTTTTTTTTAAGTTTTTTCCAACCCTGATTTCTATAAATTATTAATACAATTCTGATCCTTCATGTTGGTCTAGTGGCTAGAGCGTACATCTTTGGTGCGTGTAATTTAGGGTTCGATTCCCTTTAGGAGATCATTAAAATTTTAGTTACAACAGATCGGAGTTACAACGTTTCCGCAACCGACCTACAGCCCTGACTTGGGCCCAGCAGACTTCTTTCTGTTCCCGAAGATAAAGAAAAAATCCCCAAAAGGATGTCATTTGGATGTCATTGACAACATCAAAACGACTTTGACGAAATGTTTAAATGACAACTCCGTTGAGGATTTCCAGAGGGCACACGAAGATGGAAATCTCGCTATCAAAAGGTATTGATATAGGAATGTCATACTGTGAAGAGTTCAAAGTGGTTATACAAATTTGACCAATAAACAGTGATAACAATTTCTAAAGTCTGGAACAAATCCTGTATATTTTCGATTTTTTTTAAAGCAAGTAATAAAATCTGATTATCTTTCGTGGTTATTAGCCTCAAGCTTGATTTTTAATATTTGTGCATGATAACACTATTTACAGTATTTGCAGATTACTTGCGTGGCTTCATCATCTAAAGATAAGATTATGCTTTCTTTGCTATGTTTAGTAAGAATTTGTACCCGAACACCTGAAGAACTTGTCTGCTATTCTGATATCTAATATTTTTCACCCCTTCCATAAAAGTAACGCACGCAAAGTCCGTATCATTCTACTGTTATGTAACGCACAGCTATTTATCAATAATACGCAAGTGTTTGTGTTATGTCGATGAATTAGAGTCATGGAATACAATACACATACAGTATAATCAATAATAAGCTCGCATATACACAGGAAATGAAGCATTAAAATACAATACAATATGATTATTTATGTTTTTCTCTTTTTATGTTTGTTTCTCCTATGAACTGAGTTTTGTCATACTTCCTTTGTCATTAGGGCATGGCCTATTTTCTGACAACAAATTCGAACAACGGTTGCATTTTGTAAAATCCTTTAGCGTTTCAGTAAGTATACAAGAAAAATGGCAAATAACCCCACATTTAAAAGGTTTAAAATCAAAGTTAGCGTTATTCCTTTGCGACCAAACTTAAGATAGATATTACTTGCTTTTCTTATTGGTAAGGACACAAGAAATGTTATTAAGTTTGACTTAGACCTACTAGAAATAATACAAAATTTACAATTTTTCTTTTGCTTGTTTTTTCGTAAGTGAAAGGAGATGATGAAATGCAACTTACCACAATCATAGATAATGTTATTCTACAACAGAAAATATGAACCTGAAGAATTTTCAGTGTTACCATCCATAGAAATTACAGTGTTGCCAGAATAACAACTTCCCCAAAATGGGAGCGAATAAAGAAACGAACTCAACTGCATTTGATTACGTATCAAGTTGTCTTGGTATCCTGTGAAGTACTTTTAAATAACATTATTATTTAATTTTAATAATTGTATGTTAACACTATGTTCTTTATTACAAACTAAATAAAACTATTATTTAAAAATTAGTTCACAGGATACCAAGACAACATGATAGCAATCAAATGCAGTTGAGTTCGTTCCTTTAGTCAGTGCCTTAAATTAGATTTTGAGGGAAATGTTATTCTGTAATTTCTGTGGATGACAACAGTGAAAATTCTTCAGATTCATATTTGCTGTTGTAGAATAACATTATCTATGATTATGATAACTTGCATTTCATCATCTCCTTTCACTTACGAAAAAAAAAAAAAACAAGCAAAAGAAAAATGGTAGTAGGTCTAAGTCAGACTCTGAACAACTTAATAACATTTCTTGTGTCCTTGCCAATAAGAAAAGTAAATAATATCTTAAGTTTGGTCGCAAAGGAATAAAGCTAACTTTGATTTTAAACCTACCCCTCACTCACAATCTCTTGCACTCACCTTTAGACATTATTATTGATGTCTTCACTCACATCCTTTAACTTAAATTCTTCACACTCACAAGCTAGGGCGCCGATCCTGGGAAGGCGAAGGGGCCCGGGCCCCCAAAGCTCATGTGGGTCCCCTCACATTGGATTTATGAATATACGATATTTGATATAATTTGAATGCAATTTGTCTTAAAATCCTCATATATCCCTTCTGCATCTGGATGGGCCCCCCAAATTTACAGAGGAATCGGCACCCTTGCTCACAAGCACATTCATTCGCCCTCATCTTTAAGGAATACTGATGCCCTCACCCTTATTAACACTCACTTTCACGCTACTCCCTCACCCTCACACATGGTCCATTCTACCATGTGTAACAGGTGCGTTTGCACTAAGCAACAAATTTCAAGGGGCGGCAAAAACGGTCATAACTCTATTATTTAAAATAAATATTTGCTGTTGAAAACAGACCTAATGATGATCTTCTATTTGAATACTACATTCATAAATCATAGTTAGGTCACATGGACAATACTAAAGCAAATGGTCAAATAAATCCTAGCATAAATTACTTAATTGTTGTCATATACAAGAACTCAGTTCTCAAATAGTAGTGAACACGTGTTCTATTTAGTTAGTTATCACAGTTTTGATACGAAAACTAGTCTTGTCTTTGTCACAAATAAATTCCTTATCATTGAAGGCGGAAACATGTTTTTTTTTTTTTTTTTTTAATATTTAACAGATATAGAAGGAAAATCAAGAAATAAAGATAAAGAGCTAGCTGCACTGGAATTGCAAACTGATATATTGAGATTAAAGCTCGTTATTAATTCTATAGAAAGGATTACTATCTTTCCTCTGCAAGGTATGTTTGTTTTATCCTTCACTAATATAACAGATTATTATTTAAAGGAAAATAAATAGATAGAACGAGATTGTATTTATAGTGTTTAGGGCTTCCTGAGTGTAAGTGCACTTTCTCTCCCCTTTGTTGTTCATGATAGGATTGCATAGTTAAAATCGTGGCTTTTAACATTTTTTCTTTCTGGAGAAAGGGGGAACAGCAAATGATGCCATTGTATGGGGCGTCAAATTGCCTAGAGCGAGCCCTGCTCTCACACAACTCCCATCCCGGAAGTCAATACATATTTTAGCTCATTGCCTTAATTACTGCGCAATGAAACGCTACACACTATAAATATTGTACTATAAGATACAGTAATGCTTCAGCTACAGCACAAGACACTGATTCATTTGGTTGTCTCTCCTGATATCCAAAAATGTAACAAATAAAAGAAAATATTTGATTCGTTTTACAATGAGCACACAAGATGGCACTTGCTGTAAGATCTTACTAGAAGTGCTCAGTTTTACGAAATGTTTATTTGTATGGGTAAAGTATTTTAAAGTAACGATCTTATTACGAAATAGGTATATTGTTTGACAGTTTTTCGTGTTATGTTTCATATTTTATTTAAATATTAAATTATATTTAAGGAAATAGATTTTGAGACGAAGCTTGCGCAGAACGCCATAATGCGTTGTTGCAAAATTTGTACGATTACTAAAGTAGTCACAATAAGAAAATTCCTGGATTCTAGCGTTGCAGTTCGAGAAGGGGAATTGCGGTAAGGGTCCAAAACTAATTTCTCTAGTAAGTATCCAAGCAGAATTCCATGATTACTTCCTTTATTATCTGGCATCAGTAAACACTCGACACTATCTGGCAACGCCACACTATTTAAGCAGCGTTTAGCATAGCATTGGGATCACCTAGTGATCCAGCTTAAGATTTCCTCACGGTCACCTTCAATCACAATCAATCGCTTTCATCCTAAAAATAATAATAATTCCCATATCCTCACTCATTTTCAGCCTCAATCAATTCACTCAGTTGCGCACCCAGATTTTTATTTATTTATTTATTTTTTTATTGGGAGGGGTCCAAGTTTTGGGGGAATCCAATAATACAATAATACACTATTTACCTAATATCGAACGGATGTTATTCTACGGCTGAAAAAAAAAGTAATTTTTAAGTACTGTCACCTAGATTCTGGCGAAAAATTATAAAATTAGATTGTTTTTATCAGAAAATAAAAACAGATGATAAATAAGATCAAATTTTTAGTCTATATCAAGTATTTCTCTGCTAAACAATCATAGTTTTATTAAGAAAGTTTTACAAATGTATATCGAGTTACGAAATTTTTGGATGGGGTTCGGACCCAGTGAACCTCAGTGGGTACACCCTGCACACATCCTCAACTACTATTGATGCCACTGGCGCACACAAGGTGTAATAGTATTGTGTAATTTTTATATAATAACTTGCATTTATGGGTAAAATGCGCTTTTAAAATATGCACAAGCAGTTCAAAAGGAAGAAGAAGAAAATATAAAGAGAAATAGATGTGATTTCTTTTCTGTTATTATGATTGATGTTCTGTTGTGATAGTGATATGACATGTTTTGTAAGTCGTCATAGCAACGAAAAAAAAAACATATAATATATATAGAGAATCCATCTTGTGATATATAGATGTACAATATTTAAAAATGAGCTCCTTCGTGGCTAAGCGGTTAGCGCACGCGCCTTTGGCGTGGGAGACCTGGGTTCGATTCCCGGCGAGAGGCCATGTGGTTCGGATTTCAATTTAATCAGTAGGTCCACTGTGGCGGGCCGGCGGTATGCGTTAGCGTGGACCGGCACCCACACAAGAGTTTTGTAATTTACCAAAATACTTCTATTTAGTCAACCAAAGTTTCTGCAAAACACCAACTATAACTCGAGCGGTAAAGTTATACTGGAAACAGGAACTCAGCTAACAAAACAGTTCGAAGAATCTTAGTATTACACGGTAGCGTTGGCCGTGGCCAAGACTTATCCTCTAATGGAAACAATGGAATCGTTATCCTGATTAAGGTTTGATAACCAAACAATCCTTTGGGATATCTCTTGAAACAAAACTCGAAAAGTATATTCCTTGCAGTAAGCCTGCAGTTTATTGGCTCTAAGCAAATTACAAGAACCAGAGCCGGGGCGATAGTGTAAGTACTGTGTCTATATATAAGAGAGTTTAACTTACGTGGCGACGTTCCAATAGGTAGTAAAAATAACTCACTGAATGTCACTGAATAAAACAAACTAACTGTAGCACTTTTCACAAATAAAACAAAACTGCACTAGACTGGGAGGGCACGAATCAGTCCTAGTGGGTAGGTAGGTAAGAGGTATACTATTTGATCTACCGGTCTGCGAACAGACATCAAATAGGGTAGGCTACCAGAGGTTAGGAACAGGTTACCGTTTGATCTACCGGTCTGCGAACAGACATCAAACAGGGTAGGTGTAAAGGTTACCGTTTGATCTACCGGTCTGCTAGGCAGACATCAAACAAAGTTGGTTACCAGAAGGAATTAAGGTTACCGTTTGATCTACCGGTCTGCGAACAGACATCAAACAAGGAAGGTGTAAGGGTTTACCGTTTGATCTACCGGTCTGCGAACAGACATCAAACAGGGAGTCACTATTTGATTACCGGTGCGTTTTAGGCCAGCTAAGCAATAAACTTAGAGTCTGTCAAAACACACATCAAATAGGGGTGCGACAGAACTTTAGCCGTCAACTTCCTAAGCTTGCCAGCAGTTTCTGGAGCGAGTCCGGGCTGAAGCGAAACTTGCGGAAGTAGATTGCCAAGTTCGGAAGGAGGTAACTTTAGCCGTCAGTTTCCTAAGCAGACCAGCAATTATGGGAGAACCCTGGCTGAACCGTCTTGCTTTCAGAAACAGATTGCCAAGTTACTGTGAGGATTAGGTAGGGTAGTACTTTGACCGTCAGTTTCCTAAGCCGACCAGCAATTATGGGAGAACCCTGGCTGAGCCATCGAGCTTTCAGAAACAGATTGCCAAGTACTGGGTAAACCAAGGTAGTGAGGTAGGTAACCAAGAGATTGAGTAGGCAGGCCTCCGTAGAGGCAGAGAGGTTTGAAGGCAGAGGGATGGACAACTAGAGACTTCTTCGTGATAAGTTCCTGAACTGAGACGTACCTAACGAATTGCGTACTCCTCGTAGTCTGCACGTCTCTGAGGGGTTCAGGAGAGGGACGTTGTCCGACGAGAGAGGCCAAAACCTGCGTTTTTAAGGGCCTCGGTCGGAGGTGCAAGCGGCACCAATTTACGGTCTGTGTGCAAAATAGTAACGTGAGCAAACGTTGCACGAGGACCGTAAGGTCAGAGGTTGAGCATGCGTGGAGATCTAAAAAGTACCTAGGGCGGAGCCCGAGGGGGACCAGTATCCTGAAAAGAAAGATTATTGGCTTTGCACACGATCTCGGGTGCAGATGACCTCGGAAGAGTTCCACTCTGAGGGGTGGAGCGACTAACTATTGGAACGAGCCATGCCATTAACATCTAGATTGGCTAGTACAAGGTGCCTTGGGCGGAGCCAGGCAAAAGATAAGATTTTGTGTGTGCGCATGCGTGTGCGTGTGATGTGTAGTCCTTGAGTTTAGGTGTGTGAGCCCCTTTCTCTGGAAGAATGAGATTACATCGAGATATTACAGAGAATGGTACAAATAGTATCTTAAACTATAAACATATACTAAACATAAAAGATTTCAAGTAATAAACTTGAAAGGTTTTATACATAATGAACTCAAGACCCTTCAACAGTTTATCTTACTCGTTTTCGACCAAAGACACACATATATATTTAATGTTCTGAAGAACGAAAAGAATCTTCTTTCAGAAGCAAAAATGACATTTTAAAGATACACAAACTATATGGGTTTTCTTAACAGTATTCTACCACTAATAATAATAATCTAACTTGTTAAAAGACTACATCAATATAAAAAAAAAACTAAGCTTCTGTATCGAACCAGAAGGGGAGAATGTTTATCTTAACTGCGGTTGACCTACAGGTCAGAAAGGGGGAACTCGGTGAAGGCAGACAGGATGTCTGGTTTCCAGCTAGGAAAAAAAAAGAACACTCAACACGAATTTGTATTTTAAAAGAAGTAAATGAAATACGAATTCTGTTGCAGTTTTAAAAAAAAATAAAAAGAAAAGAAATAATTATTCGCAAAAAATAGTTTGCGAATTTGCGGCACTACAGTCCTTCCTCCTAGGGAAAGAAAAATTTTAACTGTAAGGCAAAAATTTTTCGTACTAACTACAATCAAAGTAAAAAAAAAATTTCCAAAATTAAATTTTAACGATAGTTCCTAGACCTAGTAACTCTTTGATTGAGATGAGGTGAATCATCTTGTGATTCCTCGTTAAAAGTTATTTCACCAGAAGCAGCTCGATAAGTGGCATTAAGAGCTGGACTATTTGATTGTACACCTGCAATGATTGTTGGCTTAAAACATATGGTTCTGATACAGTCTGAATTACACCATTTATTTCTATGTCTACAACAATTAAACTTAAAACTACAATACACACAAAGAAATATCAGAATAGTAAACATGATTATATAAGTCAAAATAGAATAAGAAAATACATGATTACTTTGTCTTATCTGCCATTCTTGTTCATTAATTAATTTTTCAACATCCTCAACACGATGGCTGGCATATTGTAAATCTGTAACTTTGTGTATGATATGATTTAACGGCAAAGTAAATTCCATATTCTTAATATTGATCTTTGAGTTTGAGAATATACAACAATCAATGCTATCATTTAGTAGTGGAAGCAAATCTTTACTTGTACTGTTACTTACATATATTTCCTGAGAACTGATTAAGGAATTTGGACCATAAGCTTTACAGTTTTTATCTAAAGTTAATTTTCCAGTTTTATGAATCAAAACAGTTTTCGACACATCATTTCCACAAACTATTGTTAATTTTTCTGGGAATGGCGAAGCAAATAGCCATTCATTATTATCTAATGAAATCCATAAAATATTTCTTAATTCTACTATACGTTTGTTACAATCTGCTGGAATTGATTTAACAAAATCAATAAGTTTTACTTCACAGTCTTCATTACTATGTGTAGGTTGTAACGGAAATGTTTGTTTGCAAACCCTTGAAAATGAAGTTAATTCCTTACAAGTATTAAACATATGTTCATCAATTTTACCAAAATATTGTTTTGATACTTCAATAATCAAATACGGATTTTGAGGCTGTATAAAGAAATACTTATTGTCTTTAAGCTCAGTTGGGAATGGAATTAATTTATACATATTAAATCTTAAACCACCAGTCAAAGGTAAACTAATAACATAACCAAGAATTTTCTGATTGATAAAAAAAAAACAATGGATCTAGATGTTTTTATTAATGTATGACCTGGAATTTCATCAATGTTTGACTACAAGTATTGACTACGTTTAATAGACAACACAGTGTCATGAATAGTTTTCAAAAGACTATTTAATAATAAATAACATATGAAATGACATCTGATTTAATTATCGTAAATAATTAAATAAGAGTCATTGATAATTAACATCTGAAATACCAAAATGAGAATTTTTAGATTTCAAACAACCAAATTAAATTTATGAAGTTAATTAAATATTCCTCTTTGGTTTTTCACCATGTATGTATTTTTAAATTTGCTCAACCTTGTGGAGTTTTCGGGTGATTACATTTAATTAAAGTTCTCGATGAGAATACTCAGAACATATAACAAAAAGTTTTTTTTTAATATAATCAAACAAGCAGACAAGGAGAGAGGATGTCTCATGATGGCTGCGAACAAAAATGGAACCTACACTACCTACTAATAGTCTACTAATAATATAACTTTAACCTATTAGCATGAACTACAAATGTTTTTCTTCGATTAGCAATAGTACAATTAACACCTTTAACTTTAACTACTTTGTATGGACCGATCCACTGTGAACCCAATTTCTTGGATCGTCCTCTTCTAACAGATTCATCTTTAAGTAACACTTGATCGCCTACTTTAAACAATTGTTCTTTATGAGAGGCGGTCTTATCATATTGTTCTTTGTTTTTAACCTTAGCTTGTTTCAGTTTTGTTCTAGCTAACTCGTAACTGTTCTGAAGCTTCTGCTTTAGGGTTTTGATGTAATCATCATACGCGTAATTAATGTCGGTAGTTTGTTTCTGTAATATACCAGGGATGTTAGCCATCCGGCCAAACATCAACTCGTGTGGAGTATAGTTAGTTACTGAATGTGGAGTTGTATTGTAAGCAAAAGCAGCGTATGGCAACCAGACGTCCCAGTCCAGTTGGTTTTCAGACACATAATGCCTCAGATACTCAGCAAGAGATCTATGAACTCTTTCAACGAAGTTAGCTTGAGGGTGGAATGCACTAGTATGTAGTTTCCTAATCTGGAACATGCGACACATTTTCTTAAAGGTATCGCTCATAAAATTAGTTCCTTGATCGGTTAAAATAGTTTGAGGTATACCGAAAACACAAACAAATTTCGTCACAAATGCTTCAGCTACGGTTTCTGCATCTTGTTGCTGTAGGGGAATGGTCACTAAATATTTCGATAATTCATCTTGGCATGTTAAGATGTATTTGTTTCCGAGAGAACTCTCAGGAAACGGCCCTACAAGATCTAAAGCACATTTCTCAAATACTACTTCGGGAGTGGTGGTCAAAACCATAGGAAGTTTGACATTAGGTTGGGTGAGTTTGTTCTTTTGACAAGACTCACATTTTTTTATGTATTCTTCGACATCGGTGTTTAGTTTTTTCCAAGATTTCGGATCGATATTGTTCAATTCTAAGTACGTTTTGATTTTAGCTATAGTTCGATGAATACCTTGGTGTCCACCGGTAGGAAGGTTGTGAAACTCTTTCAAAATCCTACTCTTTGTTTCTTCGTCAAGGGTAGAAGGTTGACCTTCTGGATCGGGGTCTAAATATGCAATACGACTCAATGCATCAGCATTGGTATTACGGACACCTGCTTTATAAACAATCTTATAATTATATTCTTCTAACTTAATTCTCCATCTTAAAAGTCTACTACTAGGATCTTTTACACTAAACACCCAAAGCAAAGGTTTATGATCAGTCACAAAGGTTGTTTCCTTTCCAAAGATGTATGGGCGGAATAGTTTGGCAGCCCAAACTATCGCAAGTAATTCACGTTCGGTTGTGGAGTAATTTCTTTCAGCATTATTTAGTGTACGACTAGCGTAAGCGATTGGTTTGTCTTGACCAATTTGGCCCTGAGACAAGATAGCTCCAATTGCGACTTCTGAGGCGTCACAGGTAATAATAAAGGGATGGCTCATGTCAGGATATTGAAGAAGAGGTGGTGATGTCAATTTTTCCTTCAAAGTTTGAAACGCTAGTTCTTGTTTAGTTTCCCACTTGAATGGAATATCTTTCTTTAACAAAAAAGTGAGAGGTTTGGCTATATTGCTATAACCTTCAATAAATCTACGGTAATAAGAGCTTAATCCTAAAAATCCACGCAATTGCTTGACATTTTTCGGATGCGGAAAATGTAACACTTTCTCAATTAAGCGAGGGTCTGGCTTCAGACCTTGATCTGTTATTTGATGTCCTAAATATGTTACTTCTTTTCTAAGAAATTCACACTTATCAGGCTGAAGTTTGAGGTTGTAGGTTCGAAACCTATCAAATACAAGTTTCAATCTTGACATATGCTCCTTTAAGTCTCTACTATAGATACAACAATCGTCTAAATACGAAAAACACTTTAATCCTTGCAATCCGGATAGAACAATATTCATCATTCTCTGAAATGTTGCGGGGGCACCGCATAATCCAAAGCTCATGCGATTATACTCGTAATGACCATATGGTGTACTGAAGGCGGTCTTACTACGGTCTTCAGGTTTAATTCTAATCTGTTGGTACGAACTGGCTAAATCCAAGGTCGTAAAGTACTTCGATTGCCCTAACTGATCTAGTATTTCTGTAATATTCGGTAAAGGAAAGCTATCTCCAATAGTAATCTGATTAAGTCTACGAAAATCTAAACATATACGTATCTTAGGTTTGCCTGATGCATCCATCTTTTTCGGCACTATTAATATCGGAAAATTCCAAGGACTCTTGCTTGGGGAAATTATACCTTCATCTAACATCTTGTCGATTTGATTTTGTACTTCTGCCTTATGTACCTCGGGAATACGGTACGGTTTCTGAGTCACGACTGTACCTCGTTTGTCGGGATGAATGGGGATGCTATGTTCAATCACATCAGTATAGGAGAGTTTGTCTCCCTCTAAATAAAATAAATCATGATATTCTTCACAATGCGACAGTATTAACGCTTTCTCTTCTGGATTCAAATGGTCTAATCGCAAGTTCTGCCTAAGTACTTCTAAACGCGATTTTAACCCTTTAGTTTGGCTTGCATTGTCAGACTTGCTCAATGCATAAACACTATGAGATTTTGTCATATCAAGAAGTGGTTCAAAATCTAAAGAGATTGGAGGAATTTGTACATCTACCTCATTTTCAGTCAAATTCAAAATGCTAGTAACACATTTGTTATCGGATGCTTTAACAATAGCGTCTGGCAGGAATACACCGTCTGCCAAAGTACGTTTGGACAAAAATCCTATCCCATTATTTTCAGTCTTAACTTCAATTAGCTTTTCAGTACGTGCTGGGATCTTTACTTTAGTTCCTACATCAATTTTCAATTCGGCTTGTCCGTCATACGAAATTACACAATGATGTTCAAGAAGAAAATCTCTGCCTATTATACCGGCTACATTAGGAGGTAATAAATCGCTACGCATTACATGAAAAGTATGAGTCACTCTATTCTTGCCTATTTCTAATCTAAGATCTAATGTACCTAAAGTATGGGCATGAAAATTATTGAATCCATGCACTGGAGTGGAGTCACATCTATGTATCTTTCTCAACATAGACTCACGTAAATGGCTATACTTAATAAGCGATAGATCTGAGCCTGAATCTAATAACATGTCGTAATTCTTATTTAAATCCATCATTCGTACTTTAATTTTACCCTTTTCATCGATTATACTCTTAGTGGAACATTCGCATAATTGGGCGTAACGTCCAATTGTATCAGACTTAACAGAATTTCGATCAGGTTTCTGAGGTGGGGACACCTTCGTACAATTATTACTCGTTTGTTCAGTGGAACAAAGGAAAATCTTCTTAACATTATAATTCTGATTTCTATTACTATCAACACGTTTCTCTAATTTAACTTTTGAGGAGTTGTGTTTCGATAAACATAAAGACTTATTCTTGCTACAAGATTTTGGCTTGGTGCTGTGGTCAGCACGGCATTTCTCTTTCAATTCACAATCATGCGTGTCAACGGCGGGATGACGACGCGGTGAGACATTATTCGGTTTTGGTCGCGGAGAAAGTTTGCGCGGTGTACGGCGCTGGGGACACACATACACTGGGCGACGCGGCGAAGGACTACGCGATCGGCGATGCTGAGTGCGACGCGGAGAATGACTACGCGATCGGCGACGCTGAGTGCGACGCGGAGAGTGAGCACACGCTGTGCGATGACACTGAGAACGGCGCGGAGAAGGATCTCGCGCTGGGCGACGCTGAGTGCGACGCGGGGAACGACTTCGCGTTTTGCGGCAACGAGAACTACGCGGAGAAGGACTGCGCGTTTGGCGGTGATGAGAACAACGCGGAGAACTCGTGTTCTTTCGGGTACAAACATGGATGCGCTTCTTCGCACAAGTATGGGTACGCTTTGCACGACAATGATAGGAGTGTGTACAACGTAAAGCACAACAAGAATTGGAATCCTCTAATTTGTCACTATTTTCACTACAATGTTTATCATGCGGTTCTTCATGCGAGTCTACTGAATGATCACAATCTTCTAAACAATGAACCTTTTTCCTAAAATTCCTACTATCCTTACGGGAATGAGAAGAGTGATGAGAATCTCTAGATTTACTTTCAGAATGCTTTTTCTGGGAAAATTTCCTATTTCCTTTCTTCTCTGACTTATGGTTATGATTTGAAGAATTTGCCCTATCTTCATTCTTAGAATCTAATGGCTTTCGTCTCTGAGACAATATGTGCGATTCTTCAACTAGAGCGAAATCTACTAATTGAGCGAAACTATCATCTTCTGTACTTTTACCACGAATTACTGTTTGAATGCGGGGATCGCTAATTCCCTGGACAAAAGATGCTTTTGTCAAATGATCAATAAGTGAATGAGCACCAGCTCTTTCAGTTTCACGACATATTTTCGAAGCAGCAGCTTTCAGATCAGCTCGAATTGTATCTAACTTGCTAGCCCATGAGCTAATACCCTCATTTTTGCCTTGCCTGGCAGAAAACAATAAGCAAGCATAATAATCAATAGATCTATGTGTAGCATAGTTCTCTTCTAAAATTGTCTTAACTGCTTCCCAAGTATCTACGTTCAATCTAACTAAAATACGATTTCTAGGTTCTCCTAAAATTTTCGACTTAATAAACTTCAATAATACAGGCTTATCACGGGGGTTAACTAACCCTTGAGCAATTTCACAACTATCAATAAATTGCCTTAACTTAGAACGATCTCCTGTAAATGGTTCTGCAATAACTTGAATTGCCTGAGAAACTTTAACATATTCTGGCTGTACGTTACTTCCGTCAGCTTCTGCCATGATTAAAAATTCAAATTACGTTTCAACGTAGAAATAACAAATTAAATAAATGAATGAACCTCTTAGATTTGCGAAAACTCGAAGGTTTGAGCAATAATGGTTTCTGAGAGGAATTTCTCACTTAACCTAACTAAATCTAAATTCACGATGAGTTTATCACCTGTATGTTTGACCACGAGGGATTTATTCACCTATTCGGGCTTTAAAATGCCTAATTTCAACACTAAAATGCACTGCACTTATTTAAACACTAATGAACTGAAATCACTAATGTGCGTTTGGCGTCACGATACAGTGAGCAGGATGTTTTGCTGATTGATGGCCAGTCAAACAACAAAAGCGTCCTTTTCCCCTTTTCGCTTCCGCCAAGGAGGATGGAATGAAAGTTAAACAGATGGAAAAACTTTCAGCACACAAGAAATACCACACATGCAAAATGCACATGCACAAAACACAGTTCACTTAAATAACTTAAACTGGTATCAAAGTTTACGATGTCACAATTATTCCTGATATCCTAAGGCTGTGCAAAAAGTTCACGATATCCTAGGTTGTTCAAGATATCCTAGATTGTTCAAGATATCCTAGGGTTGTTCAAGATATCCCACAAAGCTGACACCAAATTATGTGGCGGGCCGGCGGTATGCGTTAGCGTGGACCGGCACCCACACAAGAGTTTTGTAATTTACCAAAATACTTCTATTTAGTCAACCAAAGTTTCTGCAAAACACCAACTATAACTCGAGCGGTAAAGTTATACTGGAAACAGGAACTCAGCTAACAAAACAGTTCGAAGAATCTTAGTATTACACGGTAGCGTTGGCCGTGGCCAAGACTTATCCTCTAATGGAAACAATGGAATCGTTATCCTGATTAAGGTTTGATAACCAAACAATCCTTTGGGATATCTCTTGAAACAAAACTCGAAAAGTATATTCCTTGCAGTAAGCCTGCAGTTTATTGGCTCTAAGCAAATTACAAGAACCAGAGCCGGGGCGATAGTGTAAGTACTGTGTCTATATATAAGAGAGTTTAACTTACGTGGCGACGTTCCAATAGGTAGTAAAAATAACTCACTGAATGTCACTGAATAAAACAAACTAACTGTAGCACTTTTCACAAATAAAACAAAACTGCACTAGACTGGGAGGGCACGAATCAGTCCTAGTGGGTAGGTAGGTAAGAGGTATACTATTTGATCTACCGGTCTGCGAACAGACATCAAATAGGGTAGGCTACCAGAGGTTAGGAACAGGTTACCGTTTGATCTACCGGTCTGCGAACAGACATCAAACAGGGTAGGTGTAAAGGTTACCGTTTGATCTACCGGTCTGCTAGGCAGACATCAAACAAAGTTGGTTACCAGAAGGAATTAAGGTTACCGTTTGATCTACCGGTCTGCGAACAGACATCAAACAAGGAAGGTGTAAGGGTTTACCGTTTGATCTACCGGTCTGCGAACAGACATCAAACAGGGAGTCACTATTTGATTACCGGTGCGTTTTAGGCCAGCTAAGCAATAAACTTAGAGTCTGTCAAAACACACATCAAATAGGGGTGCGACAGAACTTTAGCCGTCAACTTCCTAAGCTTGCCAGCAGTTTCTGGAGCGAGTCCGGGCTGAAGCGAAACTTGCGGAAGTAGATTGCCAAGTTCGGAAGGAGGTAACTTTAGCCGTCAGTTTCCTAAGCAGACCAGCAATTATGGGAGAACCCTGGCTGAACCGTCTTGCTTTCAGAAACAGATTGCCAAGTTACTGTGAGGATTAGGTAGGGTAGTACTTTGACCGTCAGTTTCCTAAGCCGACCAGCAATTATGGGAGAACCCTGGCTGAGCCATCGAGCTTTCAGAAACAGATTGCCAAGTACTGGGTAAACCAAGGTAGTGAGGTAGGTAACCAAGAGATTGAGTAGGCAGGCCTCCGTAGAGGCAGAGAGGTTTGAAGGCAGAGGGATGGACAACTAGAGACTTCTTCGTGATAAGTTCCTGAACTGAGACGTACCTAACGAATTGCGTACTCCTCGTAGTCTGCACGTCTCTGAGGGGTTCAGGAGAGGGACGTTGTCCGACGAGAGAGGCCAAAACCTGCGTTTTTAAGGGCCTCGGTCGGAGGTGCAAGCGGCACCAATTTACGGTCTGTGTGCAAAATAGTAACGTGAGCAAACGTTGCACGAGGACCGTAAGGTCAGAGGTTGAGCATGCGTGGAGATCTAAAAAGTACCTAGGGCGGAGCCCGAGGGGGACCAGTATCCTGAAAAGAAAGATTATTGGCTTTGCACACGATCTCGGGTGCAGATGACCTCGGAAGAGTTCCACTCTGAGGGGTGGAGCGACTAACTATTGGAACGAGCCATGCCATTAACATCTAGATTGGCTAGTACAAGGTGCCTTGGGCGGAGCCAGGCAAAAGATAAGATTTTGTGTGTGCGCATGCGTGTGCGTGTGATGTGTAGTCCTTGAGTTTAGGTGTGTGAGCCCCTTTCTCTGGAAGAATGAGATTACATCGAGATATTACAGAGAATGGTACAAATAGTATCTTAAACTATAAACATATACTAAACATAAAAGATTTCAAGTAATAAACTTGAAAGGTTTTATACATAATGAACTCAAGACCCTTCAACAGTTTATCTTACTCGTTTTCGACCAAAGACACACATATATATTTAATGTTCTGAAGAACGAAAAGAATCTTCTTTCAGAAGCAAAAATGACATTTTAAAGATACACAAACTATATGGGTTTTCTTAACAGTATTCTACCACTAATAATAATAATCTAACTTGTTAAAAGACTACATCAATATAAAAAAAAAAACTAAGCTTCTGTATCGAACCAGAAGGGGAGAATGTTTATCTTAACTGCGGTTGACCTACAGGTCAGAAAGGGGGAACTCGGTGAAGGCAGACAGGATGTCTGGTTTCCAGCTAGGAAAAAAAAAGAACACTCAACACGAATTTGTATTTTAAAAGAAGTAAATGAAATACGAATTCTGTTGCAGTTTTAAAAAAAAAATAAAAAGAAAAGAAATAATTATTCGCAAAAAATAGTTTGCGAATTTGCGGCACTACACCACGTCTTATATAGCCCCGCTGTTGAACGGGACGTTAAACTCAAAATCAACTCAACTCAATATTTAAAAGTGTGTAAATGTTTAATTTATTACGTACTACAGTAAAAAAAAAAGGTAATACCTAAATGAAGTGTTTAGATATTTTGATAAAACAGTAACCTGGATTATGTAAATATACGGACTGAGGGCTATAACGACATATAAAATATGCAAAACAAGCATTAAGCTAATTACAAACTAGTGATTTTCATAGTAATACACATTAATGGTCGTTATAAATTGGTGGTTTGCCGCCTCAGGAATTCAGGAGATTTGTGAGAAGATAAGTAAACAATCTCCTAAATAAATAACTGCAGATTGATTTTAAGGTTACGTAGTAATTTTATTAAATACATCAAAACGGAATATACCTTATTAAGGAGTGGAAGAAAAATTTTCAGAGATACTAAAATGAGTCTTCCTGGTAGTGAAAATACACCTGAAGCAACTGGTAATAGGGAAATGTACACTTCCCCTGACCTAGCTGACCTTATTAAACAGCAGATAGGACTATTGAAGCAAGATTTTGGTGAGCAAATGAATCAGCAGTTAGGACAAGTGAAGCAAGAATTGAAGCAAGATTTGAAGCAAGATTTTGGTGAGCAAATGAATCAGCAAATAGGACAATTGAAGCAAGAATTGAAGCAAGAATTTGGTGAGCAAATGAATCAGCAAATTGTACAATTGAAGCAACAACTCAACAGTAATAGTCAACATTTATCACAACAAATTGAGAATACAAATCAGCGAATTGAACAGAGTGATCACAAAATGGAACAAATACTACGTAGGTTCACCGAAGTGCAAAATTCAGTCGAAGTTGTATTAACTATAATTAATGAACACAGTAACCAAATAAGTGAACCTGAACCTTTTATGGAAACTATAGAGATTGTAGATCCTAAATTTGCATCGACGAAGGAATATGACGTCATTGATTTAAATATGTGGATGAAATTCGCTGTGTTCGCAAAAACATACTGCGGTATTCGTTGAATTAGATTATCCCGACTTCTCTCTTTATTCGAATGTTTTTGATTGTCTTACTGATGCTGCGTGCGAAAAGTTATGGTCATCTTCGTCTAGTGAATGCTATTGGTTTCTTGTATTCACAGTATATTCAACATGATATTAATTCTGGAGATGAAGTAATTGCAATAGAATCGTTTAATGATATGTACACGACACTGGTTCATGTAGCAGGAAGAAAATTGATTCCAGTATTCGTGAAATTCAGAAAGAGAACGTGTGTTCCCACCAATGCTTGTAGTGATTGGTCTATTGAGTTGGAGCTGTTGAAATGTTCACTCAACAAAAAGACCAAAATGATAATAGTGAACAATCCGATGGTGCTTTTACAGAACGTGATACAATGCGTTGACTTCAATCATCTAGGTTTAACATTGCGAAATTTTGAAAATCCATCAATGGTGCAATACAATAATAACCTGAACCAAACTAACCTTAATCGAAACCAAGTTCGAAATATGCATGCGAGATTAAAGTGTGATTCCAATGTAAAAAGTAATGTTAAATTCACGTGTACCAGTACTGTAACCGAATCTAATCTTAGTAACAACAGTAATAGTAATCGAACTACACTTAGGAAGCATGTAATTATTAGATCTAATTTCCCTCGAATTGGATTTCGTAGAAATTTCCTAGATGGCAAAAATTCTCGAAATGGGAAACAAAGAACCGTAGATGTAAATAACGCGCAAGATTGTATTCCGGTTTATGATTTTCAATGCAACCTAAACGAATTCGTTTGTCATGTAACTTAAGCTAAAGTTACAGCGTTCCAGAAAACCGTATTCAATTGATTTTTGTTTACTTTCACTGTAAATATCGTTATAATTTCGTTTATTTGTACTTTATTTGAATCCTATGAAGATAATATAAATGTTCAAACAAATGATTTACTGTAGTCTTTATAAAACTACACCCTCAAACCGATGCGTCCTTAAAAATATGATAATTTCTCTATGTTAGTTTGTTATGATGTTGATTATCGTGTTTTTTCTAGATATTGTCAATATTTCATTTATAAATTACATTTTGTTTGAATATATAATATATTTGATCCTTTTTCATTTAAAAGAACAATCATACAAATATCATAATAACAGTGGTGCCCACCCCCCCTCATGTCCATGACGCACCCCCCCTCAATTGCCTATCCGTAGGTGTTCCTCCATGAAAAAAAATCTTTTTGATTAATTTTTACACCCTCTCAAGCATATTTATATGGATTTTTACCCCCCCAAATATTTCAATGACGCAGTTTGCGTCATAGCCCCCCCCTTGTGGGCACCCCTGATAATAATATCCTTTTCGTAATCTTCTTAGTTTTGCCCAAGAAAATAACATAGATTTTGTTAACTTCCAACTTGTAACACATATCGATGGCCTCGAAAGGACTAAATTAAACAACTTTTATAACGTTATTTGAATGTACTTTCTATTGTCAATGTTGAATTGTATAAAATGAAATTATTTATAAGAATTAAGATAAATATGAAAATAATATTGATATAAAAGTAAAATATGATATATGATTGTATGAATTGTAATTAGTGCATATACGAGGGTCATTCGAAAACTCAATTAACCAACATGTGATATCCAACGGTCCAGGATTTCTTTTTTTTTAATTTTTAAACAAAAAAGTTCCATTTTTCGGGCTACATTATGTAAAGGTATTGTGTAATTTTTATATGATAACTTGTACTTATGGGCAAAATGTGCTTTTAAAATATGCACAAGCTGTTCAAAAGGAAGAAGAAGAAAATATAAAGATAAATAGATGTAATTTCTTTTCTGTTATTATGATTGATGTTCTGTTGTGATAGTGATATGAAATGTTTTGTAAGTCGTCATAGCAACGAAAAAAACATAATATATAGAGAATCCATCTTGTGATATATACATGTACAATATTTAAAAGTGTGTAAATGTTTATTTTATTACGTACTACAATATAAAAAAAAGTAATATCTAAATGAAGTGTTTAGATGGATCTCTTACAGGAACGTCCCCACAATCATTTCATTGCCCGGGTATTTATCCTTTGCTGGTATGTAAACCCACATAAATATAACGTTGGTTGCATATATGTAAGGCGTTCTTAGAAAAACACACAAATTTTAATCTCCCACCAATTCTCATCGACACGAAAATCGAAAAAAAGTAGCTTTGTACGCGGTTAGATCTGGTGAAGACCCATCTGTGGTGGCACTAGGTGACGCGAATTCTGATGACAGGCACACACATTTTATTATTATTATTATTATTATTATTATTATTATTATTATTATTATTATTATTATTAAAAGATAGAGTTGATTGATTGATTTTGAGTTTAACGTCCTGTTCAGCAGTGAGGCTATATGAGACATGGCCCTACTGACTAAAGTGGTATCCGAACCATATAAGCTCCCGTCAGTAATCAAACCCAGATCTCCCACGTCAAAGGTGCGTTCGGTAACCATTTATCCATAAGGAGCTTGCAGGGTTGTTAGTGCTCAGCCTCAAGCACTAACGAGAACCTATCTACCAAATGGCCGAAAGCAATAAACGAAGAAAGATAACTAAAATGTTTTGTAGTTGAAGAGTGTAGGTGGGTAAAACCCAGGAAGCTGGAAAACCATCCCACGTCTCTAGATTCCAATAATTGGTAAAACTGGAATCCCAATAATAATCCAATAATCCCGCCTGAATCTGAGACGAAAAGCAAAGATCCAATCGCCCCACTGCTGCTTATGAGGTGGGTTCACTAAGAACGAAAAGAAACTTAAAATTCTCAGTACTATTGTAGATTAGTTACAGAATTCACTAGTCAAGCTATGGAAGAGCCCGAAAACTATAAAAATTATACAGTACATGAACCAACAAGGAAGAGGTCTAATAGAGGAAAAAAATAACAGAGGAAAGTAGAGTTAGAAGTAAAGTTGGGGAAGAATGTTGTTTCTCATCAACCTTCTTTAATGTTTATCTAGAAGAGACATTGAAAAAAAAATACGTACTAAAGACGATGTTTAGGTAGAAGGTAGAAGGCTAAAGTGTATAAGATTTGTAAGTGATGTGGCGCTTATTGTAGAATCAGAATAGAAAAGGGAGAATTCGACCCTTATTTACTTATTCACTTCATTGGAAAATGGTCTCAAACAAGGGCGCCCATCAGGGGGGCAAGGTGGGGCGATTTCCCCCTAAGAGGAAATTGTACTTGGGAATGTCGTAAACCCAATAGAATTTTTACATTAGTTACAGCAAAATTTGAAACTATATTTGAAACGTTGCTTATACTTGCTCCCCCTTGGAAACCACAGCATGGGCGCCCTTGGTCTGAAAGAAAGTACACTTCATTTTTCGTGAAAAATTGGTGTTTTTGATTAACGTTACCATTGATCTTAAAGAAAAAAAAATCACTCTCCTTGTTTCTGACTAATCTCAGCCAAGAGCAACAAGGAATTGCTCCCAAAAGACATTAGATGCTATGATTCACGAAAATCGAAGAAGTTTTACAAAATCTATGGTGGAGTATCAGTGGCGGATCTAGAAGGTAAAAACTGGGGCGGGGCAGCCAGAACCCAAACTATTGTAGGTATATCTTGAATTTAGTATAAACTTTCAAATATATATAAATAATAGCTCCAATTGCTTTTGTTACTCAAAAACCTGAGGGGCTATGTCCCCCAGGCCCATTAGAGTTGCCATTAGAGTTGCCATTAGAGTTGCCTATGAGATAGAGTTGAAGCTGTCTCCTGTCAAAGTAATATCTAGTGTGGGGAAGTGTATATGTTCCTATTCGGAGTGTTTTGTCTCATCTTGTATTAGGTCACAAAATTCTCTCATCTCCAAACTATGTCGCAGCAGTGATGTTTCGCCTTGGAATGTGTGTGTTTCTATTGGAGGAGTCCTGTTTAGTCTTGCGTTACGAAAATTCTGCTATATCATCCTGTGAGCAACCATAAGTATCATAGTTTACCTTACATTAGTGGCCGAAGAGGATCATTGAAATTGTTATATGTGGGCCGCAGTGGCGTATTTACGATTTTGTTTCGGGGAGGGGGCTTTGCTAACTTTCGGGGGGGGGGCTTTGCCTGAAAATGTGAAAATTCTGCAAGATATTCCATATACTTTACTATAGTAAGTAAGATTTCGAGGGAGGGGGCTTAAGCCCGGAAGCCCCCCCTAAATACGCCACTGCTGGCCCGCGATACTGACGGTTTGAAGACCCCTGCTGCTGCCTATACCGTACCTTTTACGAGTGGTTAATTTAACTTCGAATGCTAGGCCTACTTCAAATCAAGCAGTTGGGTTGATTCTGAAATCTTTAAAGAAAATACACAACATCTATATATAAAAATGCTAGAAAAATTTATATGTTTGTGGGCAGTCCTTTCGGCAGTGAGTTCTCGGGAACTAGGGATGCTCACGAGTCGAGATTTAAGCCTATCTCAAGAAAATGACTCTACTCGACAGTTTCTGTCTCGAATCGACTCCGACAATATACGAGTTAAAATATACGCACACATCAGCCAGAACATTACGACTACCTACCTAAATGTCAGTATGTCCACCTTTGGCACGGATAACAACGGCGACGCGTCTTGGCATGGTTGCAGTGATCCTTGGTAGGGCGCTGGAGAGAGTTCGCACCACATGTGCACACACAGGTCACCTAATTCCTATAAATTCCCGAGAGGGGAGCGATGCGCTCTGACATTACGTTCAATTACATCCCAGATATGTTCGATTGGATTCAGATCCGGCGAGTTTGGGGGCCAGCACATCACTTGGAGCTCGCCCCTGTGTTCCTCGAACCACTCCTGGCCTTGTCACATAGTGCATTATCTTGTTGAAAAATGCCACTACCGTCAGGAAACATGGTCGTCATGAAGGGGTGTACGTAGTCTGCAAGCAGCGCGCGATACGTCTCGGCCGTCATGGTACCTTGCTCGAGCATCCACTAGACACATGGATGCTCACGTGAATGTTTCCTAGACCAAAATTAAGCCACCGCCAGCTTGTCTCCGTTCCGCAGTACAGTTTTCAAGGAGTTGTTCCCTTGGAACACGACGGATTCGCACCCTCCCATCGTCATGATGAAGAAGGTACTGGATTCATGAGACAATGCAACGCTCTGCCACTGCGTCAAGGTCCAGTGGTTATGGTCACGTGTTCACTTCAGTCGTAGTTGCCGATGTCGTGGTGTTAACATTCGCACATGGATGGGTTGTCGTTTGCGGAGGCCCATCGTTAGGAGTGCACTGTGTGTTCAGACATACTTGTACTTTGTCCAGGATTAAAATCTGATGTTAGTTCAACCACAATTCGCTGCCTGTACTATTTTACCAGTCTGCGCAGCCTACGACGTCCGATATCTGTAATGAGGTGAGGGGCGTCCAACCTCTCGACGTTTGGACGTCGTTTTTCCTTGGTTTCGCCACTTGTTGAAGACACTCACCTCAGCACTCCTTGAACACCCGACAAGTCCTGCAGTTTCCGAAATTCTTGTGGCGAGTTTCCAAGCCATTACAACCTGCCGTCGGTCAAACTCAGGTAGATCGCACGCCTTACTCATTCTACACACAGCTAGTACTTCACTAATTACTGAATTGAGCTGAAAATTAAATCTTGATCTCGAAAGATTATCTATTAAGTTTATGCCTTCTGTACCTTTCTAAAGTAATAAATGCTGGAATTGGTTTCAAGGCAGTTTCTGAGTGAATACTTTCTTCAAAATAATATTAAAAATTATAGAAACATTTTCGAGACATTCGAGTCGGTCTAGATTTTTACCAACAGTCCGACTCGAAAATTCGAGTCAAGAAATACGTTTGTCTCGGCTCGTCTTGAATTTTACTGTATCTCGATTCGAATTCGAGTCGATATTCGAGACATTTCTCGACTCGTGCGCATCCCTATCGGGAACCATAGACTCTAGAAAGATGCCGTTTTCACTGATCGATTGAAACTTTTGTGTAGATTGCCCAGTTCTAATTGAATATTTTAAAAAAAAATCATGGTCGTTGTTTCTTTATTACATTTTTAGGGCTACACTGGAATGGTGAAGTTTTATAAAAGCATAATCATCCACCTACATTACATCACCTATTTGTATATAGGGGTTGTGTATCTCTCAGGCGTTTGTTTCATAGTCAAATCATAATGAAAAATGGATAACCATTTCTCCAGTCTAAGATGAATCTTTACTGTTTGGAATGTTTTTCCTAATGAACACCATATATCACTGACATTATAATTGATTGTGTGTGTCATGTATTTGCTTATTACATACTGCATGCAAGAAGAAGGAAAACACTGATTATACATGAATTAGAAACTCCAACCGGATGTAGGGGGCGCGGTGGCTCAGTGGTAGTACGTTCACCTCCGGTGCTTGGGGTCCTGATTCGATCCCAGCTCGTGCCGTGTGGACTTTGTGGTGGACAAACACCGTGCTCGTGGGTTTTCTCGGGGTTCTCCCGTTTCCTCCCCCTTTCTTCATTCCACCATTTCATTTATTTCTCATCATCACCGTCTCCTTTAGCCTAACCGGCATAACCGTGGGATGTAAAACTTAAAGATTTCATTTCATTTCCAACCGGATGTAGGCTCAAACCTTGTAAACGGTGCGAGATTTTATCAAGACGTCTTTCACTTGTGTCTGTAAAGGGACCTGTACAGATGTGAGGAATATCAACGAGATTAATGCTTATATATGAATCATGCGTTATGTTGAGAGCGCATTTTTAGCTAGTATTTATTTATTTATTTATATAGAAAATTGTTATCACATTGCGTATATGCTCAAACGTATGATTTCGGGTGATTTTGCCCTTTTGACGGATTTCAGTTTCTTTCTTTGGTGGCTCAGTGATAGAGCGTTCACCTCTGATGCATGGAATCCTTGGTTCGATTCCAGCTCGCGCCAAGTGAACTTCGTTGTGGACAAACACCATGTGCGTGAATTTTTTCGGGATTATTTTGTTTACTCTCAGTTGATTCATTGCACCATTTCCTTCATGTCCTCATCACCGTCTCCTTTAGCTTAGTCGGAATAACCGTGAAACTTAAAGATTTCATTTCATATAAATCTTCAAATAAGACCACTTAAACGCAAGTTTCAGTAAAATATTCATGGAATGTTCTTGGCTCGATAATATCCTGTAGGTCTATCATTATCATTTTTCCATTCACGGTTATTTGGCATTTATTACCATTTGACACTGCCAGGAAATACTGAGTTATGATCCATTTCTGAATGACAAAAGAAGTGTGCAATGCTTATTCATAACTGTTAGAGGTTGTTCAGATTTCTGGCTTCCTTCCAAGGCGCTTGTAATGTCTTCCTGTAGCCTAATTGCCTTCTCTCCTCCCCTCGTGATATCTTAAAAGGGAACAAAGGTCACAGAGGTCAATATCATTACGCACAAAGGAACACATCCACCATGAACTCTATAGTATAGAGAGTATTATTTCTTTTTCTTTTTAAGCTTCAACACTATAATAACAGATTACATGTTATTCTTTGCCTTTGAAATGCACTCAAAACATGCCTTTGAAATGCACGACTTACTAACTACTTCCATGGCTTAAGGAACTCGAAAATTCACCGCCGAAAAAAAAAAAAAAAAAAAAAAAAACTTGTATAAGATTTTGCACTTGTTAATTCGATCCAATGAGGACTCCACTTTTTAAATTTTCTTATATTTGTTAATTCATTCGAATCACGATTGTGACTTTAGGATTGTATCAGGTTTATAACTTCAAATCAGCAGCTTCTCAATTCGACCCATTTAAATATATAGGGTGCTTCAAAAGAAGACCGACAACTTTTGGGAGGTGATTCCTGACACCAAGATAAGACAAAAACATAGACCAATCTGGGTGCACAAATGCCTCCTTTCGGAGTTATAGGCTGCAGAAAACATTTTAAAAAATGACCTTTAAGTGCCCATAGCTCCAACACTGTGGGATCTATCGTAGTCGGGTCAAGACTCCACTTACGAATTAGTATGTGCCCTATCCAAATATCCATGTTTCAGAATCCTGCGGTACTTCCGCAACAATTTTTATAGATGTAGTTGGTGGGTACTTCAAATTATATGCCCGTAGATAAACTCAGTCTATAAAAATTGTTGCACTTTAGGATTCTGAAACATGCATTTTTGCATAGCGCACGTATTAATTCCTAAATGAAGTCTTGAACCGCCTGCGGTAGGTCCCGTAGTTTTCGAGCTATGGACCTTTGTAGTTCATTGTTTAATGTCTTCGGCAGACTATAACTCGAAAAGGAAGCGTTTGTGCACCCAGATTAGTCCATACTTTTTGTCTTATCTTGGTGTTAAGAATCACCTCCCAAGCGTTGTCGGCGTTGTTTTGAAACACAATGTATATGTGTGTGTCTGTTTCTGTGTGTGTGTGCGTTCGCGCATAAGTTCTACATAGATGACCCGATTTTGACGATTTTTTTTTTTGTCTCAAAAAAATATTGTCCCGGTGGTCCTGTATAAAGTTCATCAGGATGTAAGGATAGCTTTCGGAGATAGGTCATGAAACAGCTCAACGGGTGTCGTGTCATCATCATCATCATCATAGGTATTCTGCAATTACTAGCAGATCACTTGCTGCAAGTGAGAAGCTTCCATGCCCCAATCTCTTCCGTTAACCTCTTCGTCTTCACGTATGATTTCTTTGTTTTGATATCATCCATTAACTGTAGTCTCCTTCGAACCTTCCTCTTCCCTAATACCATACCCTCTAGCACTTTCCTCATGATGCAGTTCCTTCTTAGCCAATGTCCCGAACAAGTTCTCTTCCTCTTCTTAATAATATCTAAAATTGTTCTCTTCTCCCCCATCATTTCTAAGATCCTCTCCTCTTGACCCAGCTAATTCTCTCCATTCTTCTCTACACCCACATTTCGAAAGCTTCCAGTCGTTTTGCATCATTTTTACGTAATGTCTATGTTTCTGCCAAATACAGCACAATACTCCACACGAAGCATTTTATGTGTATTTTTCTCAATTCTTTGTTCCAGGTCCTACAAAATAGTAATTTTTTTTCCCTCCTAAAGGCTTTTTTCGCTATTCCTATTCTGCCCCTTACTTCACATTCACACTTCATATCATCACTAATAATACTACGCATTATCGAAAGCTGTTCTATTTTCTCCTCTCCTACTTCTATATTTGACACCGATTCCTTCGTTCCAATCTCCATGGCTCTTGTCTTTCTTACATTTTTTTTTCATCCCATATTCTTTACAATCCTTCCTCAAGTTTTCTAACATCTTAAACAAGTGCCGTCTAAAACCCGTAATTAACCGATTTTAATATGAAGAAATGAAATATTTCAGTTTAATATCCCACGTTTATGCCCTTTAGGCTAAAGGAGGCAGTGACTAAGACAAGTGAATGATGATGGAAGAATTGGTGGAATGAGAAAGTGGGAGAACCCGATAAAACCCAAGGACACGATTTTGTCCACCACAAACTTAGTTTGTCTCTTGGTCGGGGATAGAACTAGGGATCTCATGCACCAGAGGTAAGGGCTTTATTACTGAGCCAACGTGCCTCCCCTCCCTGATTTTAATATTATATATTCAAGCACAACTTCTACATATGTGTGTTAATTCTCTGATTATCCTTCTTTTGTTTGAAAGTGTATTCATTTTCGGGTTCCCATATAAACTTCATCTGGATCTAGCAATAGTTTTCAGGGCTATATATAGACAGTCAAACTACATAGAAGTAAGGAACAAATTAGTAACAAGCTGAAAATTGTTACAGATTTTGGGAATGATGTTCTAAACAATATACTAAAATTCCCCTGAAATCCCACCTTACCTTCGCCGCCATATTGGAAAATGGCCGATGGAAATGTCAAATGAATAATACCTAGATAAAAATAGCAATATCTTCGTTATGGTTTAACTTAAAGTGATAAGCTTAGTGTTGTTTTATAGAACATAAGTAACACAATACTTTCTACAGAGAAACAATTTTTCATAAAACACATACTTTTAGAAAAACTTAGCTCTAAATTCTGAAATTCCGATCGAACAGGAATCCTATCGTAAGGTTATTTTTCCAAACCCTGCAATGGTTTTGAAGTTGTGAATAGATTTAGGATATGTTATGTGTGAAATGGTGTGAAATGTGCTGTGCGAAGTTTTGAATTGAATTATAAAGATAAAGTAAAAACAAACCTTGTAACAACTCACATTTCTGATATACAGGCCGTAATGATTCTCCCTTTCAGGTAGCCAACGCATTAATTTTATACTGGTATACAATAGCTTTAAGTGCCCCCAAAGGTGGAAATTCAACGGAGTTAGGTCGAGCTACCTTGCTGGCCACTCAACTGGTCTTATGCAGCAACCGGGAAAATGTTCGTTGAGCCATCGATTACATTACGACCATAATGCGGCGGTGCCCCATCTTGTTGCCAATATTGATGAAATACCATTCCTCGTTTAACAAAAGTGGCATAACAGTGTTTTCAGACATATCTGCATATTGTGCAGCATCGGAGGTCCCATAAATGAAAACAGGTCCAATAAGTTTTTCTCCCCATATCCCACATAACACCATTGCCTTACCATTTTCATTTTCAAGTTACCATACTTTCATGATCTGAAATGCAATTTACGAAGATATACTGACCGTCATACTGTACATGCCAACTGAAGAGTATTTCTGGTTGCATTCTAAATAGGATATATAGTTAGTAGAGAGCAATGATATTAACTTCGTAAAAACATAAATTATACAGAAATCTATAAAAGTACCAAAGAAACATTGTATTGTAAGCCGTCTTATGTTGCTGTGCAAAAATTCATCATTGTATGAAGTTGGGAAGTGAGTTAAATTAAGGTTATGGTTGGAAAATGAAAGTTCGTCACCGTTGAACCATTGCAAGTATAAAGGTAAGCAAGAAGTTTTCTCGTTTTTTGTGGACGTCTGTGTTCAATTGACCCTCACACAGTGAGTTAAATGCGAATGGAGATAAGGCAAAAGCCAGTATTAGTGTGGGTATATCCAACATACTAGCTGATTGTGGCAGTTCAGTTACACCGTAAACTTGCGTAAGGACAGAGTGAACACGGGACCTCCACAGAGCGTCATAATGGCGTGTACGCTGTACGAATTTATTTTGTACTATTTACTACAAAATCATTTATTTTGGACTGTTTATTATAAAATTATTTATTTTGTACTGTTTATTACGAAATTATTTATTTTGTACCGTTTATTACGAAATTATTTATATTGTAGTGCTTATTACAAAATTATTTGTTTTGTACTGTTTATTACAAAATTATTTATTTTGTACTGTTTATTACAAAATAAATACAAATACTATTTAAAAAGTAGTTAACAAGGGGCAAACACAACATGATAAGTCATCAATTACCCTTGAGTTTATTTTTCTAGTCGCTGCCTTAACCTACATTTTTGGGTGATTCATATTCTGGCCACACTGTAATTTCTATGGATGGCAACAATCAAAGTACTTCCGATTCGTATTGTTGGGTGTAAAATAACATTATCTATTATTGTGATAAGTTACATTTCATTATCTTTTTTCACTTACGAAAAACGGGCAACAGAAAAATGGTTAGCTTTTGTATCATTTTTAGTAGTCTGCCCCTTAAAGGAAAGATCTTGTGTTGGATGTAATACTCCCCCCCCTGCTCTTCTCAACCTTCTCTCTCTGTCTTCGTTGTAGAAAGGATTTATCTTTTATTTTTAAAAGAGAGGAAAGTTTCTCTTGAAATCTTTTGTGCTTTCTTGTATCCTTTATTATTTATTTTTGTTTTCAGAACCTAAACATTCGAAGCTGATATGCACAATCGCATTTTATCATTTGTTTAGTGTAAGCATGTGATAAGACTTACAATTTCAATAGCATTCGTACGCTAGGCTGCATGGTACGAACATACATATTTTTTAAAAAATATCTTGCTTTATATTGAATATTTTGCCTTAAAGCTGGTCTCAGCAACAAAACATGTTTTTCAGATTCATTTTAAATACTAAATAATCCATTGAAAGAAAGAGTGCTAATTGGTAGCAGTTGAAGTGAGAGAAGAAAAACAAAATGACGCTCGGATAAGTTCAAGAATTTTTAAAGTCGATATAAGAGCAGTTCGGAAAGTAATCCCCGATTGGTTAGCAAACAAACACCAAAGTAAATAAGAAGAATTTATTATATATATCTGAAAACTACTTCTTTGCTCTATTTTTCAACCTAGTTTCCATAAACATTCAAGCGCTTATCATATCGTTGCACTAACTTAGAAATTACATCAGCATCACCACCCAAAAAATCTCCCGCCTCTGCCTTGAGCCAGTCTGTGACCGCATCTTTCAGCTCTTCATCATCACCAAACGGCTGAGATCCAAGCTACTTGTTCATATGCATGAAGAGATGATAATTCGTCGATTTTCCACGAACTTTTCCATCAATTTTCTTTATGAGTTCATCAGTAACCACTGATGGCCTGAAACTCCTCTCTTCGTCATGATTGTTTGTTCGTCCACTTTTAAATGAACGAACCCATTCACGGACAACTCCTTTACTCATCATACTTGGTCCATACACGACACAAAGTTCCCGATAAATAGCTGTTGCCGAATATTATTTTGCCGTAAGAAAACGTAAAACAGCTCTTACCTCGCACTTGGCGGGATTTCCTATTGCAGCACACAGTTTGAGACGCTACAAAGTGAAACTAGTGATCAGACAACCTTCACTCTAAATACCACGGTTGGATGCAGACTGATCTAACGCTCACGTCTATGCGAAGATGGTAGCGCTGTCCGCACTACTTCACGCACAGTGACCAATCGGAGGTTACTTTCCGAGCGTGCCTTGTAAATTAAACTTTCTTTTAGTAATTATCTTTACGATTTAGGATTTAGATTGCTGGGGTCGGCATCTAAGGCCATTTAGCCCGTCACGTTTGAGGGATGACGTCCCTCGGCGATCACACAATCCGGGGAAAGGGAAGAATTGGGAAAAGTAGGCAGCGGCCTGGGACCTATATGCTAGGTACCATTCCATATATAATTTTATTTCCGATTTTTATACTAACATTGTAAGTGATTTTTGATTAACTTAAAGAGTAACTAGAATATCTCAGGTGCTGCTATACACATTTATTATGATCAATTAAGATAATTTAATCCTATTATTTTTAACAGGCAGATTCAGACACATGCCTGTGCCATCTTCACGGGCGCTGATTTCTCTGTAAATTTGAAGGAGGGGGGCATTCAGATGCAGAAGGCATATATGAGGATTTTTAAGACAAATTGCATTCAAATTATGTCAAATATTGTATATTCATAAATACAATTGCGAGGGCCCACATGAGTTTTAGGGGTCCGGGACCCCCAGGGGTCGGCGCCCTTGGACATCTTAGTTGCAGCATTTGTCGTAATTATTATTATTATTATTATTATTATTATTATTATTATTATTATTATTATTATTATTATTATTATTATTATTATTATTATTATTATCTAATTCAATTCTAATTCATAACAAACTAAGTGTGTAGAGGCTTGGCCTGAGCTTCTGCCTCTTTACAATCTAACTTATAAAGGTTCAGAAGAAAGAAAGAAAGAAAGAAAGAAAGAAAGAAAGAAAGAAAGAAGAGATATTGAAAATGAAATGAAATGATATCTTTAAATTTAACGTCCCACAGCTATGCCCTTTAGGCTGAGGGAGACGGATGATTAAATAGGTGAATGACGATGAAAGAATTTTTGGAATGAGGAAGAGAGAGGAAACGGGGAGTACCCCGAGAAAACCCACGGATAAGATGTTGTCCACTACAAACTTACTTCACGAGGGATCGAACCAGGGACCCCATACATCAGAGGTAAGCGCTCTACCACTGAGTCACCGTGTCTTTTCTAGAAGAGAAATTAAAAGCGTGTTTCCCTAATATCTGAGTTCAAACCTGGCTATATATATATAAAAAAAATCCAGGGCCATAATCCAACGCCGTTATAAATATAAAATCTTTCAGGCAAGTCAAGGAAATCTTAATTAAGAAGCCTCATCCCGGCGAAATTAAAATACCGCTAATTTTACAGTAATTATGTGATATCTTCAAATAGATAAAAGATAACTGAAATATGGAACAAGAGCGCCCTAGACAATATTATTTTGCGTGAGATACAGTTATTACAAGTCACCTAGCGGCTTTCCGTTTTCAGCTGTTTAGAAACGCGAAAATAAAGTCCGATTTTCAAAATGGCTCGAAATCGAAAGTAGATAAGTGAGTCGTGATAACGGTTTCTCATGTAAAATGATATTGTCTAGGGCGCTCTTGTTCCACGTTTCGATTATCTTTTATCTATTTGAAGATATCACATAATTACTGTAAAATTAGCGGTATTTTAATTTCGCCGGGAGGAGGCCTCAAAGGCATGTGAATGATAATAATGGAAGAATTGGTGAAATGATAATATAGGAGGAAACGGGAGTACCTCGAGGAAACCCACGGACACGATGTTGTGAACCATAAACTTACTTGGCCGGGGATCGAACTAGGGACCCATGAGCCAGGGGTAAGCGCTGTAAGGAACGAAGCGACCTGAGACTATTATGTTAGGTACCATCCTACATATGCCTGATGTAAATACGGAAAACTCAGGAAAAAAACTCATTCGGGATGGCTAGACTAGAAAAACTGTTTCACCTTTTCGACCTTGTGTCCCCACCGAAAATCGAACCCGGGAACATTTTCTGTTAAAAGAGAAACAAGGGATGATTCTTACTGACTTTCCGCGCTGATTTCAAATATCTTTATAGAAGTTTTCCATTGACCACAGAGCTAGAGTAATCATACTAGGAATAGTTCTTTCAACTGTACATTATAATAATATAACGTCTTCACTGAAATTACATTTATGTACCTATAATACAAATGAAGTAACGTTTAAGCTATATATCACATGAGGAACATCTCTCTTCAGTGTCCAACAGTAGTCTGTCACCATATTTTCACACATTTATTTCTGGAAGCGTCTTTCCATTTCGGCGACTTCTAGATGGAAACACTCTATGTTCGTCGCTCTCAACGCCGAGGTTTCTCAGTAAAGACGTCAATTTGTGATCCATTAAATGTGTTTCAAAGTCATATATTACATGTCAGGGCCATTTGGTCCTTAATAAGTTTATTGACAAGTTTCTTTCTTTCTTTTTTCTTTTTTTTTGTAATTCTTTTATGTGTAATTTCTTAGAAAGTTTGTGACTTTTTGTTTCAGCAGAACTAGGAGTTGTGTCTTGTTATTTAATTGACATTCAAACTGTATATATTTCATTAATTCTCTGATTTCAGGGTCACAATTTCAACTTACTTCACTTCTCTTATTTTCTATGTATATTCGAACCTACCAACCATACCTCAATCAAACTTACAAATAACATTTGTTTAACATTGATGCAGCTACCTGATCATGAACCCCCACCAAGGAAGCTTAAATTAAATATATATATACTTTTCATGAAACCTTCGGGATAATGTTCCACCATTCTTCCAAATTTATGGTTCGTGGCAGACATGTATGGTATCATTCAAAAGCCTGCTTAGTTATAAAGATAAAAAATGTACAAATTATCAATTTAACATAGTTAGGATACTAGCAAGATCTTCGTAAGTTTTCTAGTATTTATTTTATTTTTCAAAATCAAAGAACTTTTATTTCATCATACCTTTAACCCTACATCGATAAATCTTGGCAAAAATGTAGAATAGGACATGCCATGCATATTGATTCCTTTTTGCATCTATTTTACCCTGTAGATCTGGTGCATCGTCCAAACTACTGCACAACACATTCCCCGGGAACTTTCCCGTGTTTCACTGAATGTTTCCCGAATTTGGCACCCTTGAAGCATATGTTTGTTATCATTCGAAAGTTTGCTGAATTCTAAAGACAAGGACGTACAAGCCATTAATCTAAGGTAATTAGATACTAGGAGGACCTTCGTAAAGCATATTTTCTGTTTTTCATCAATTTTACACTACACGTATGCTTTGAAAATGTTATTATTTTTATCTTCATACATATTACATGTATTTCAATAATTCGAAAAACAATTCTAGGAAAATACATGCGGGTTCTTTTTTGAGTGTATCTTTTGTGGAGATGCCTGCAACCTGGGTTCTACTAGGGGCGACCAGATTATAACAAATACCTTCTTCAGCAAAATTTCCGAAAAATTCCATTCCCAAAATTTCTCCCGAGTTTTGGGCCTTGACACATATGTGGTGCCATTCGAAATCCTGACTTATTCTGAAAACTACGATATAAAATCCACAAATCCAAGTGAAAGTCTTCAATTTCCTTTATGAAAACAAATATTACTTGTGATTTTAAAAAATATTAATATTATAAAGAAACAGTAGTATAACGATATTGTATATCTATTTTGTAATTTCTTCTATTTTTATATCTTGGTTTTACGCAACTGTGCATAAAAAATACACAATTTGTCGTGTAGTAGACGAAGAAAAAAAGAATATATATATATATATATATATATATATATATATATATATATATATATATATATATATATATATATTGTTGATTCTAAATAGAAAGAAATAAGATTTGATTTCAATAGTTGAATTATATGTTGGTTTTATAGGTGTAATCTGCATTTATAGTTATCATAACAGCAGATAGTTGCTTGTTTAAAAACGTTGCTATGACAACCAAAAAAGAAAAGTATAATTAATGAAGTTTTGGAGAATAAAGGTAATAGTGATATAATTTGTAATACCTGATTTAATGTGATTGAATCATTTTGTCATTTTTTAAAACTTACACGGACTGTGGGCTGAAATGTAACGTAAAAATATATGTATAATATAAATTGATCGTTATATTTTAAATGGTGTCTCCTATCTACGTTACATTTTAGATGATGTTATCTCGCCCTATTATATGTTACATTTTAGATGGTGGTTTACTGACCAGGAATTTTGAGATTAATTTGAAGTAAAGTAAAGCTGTCTCAGCATAGAGTTCAACACGGAGTATACTTTATTCAGAAGTGGGACAGTAAATTGGAAAAAATAAACCAACAAATACATTCAAAATTGGAACAAACCGATTATAAAATGAAACAGATTTTACATCGATTCACTGACATACAAAGTTCGGTAGAAGTGGTGGAAACTTTAGTGAATGAGCATACCAATCAAATACGGGAATTACAAGAGGAAGTAAATGCGATTAAAGAAACATTTGGTACGACAAATGGTGATCGAGTTCCGGCTGTCAATATTGAATCCATACCATATGAATCCAGAGGAGTAGTGGAGGATAGTAATTCATCAGAAGAGTATTCCGAAAAGGACGATAGTGAAGCTAGTCTAGAAAAAGATAGTAGAAGAAATCACTCATCTCACAGTCGGAAAAGCATCTACGTAAATTCCAAACATCGTAAGCATACTGGTAAAAATAATCATTTTCGATTTAGTGAAATCAGATCCCTGACAAAATTTAGTGGAAGATCAGACGACATCCCGGCCAGTACTTTCCTAGAAAAATTCGAGGAAGAGTGTGATTTAATGGGAGTCGACAGATCTAAATTGTTGAAAATTCTGCTTCATATTTTACCACCGTGTTCAGTATATTTCAAAGTAATCCGAAGCAATTTACGTAATTATCTAGATTTTTAAAATGCTTTACTTTCTAATTTCGAGAACGACTTCATGTTGGCAAATTGAGACTCCTTAGTTCGGAACAGACGGTTTGATCCCAAAATTGATAAGAATCTAACTGATTTTGTAATATTCGTATATAATGAATTGAAGTTAATTAATACATACCAACAGGAATCAAGAGAAATAGCATCAATCCGAATCTTGTTACCTTTTAAGTTGCAACAAATGTTGATTTCTGCACAATGCGTTAATTTCAATCACCTAATTATGGTAGTGCAAAATTTTGAAAGTCACTCTAGGTTGCAAGCTAATAGTAATCGAAATCAAGCCTATGCTAATCGTAATCAAGTTAGTTATGTACCTGTTCGCAACATCAATGTCAGAGAAGAAGGCGTTCTCAATGCGAGGAATAATAATAGATCCTATTGTAATGAGAATAGTACTGAACCTAATTGTACCGGTAATACAACTGAATCTAATTTTAGGAGAAACAGGAACAATAATCGTAATACATTCAGGAATCATGCGAACAATAAATGTAATTTTCCACGAAATGGATTTCACAATAGATTCATAGGTGACAAAAATTATCAAAATAGAAATCGGAATACTGTTGAAGCAAATAATAGACAGAATTGTATACAAGATTGTGGCGTACAATGCAACTTAATCGAGCCCTTTGACAATGTAACTTAAGCTAATATTGTGGCGTTCGAGAAAATATATTCAATGGGCTTTTGTTTATTTTCACTTTGAATACAATTATAATTTCATTTGTCATTCGTACTTTGTTTGAATTTTATACAAATAATAAAAATGATGGATACTAGATTTCAGCACCTTGTGATATGAATACGAATATTGTTTATTAAAAGTTATGATAGATATGCTTGAATAAATGAAACATGTTTTACGGTATTCTAATCCACATAAACTTTGCTGATTCTTAATATAATAACTTATTTATTTGTATTGTTCCTGATAATGAAATTGATCAAGTTTTGTTTTATTTCACTTTCAATATTGTTATAATTTCTTTGTAATTCGTACTTCTTCTGAATTTTCTATGCTATTTACATCTATGCATCGATACAAATATTGTTTATCAAAGCTATGTTAATCATGCCCAAATGGAAGAAATAAGTTATATAGTATGTCAGCATATACTGAGTTGATTCGTCAGTGAGCTCCCATAATATTGATTTAAATAATCTATTTTTGGACCTAAATAATTAATAATTTGATCGTATTCTTTTCTGAAATAGTCCTCTTCGTCGATAATGCTATACAATAAAATTGGAATTAATTGTTAAATAAATATAAGATCGAGATAAAAAGAAATTAATATATATGTATTGTAATTTATATATACGAGGGCTATTCGAAAAGTAATGTAACCTTATATGTAAAGATAGGTAACGGTCCAGGATTCTTTCTTTAATTGTAACCAATTTAAGAAGTCCTCGTCAGGAGCCATTTATACAACGATATTGTATATTTATTTTGTAATTTATTCTATTTTTATATCTTGATTTTGGGCAACGGTGTATAAAAGTACACAATCTGTCGTGTAGAAGAAGAAGAAGAAAATATATATGTTGTTAATTCTAAATAGAAAGAAATAAGACTTAATCTCAATAGTTAAAGTATATGTTGGTTTTATAGGTGTTTTCTGCATTTATAGCTATTATAACAGCAGATAGTTACTTGTTTAAAACGTTGTTATGACAACCGAAAAAGAAAAGTATAATTAATGAAATTTTGGAGAATAAAGGTAATAGTGATATAATTTGTCGTGCCTGATTGAATGTGATTGGATCATTTTGACATTTTTTTAAAAAAAACTTACACGGACTGTGGGCTGAAATATAACGTAAAAATGTATGTGTAATATAAATTAATCGTTACATTTTAAATGGTGTTATCTCGCCCTATATACGTTACAGTAGGTGCTGGAAAATTTCCGACTTCGTTTTTGAAATCAATAAATAGTAATACATAAGAAACAGCTGAAATTGTTGAAAAACTGAAAAAAGATGAAGATGGTGATTAGAATTAATATAAACTTATACAATTTGAACATTGGACGAGAGTCTGATAATTGATGAACAGTGAGTTCACTAAGAGCAAATCTACTTTCATAAGAAGATCATCACCATCATCATAGGTATTCTGCCATTATTCCTCCCTGTATGTAGAGCTAATATAAAAACTTCTCACAATGTTTGTACAACTAAAGTATAAACACTGTTTATAATAATAAATGTGAAACAAACTAAAATATGAAAATAAACGTAAAACTGAGAGAAATTAAAGTTGTATGATAAGTTTATAGAGAATTTTTATTGCTAAGAAACACGATTTGCACATACCGTGATGTCACATGCCCAAATACCTGTTTTATTTCAATATGAATAAAGAAAAGCTAGTTATTGTAATAACAAGAAGAAAAAGAAAGGAAAAAAATAGTATTAGAATGTTCCTGAATCTTTCCATTTATAAACATACATCTAGAATTCAAATTTTAAAGTTTTCGTTAGATTTTTCTGGAGAAAGGTATTCGTGTTGTTTTTGTTTTTGTTTGTTTGTTTGTTTTTTTTTTCTCACGCAAAAACAGGGGAAATGTATTCGAGATTTCAGCGGATTTACACGTTTCATCGCTTTTACATAACGGAAAACGAATTTTTGGATCTCCGTTCTGTTCGCATATACAGGGTGTTTCAAAACAACACCGACAACGTTTGGGAAGTGATTCCTGACACCAAGATAAGACAAAAAGTATAGATCAAATTGGGTGCACAAATGCTTCCTTTCAGAGCTATAGGCTGCCGAAAACATGAAAAAAAAAATGAAATTGAAAGGTCCATAGCTTTGAAACTATGGGACCTACTGTAGTTGAGTCAAAACTTCACTTAGGAACTAATATCTTCCCTACCCAAAAATCCGACCTTCACAATCCTGCGGTACTTCTGCAACATTTTTTATAGACTAGTTGGTGAGTACTTCAACTTATATGTCAGTAGCTTTATATGGAATGAGAATGTGGGAGGAAATGGAAATACCCCGAAAAAACACGGCTACGATGTTGTCCACCACAGATCGAACCAGGGATCCCACGCACTAGAGGTAAGCACTCAACCACTGAGCCACTGTGTCTCGAACGTCATAACGGAAATTGCATAATTTATATGGTTTATCTAACATTGTTTGGGTCATTAAGTCTCGGAAGATCAGATGGGCAGGTCATGTAGCCAGAATAGAAGGAAGTATAAATGCTTTGAAAATTTTAACTGGAAAACCAACCGGAAAAAGACCTTTAGGAAGACTTGGGTGCAGATGGGAGGACAATATTAAGATGGATCTCTCAAAAATAGAAATACAAAGTGGAAATTGTATCCACTTGACTAAGGATAGAAGTCAGTGGAGAGCTTTTGTGAATGTAGTATTCAATCTCCGGGTTCCAAAGGCCATAGAATCAGTTACTTAGTTTAAGTTTTCCGGTGACTGTATTGACTGTCTTCAGCTAGGGTTGCCAACTATGGAAAATAAAAAAAAACCCGGCGCCCCCTCAATATTCCCTAAGATGTAGGTCTATCTAAGTGTGAAGTATCTCTGTTCGATCCCCCCCCCCCCCCCCGATGGGAAGGAAAATACTATCGTAAACAAAAGTGCATTAGCACCTGTATTCTGCATATCCTTAGTACATCCACTAATATGCTTAATAGATACAATGTGCTATAAATTATGGATGGCCAAAATTTTCCGGAATCCAGATTCCGGAAATTTCACTTTCTGGAATTGGCTATACCTAGGGCTACTATAAATAAGAAACTGAAATCGGCATTGGTCATTTTATTGTTTTTATCACCACCTCTTTAAAATTATCGAAAAAAAGAACAAATTAATCTTTACGTGACAATTTTGAATTTGGAAAATGAAATTTATTCTTTAAACTTAGACTTCAACTGCAGGAAATTGCTTTAAGAACTCCTTTTTTACTCTCAATAAATGTGTAAAATTCCTTACAAGTAAATTTCAAATTGTCCGTGATACAGTCCCTGTCATCTCTTTAAAATTATGTAAACAGATGAACAAAATATATTAATCGTTGATAGGTGGTGAAAGGTGACGGCTTTAGATTTACAGAATGAAAGTTACTTTTTAAGTCTATACTTCAAACTAGATACAAGTTTGAAAAAACCGGTCATAAATGAGTTGGTAAGAAGTTTGCATCGGTCATCGGCTTTGATCAAAATAACAACAATATTTCTGGCCAGGTCGGTGAAAAACCGGCCAGTTGGCAACCAGTGAAGCCATATCTAGCATTTTGGTGCTAGATCTAGCATAATTCACATGCATTTAGCATCTAGCATCTTGACTTTAGCATCTTGGCCAAATCTAGCATAATTTCATTCTTCTCTCTGATGAACAGAAAAAGAACGAAAATGTAGATGGTTCAAGGACCGTCGGGAATTATTCTTCTTAGTTGAAGCGATGGTTGAAGCAATGAAACCAGTCTATTTTCGCGGTTATAATTTATTGTTGAATTCAGAGAAATGTTCAAAAATAGCAAAACGTGACTCTACAAAACATATTTACTTACCCACAGTTTTATTACTGTCAACTGAAACCTGAATGTTTGTTTACCTGGGATGTTTCTGTCCCTTTCAATTTACAACTTCAGAGGGGAGGGATATGAACGTTAGGGGACAGCTAGTAATACACTAGAAGAAATGCTTCGGCCTGTGTCGGAAGCGGCATGATGTGTATATATTTCTTAAAATGTCATCCATTCATAAAAAATAAATTCGACCTTCCTCCCCTATAATGTGCCATTTACCAATTTATGTCATTATGATTCCTGACAGCGTCGTATTAGCTTTGTACATGAATGCAGTTGCAACACTTCATTGAAATACTGAAGATAAGTACGGGCAGGTCTTTAAAATTAGTTAGGAAAGATAATTTTAAAATCTGGCATAATTTACAAAAATCTAGCATAATTCAGACCCGTGTTTGGCATCATCGCGAGTCTCAAGTGTGGCAACCCTGTTGGCAACCCTATCTTCAGCAGAGTTTATATTCTCTCTAAAATTGTCTTCTATATCTCTTGAATGATTTCTAGCTGTAATATTTCAATTTTAAACCAAAACAACGAGTATCTATCTCTGTACGAAATGTGAATAGCAAATGAGTAGATAATTTAATTTAATTTTAAAAATAACTTGTAAAGAGTTCATGGGATTTGTGGTCTACATTTAAGTTGTTTCTTTTCAAATTTTCAATTTCCTTGCTTTACGATTTTCTTGCAGTTGTAATTGTTCTGTTGGAACACACGGTGCCTCTTAACCTAATATCAACACAAGATAACGTGCTTAATTTTTTCTCAAGATTAGATAACAGTCCACGAAACTAGACAAGAAAAAAAAAACATTTAGAAACAAGCACCTTACGAATACCAATTTTGAGAGAGATAAAATGGCGGACAAGCATTTCTTTCGTTGAAGGCCTGAGCTTTGTCTTGAGATATCTCCCACTTCATCCAACGTTCTAATTTCGTTTAAAATAAACTGTAGTTTCACGTGTAAACCACGAGAAGTTTGGTTTGTATAGCGCGATATTTTCTCAATTAATATTGAAATTAGATATGATAGTAGATTTGTGCCACTTCCGGTTTTAGTAGAGAGTTAAGAGTGGAGAGGGAATATATTCTTGGAACGCTTAATTGATTACAAGAAAGAGCTTCTCCATATCTATTACCGTTTTCGGTATATTATAATCAACGATAAAACCGGAAGTGATTCAATTTCTCCACTTCCGGTTTAAAAGAGAGTTAAGAGGTAAGATACGTAGTATCTAGGGGAAGGCGTTGTACCTTTGAACACCTGTGTTTTTCTCGAATTCAGAGCTATCTAGGTGCAGTGATTAAAATTCATTTGAAAGATTAAATGAAAAAAAAAAAAAAAACACTACAAACGCGTTTGGCTGTTGTTTACTGAGTATTGTGCCGAGTAATGTTCCTTTTAATTTTTTCACCCCCAAAACGAAGATTTTTTGTAGTTACCTTTTGAGTTTTGTGCTCTTCGCTTTTCGCAACTTGTGATATTTATTTGTTCAAACTTGAGGTAGAATCATTGGTGAATACAGTAATATTTTTAGTTTTATCTTCTGTTAAATATTTAAGCTAGTGGAGAACTTTTTTTCGTAATGGTGACCCTCTTGTACCTATGAACATTAATGCATCGTGTACCTTTGAACGATAAATTATACTGTTTAAAGCTACACAATGTGAGTGGTTAAAACAATTGATATATTTTATATAGGGTAAGTTAGGATATAAAGTTATTAATTATAATTTTAAGTAGTTTCTATATATTCGCTTATTATATAACATAATGTTAAGAGTTGTATATGCTCAACTTTATTGTTCACAAGTTTTTGTTAGAACTTCTCTTCAATTTTTAATTTAATTGATAAAATTTTAATTCTTGGGAGCTTTTTATGGCTAAACCTTTTATTGCAATTTATAACTGTTAATATTTGTGGCTTCTTTTTATATTATTGCCACAGAAACATTGTTCAAAGGTACAAGAGGGTCTGTTCAATGGTACACGACCATAATGTACTTGTGAACAAAACGGATTTGTTCTTATTTTATCTTATAAAAGCTATTGTAATTACGTAACACGTTTAAAAATCATCCTATCTGATAGCAAAGAGATGACACTTCAAATCTACGACAAAAATTGGGGAAAAAGTGCTGAATATTAGCACCAAAATTTTGAAGACTCTAAAAGTGTTCACAGGTACAACGCCTTCCCCTACTCTTAGAACGTCAAATCGATTCAAAAGAAGCCGCTTGTCTCCATCTCTTATCGTTTTTGTTCTATATTAGATCAATATGGATACCGGAAGTTGTAGTAGATTTGTATAACTTCCGGTTTTAGAAGAGAGTTAAGGATGAAGATGAAATGTATTCGTGTAATGCTTAATCGATTGCAGGAAATCAATTCTCACTATTCATTACCATTTCTGCTCAATAGTGATGAACGTTAGAACCGGAAATGGTTGATTTCTGTCACTTTCAATTGAAATTGAGAGTTAAGACGCAGGATGGCACCTATTCTTAGAACGTGTCATTAGCTCTATGTATATTAATATTGTAAGTTGTAGAGGAATTTCCCCACTTCCGGTTTTAGAAGGAAGTTAAGGATGGAGGTGAAATGTATTCTTAAGATACTTAGTTGATTGCAGAAAATCGCTTCTAGCTATCCAGCGTCCGATTTCCGACTAGGCAAACTGCCTAGAGCTGCAACACTCAGAGGAGCCACAAAAAAAAAAAAAAAAAAAAAAAAGTATCAAAGATATGTTGCTTTATTAGTGGACACCTTATTACGAGAAGGATTTAGTGCAGGATGAGTAACCATCGGGCATATACAGATGGTGATCAGAAAAATGGAAACACCTGAACGAAATTGCAACTTACCAGATGAATATGGTGTCGGGCCACCTTTCGCCTTCAGGAGAGCCTTGATGCGACGTGGGATGAGTTCGTGAATGGTAGCAAGTGGAATTTTACACCATTCCTCGTGCAGGGCATCCTTCCAGTTCTGTGAGAGAGGATGGAGGTGGAAATCGTCGCCGGAGTCGTGTTTCCAAGACGGACCACAGATGTTCAATTATGTTGATATTTGGGGATTGGGCGGGCCAGGGGAGGTGTTGAACTTCATCTCGATGTTCCTCAAACCACGCTGCAACAACGCCAGCTGTGTGAATGGGTGCATTATCATCCTGGAAGATGGCGTCATTGTCCGGGTACAACATCCGAACCATAGGATGCAAGTGGTCTAAAATTGCGACATAATCATTGGCAGTGATTCATACGTTAAGTGTGACCACAGGACCCAATGAAAACCATGATATGGCGGCCCATAGCATCACCGAGCCGCCGCCATGTTTCACAGTTGGGCGGATACACTGCAGATCATAAGCTTCTTTGGGCGTTCTCCACACATAAACACGGCCCATGGTTGGGAATAGGGTGAAGGATGACTCATCCGACCATATCACACGTTTCCAGTCCTCAATGGTCCAAGTTGCATGGTCGCGCACCATTTGCAGCATGCGAAAGTGTTATGGTCCCTGATGAGCGGTTTGGCCCGTGCAACACCACCCCGTAAGTTCATGTCATGTAATTCGCGGCGTACTATGATTGTCGAAACAGGGTGGGGGAGGTGCTGATTGAGTTCCTCCGTCACTTGCTCCGCAGTGGCACGACGGTTCTGCGTGACAATGCGCTTTAATACCCGGCGTGACCTGTCACTCATGATTTTCTCCCGCCCACTGTTCCGCTTCCCCGATGTGGTTTTCCCGTGTGTTGTGTAGGCCGTCATCACTTTCGATACTGTCCCACGCGACACACCTAACACAGTAGCCACTGCCGTCACACTCACTCCATATAACCACGCATCAACAATTTGCCCTCTTTGAAAATTTGAGAGGTCTCCCATTTTACACTACCTCCGTCTGCTGCAGCCACTGGACACTGCTGTTCCACTGCGCCTGACGTAGTATGGAGACCGACCTAACACACCACCACCAGCGGTCCGGCGCTGCGGGCGCCACGACACCACTGCCAACCCATACATCTGACGTGTTGCCAACTACAGGTGTTTCCATTTTTCTGATCATCATCTGTATAGCTTAGGAACAAAAGATGCCTATATTCGTTACTGTCGCCATCTATTACAGTTTTTGCTCTATAGTGATCAACATTAAAACCGGAAATAGTTCATTTCTATCATTTCCGGTTTGAATGTTACCTCTAACAACGAAGTCGGCTCCTAACTTTTAACCTTCTATTTCCTGGCCAAAGTTGGTGGTGACCCATCCAGTCGTTGAGATTTTTTTTTTCTCCCGACAGACAGTGAGACATTTTTGTCTCCCAGACGAACAGACAGAAACACAGGGTAATTACATAAAGAAGTTTTAGAAAACCAAACTCCTTACACATTGACAATCATACTATTAATATTATTCTAACCAATGACATTATTTTACAACTGAAAACCTTACAGAAGTAGACATCTATTAGTGTAATGGATGTAACTTAGTTGCTTTCGATTACAACCAAACCTTTGGTGATTTCAGAGACTTTGGATACAAAACTTTGCGGCCGAAACTTCTTAGCCACAATCTCGCCGCCAAAACCTAACGTAGCCAAGTCTTTGCGGGCCAAAATCTCGCCTGACCAAAATATTTCATGGCCAAACCTCTTGAGCCAAAGTCTCAGCTGGCCGGGATATTTCGTGGCCAAGACCTCGTGGGACGAAATCTTGCCTAGGATAAAATCTGGCAGTACAATATCTCGCGGATGAAATTTCGCCTCAGTAATTTCTTCAAGGTAGAATGTTCAAAACATAACTGTACGTATATATATACTCTAAAAACATATACAGTTAAACATTCACAGACACCCTCATAATAAGTACAAGAGGGTACGGTGTCTCAGTGATAGGGCGTTTATCTCTGGTGCGTGAGGTCTCTGCTTCGATCCCAGTCCAAGTAAGTTTGTGGTGGACATCTTGTCCATGTGTTTTCTCAGGATACCCCTTTTCCTCCTGCTTTCTCATTCCACCAATTCATTCATCATTCATTCATTTGTCTTACTCATCGTCTCCCTTAGCCTAACAGGCATAACATGGTACGTTAATCTGGAAAATTTCATTTTCTTTTCCATAACAAGAAAAAATCCTGGTGAGAGTATATATCTTATCACGAAACAGATGTCTCTGTTCCACGAACACTCATGGATATTATTGAGACGAACAGTCTCCTCTCTCCTGCAACATGTTACTAACCTATTATTTTATGTCTTCATGAAAACAACTATCCTCAATTCGAACTATTTAGAACAGAAAACTACAGCATTCTGGAATTTAAAAATAAATCTGAGTATATTTAATTTCTTCAACTGAAGCGCAGTTCGTATATAAAGAGTGAAGCTTTTACGTGTGGTGGCTCGTACCATAAATACTCGTAAGTCATCCTCTGAGAGATCTTGCGGAAAACATCCTTGATAACTAAATGACCAATCAGAGCCCTCGTTTCAAACGATTGATGATAGTCACTTATCAACTCCACGTGGATTCTTATCTGCCACAGTTCCAAATGCTGTCCTTTAAGGTAGTGCTCGATTTCCTGTCCTCAAGACCTGTTTCCTTGTTCTTTTATTGCCTGATATCTGTTTTGTATTAACCACAGAATTGGGAAGAAAGACGTTGCACCTCTGCAAATGCTGTTAAAAGAGGAATGGAGGGAAGAAAGGATGCCATCGTAAAAACCAGCATAGGAATTTGCCGAACTGCACTTCTGTTGAGTGAACGCACTACAGTACAGAAGAAAGAAAATTATTTTCAACCGTTTTCAAATGATGTCGATAGACAACGTAGATTTTGAATGCGAAGATAAGAAAACTATGGAATTTGTTTTCCACTTAAAAGTTGAATTTCCGAAAACGCTGAAACACTTCCCATTTATTTTTTTATAATGAAGAGTTTATATGGAGATTTACATCTTCTTAACTTAAGGGATTCATGATATAGTAGATTTCTGGTATAAATGTTGAACCCTAGATCACTTTCACCCAGCAGTCGAAGTGAGACGGTATGCGGTAGATGTCATACCGCCTTTGGTTTTTCAGTGATGAAGGCATACCGCCTCTGGATTTTAGTGATCAAGACATTCTGTCACGGGAGAGTAGATGCTAAATACCTTTAATAAATCCATTGTTATACACAGTAATTGACAAATAGCTTTGCACGTAAAAGGATTTTATTTCTTATGTAGAAATAACTTCTAAGTTGACAACACCGATATTTTTATTATCTTTTTCCTATCTTTTGTTTTTAAAATGAGGTGTCTTCAAAGAAGTTAATTTAGTTTATATTTTGATGTGCCATATTGAATTGTTTCTTTCGTATATATGTGCGTGGTCTTCTTGTCTTAATTCATATGAATGTCGTGTTTTGAGCATGAGCGGATTTGTCTGCTGTGGGGGGCGATTCTTCCGGGGGTTTGGAATACCCCTCAGTCGAGTGAGGGTCCGGAAACTTCCTCGCAGGAAATTGTTAATATAAAAACTCGGTTTTTCAGCATTTCCGTGTATAATTCTCTAGAATACAACATAAGGAGATACTTTAATTTTTTTTCTTCAGAAAACTGTTGGTGAGGGATCAAAGTCTCTCTATGTCCCCTCTCCTCCTTCCCCCCCTTCGTAACTAAAGAGAAGCTCTCCAATGGTTTTCAGTCATTATGTAAACAGAAATGCAATATTTTAGGCAACATACCTTCACCGTATTTCAACATTTAGATAGACGGTATGTCGAGTCAAAATCATAATAAAACATACCGTCTCTGCCTTTTTTCCACTTCGAACACTGCTTTCACCAAATAGCTTAAACTAGATTCAATAGATAAGGTTTATCCTAATTCGGGTTTATTTTACGATTATATATTCATTCATTTTGAACTTTTTTTTTTTGTTTTGCTTCTATTGTCTAAATGAATGTTTTCAGCTTCTTATTATACTCCCAAACTATACGATGAACAAATGTCGGAAGTCTTACAGAACGGCTTTGTCCGTCCGTCTGTCTGTTGACAGATATCATAGCAAAAGCAGTAAGAGATATCTAGATGCAGCTTCTTGCAATTGATGCAGCGTCCCAACAACATAATGTATCTCTTCCGTTAACCTGTATTTAAAACCGGAAGTGGTTGAAATTAGCCACTTTCGTTCTCAACATTGATCACCGAAAACAGTAATAGATGGTGACAAAGTGTTGAAATTGATTCAGCGTCTGAACGAAACATCTCATCACCATCCGCAACATTCTGTCACTTCCGGAAGTGGTTCAAATTTACTACTAATTTCAGTTTCAATACTAATTTCCATAGAACAATAACGGTAAATGATATCGAGATTCTTGCAATCGATTAAGCGTCCCAAGAATAAGTCCCAAATCTTCTGTTAACCCTTTATTCAAAGCGGAAGTGGTAGAAATCAACCGTTTCCTGTTTAAACATTGAGGCATCATAGAGCAAACATGGTAATAGATAGCGACAAGCGGATTTTAGTAATAGGCATGACAGAACCGGTTCCTTGTGGAACTGGTTTTCGGCTCTGAACGGATTCAGTTCTAGAAGATCCGGTTCCGGAACCTGATTTTCGAATCCAGGTCTGGAACCGGTTCCTAAGATCCAATTCCGGAACCGGGTTTTCTGATCTTGGTCTGGAACCGGTTCTAAAAACCGGATCTCCAAGAACCGGTTCATCGCAGAACCGGTTCAGCTGGAACCGGAACTCTGTGGCCATCCTTATTCAGTAACCGATTCAGCGCCCCAAGAGAACATACCATCACCATCCACAATATCCTACTAAATTAGAAGTGTGGAATTTACTAGCTTTTCCTGTTTCAATCCTTATTTCCAGAGAGCAAAAACTGTAAGAATATTAAAAAACGAATTTTAACACAGATTCTTATATTATCATTCACTTGCTTTAATCATCGTCTCCCTTAGCCTAAAAGGGCATAATTGTTGGACGGTAAACTGAAAGATTTCATTTCATTTTTCATTACTACTCCCAACTACTTTGCATCAAAATTCTTATATATTGTCGTTCATTTCTTTTATGATTCGATCTTTTTATTTAACACTAGAAGGGCTGTCTGTTCTTAGTATGGTGTGAAGAATATGCAGTCTGCAACAAGGTAAAGTAGTTTGAGTTGTCTTGAGCGGCTTCTATAATATATATACTTCATGAACCTCCAGAATGTGTGACCCCTCAATCCTCTTCGAGTCGAAAATAGAACAAATGGCTTCGTACACAATTAGATTTGGTGAGTATGAACATAGGACGAAAAACGCGTTGATTCAAAGTTACTGGATGCCGAAATCGAGAAAATTGTAACTTTGAGCTCCCTAGCTCGAAAACTATAATATATCAACGGCAGTTAAAGACATAGTAGAGGAACTAGTACGCTGTCTATCTCAATAACCATGTTTAAGAGTTTAGACGTATCGATTTAGAATTTATAGAGAGAGCTGCTGTATAGGTTCCGCTCTTCCTCTTCTCTCTCTAAAATCATATGCGCCGGTACGACCCAAATCTGAAACATGGTTATTTAAATAGATAGTGTACTAGTTTCTCTAATATTTGTTTAACCGTCGATATATATACACTTTTTTTATATAGTGGGACATCGATAACTCGAATCTGATTCAACATATCGAGGTTTCACGTTCGTCATTTAAAGTGACTCTATAACTTCTATAATTCGAAGTTTTATTCATTCAACCTCTATCACTCAAAGTTCTAAGTGTTCCTTAAATTTAATAAAAATGACAAGTAAAAATTAAATGCTAGGTATAAGTCAAACACAATTATTAAGTACACATTAGCATAAATAACAATTACGTAGAGCTATAGCTTAGAGTTATCGAGGTTACATCAATAGAAATTCGATTTATAGAGCTAAACTTCGATTCGTAGAGGTTCGCTGCGCAGATACGAAATTTCGAGTTACCGAGGTTTTCAAAAATGATTATGAAACCCTTAAAATTCGACTTATCGAGGTTGTAATTTTTAAATATTCGAGTTAGAGAGTCGTATTTTAGCATTGAGCGTTATGGAGAGTTTAAGGGAATGTGAAAAATTCGAGTTATCGAGGAATTCGAGTTATGGAGGTTCGAGTCATCGATGCTAACTGTATATTAGTAAGGAAGAAGTAAGTTTATATATATATATATATATATATATATATATATATATATATATATATATATATATATATATATAAAGTCTTGAATATTGAATACATCACATTTCTCTGATTGAATTCATTACGTTTTCTTTCAGCGAAATGACAGACAGCAAAGCGTAAACAAAGTGCTTGAGGAACGAAGAAGCTACGTGATCGATCTGGAAGCCATCTCTGGAAATTCAAAAGTGAAGAGAAAACATGATTATAAGCCTCTTACAAAACATCCACTTCACAGAACTTCGCTGGGCAGCTTGCGACATCAAAATTGTAACTTCAACAATGAGAAATCATTACCAACATTTAAATATTGCAGAGAGAAGAACACTTTTAGTTGCCAGCAGTAGAATGAAATCAACGGTACTATAGTTTGAAAGGGGAAGCTTACTAGATACTAACGGAAGATTTCCTCCTCTTCTTCTTCTTTTAAAAGCACATAAACGTAATGAAATCAATATCTCTACCTTTAATAATTCATATATTACGCGAATATTAAATTCATTCTGCTTTTGGTTTCCAAGCGACTGGAATTAAAGATGCCTGCTTGAGTAATTTACGTACAAAGTTCATTTTTGATAGGTGTGTTTATAGTCCACAAAAACTGAAAATTACGATATTCGAAACTCGTATATGCATTGGAAACATTTTATAAATCACATTACGATAAATTAAAATATCTGATACATGTAGTTGGTTTTAAATTATGATGCCTATTTTTAGGGTACTAGGGTAGTGTCTTCATTATTCTGTTTAAAAAAAAAAAAAATACCAATAAAGCTTTTTACTTCGGTATTTTTTTTCAAACCTGGAGGCATTGTAGAACACGTTACATATGGTTTCACACATCTTTGTGCATCGAGACATAAGGTGTGATGACGTCATAACTTTAAAAAATTGTTAGGCCTTATTATTATTATTATTATTATTATTATTATTATTATTATTATTATTATTATTATTATTATTATTATTATTATTATTATTATTATTATTATTGAGAGCTTACTTTTACACCAAGAAGATGGAAATTTTACACACACACATTCAGTGGACCGTTGGTATTTTTCAGATTTGTTTTAGATTTCTGCATTAAAATATTGTGGTCCAGAGAAGCAAAAGGTAAAAATGATATTTTTTTAAAACAAAAAATCATATTTTCTGCGATTTTCCTACCTCGAATACATAATGTAGACATGTGAATGATACCGTTTGAAAGGTTGTTCTATTCGGACGAGAATGATGTACGAACCATGACCCTAGGATAAACAGAGATGTCTTAGGAAACTTTTATATTACATCTGGGTCTTTTGGAGTTATCTGGGACATTGTGAGGCTCATTGGTAAATATTTTTCCCGTCCTTACTATTCAAGTTAGAACCTTGAAATTTTGTGCACACATTCAATATATTTCTTAGTATTTTTCAGTTGATTTTGAGTTCTGTGTGTCAAAACTTAGCTTAAAATTCAGAATTCAGAATTCAGAAAAAAATCCGATTTCTCTCAAAATTTTTCGTCTCAGGGACATGATAGAGAAATGTGCTCTATGGATATGATCCTAACAAGGAACATCACCCAATTGTCCGGCTCCAATTCAATGAAACCTTTTTTGCTGATAGAGGTCATGTATTCATTACTTATGATGACAGAAATTTTTTCCATGGTGCATGTTTTCTATTTTTCTATAATTTTTAAGAGTTGTGATGTGATTAATAGAGATTACTGTAGAAGTCCTTTACTACCCTTTGTAAACAAAGTGTTAATGAAAGAACAACCATGTAGATACATATAAGGCTTAGGGGAAATCGTATAGTACGTATGACCTTGACGGTAGCCATCTTGAAATCCGCCATTTTGAATTAAGGTCAAGTTTTTTTAAATGGGAATAGAGTAATATGATACATAATTTCGGGCTAGAATTTAATCAGGAAGTCAATGGTGAAGTTAGTTTTAAGATACACAAATTTGGGGAAAAGTTACTGGCATATTAATTGTTTATATTTACTATATGCGTAAGTCCCTTACCTCCGCTTCTAACCCGCGTATTAATGATAATAAGTGGATAAAAGCTTCGGCAATACATATTATGCCTAGGGGGAAGTGATACGGTAAGGGTATCCTTGACTGTAGTCATCTTGAAATCCGCAATTTTGAATTAAAGTGAAGTTTGAAAAATAAAAAGCATAGTATGTGACACCTCATTTAGATAGTAAATTTTCCCAGAAAACCAATGGTATGCTTATTTTTGTACTATAGTTAACCAGTATGAATTTAATCGATCCCCGAACAAGTAAGTTTGTGGTAGACAAAACTTTCCTCCCACTTTCTCACTCCATCATCAATCACTTGCTTTAGTCATCGTTTTCCTTAGCCTAAGTGATATAAACGTGGGATAATATTAAACTGAAACATTTCATTTTGATTTTTTCGAAACGCTTCCAGTTGTATTCAATCCTATTTTGTAATGTCCATGTTTCCTCTGCACAATACAACATTTGATGAGACCTTTAAATGACTCTTTAGTTAATGATTGTATGATATCAGCAGTAATAATAAAGAATAGCATTGTAAGAGTAAAATATGACAGTTTACTGCAACAGTTATATCTATCTGCAATAAAAAGATTGGTTTCAAGTTTTACAAACATAGATGATCGATTGCACAGAAACACTAAATAGTTGAATGCATAAATTTTCTCTTCTAATACCTATACAGATTTGCAAAATGACAATTAATACCCAAGAAGCATGCATACAGAAAGAATCTGCCATAGATATGATGTCTGTAATTAAACCAATACAATAGAACTCTACGAGTGGCGTATTTACGATTTTGTTTGGGGAGGAGCTTTGCTAACTTTCGGGGGGGGGGGGGCTTTGCCTGAAAATGTGAAAATTCTGCAAGATATACTTGACTATAGTAAGTAAGATTTCGGGGGGCTTAAGCCCGAAAGCTTCCCTAAATACGCCACTGAACTCTACTAATAGTGTTTCGAGATTTTTCAGAGAGAGAGAGAGAGAGAGAGAGAGAGAGCAAGAATCCGCAATTTTTAAAAGAGAAAGGCAAATATGTGATGACAGAAGGACACACATATGTATACGAATTCATATAGTACAGTAGAATAATTTTAGTTGGGAACTGGGACATTTTCATTTAAAATAATTGCAACACATAAAGCACTGAATAGTATAGTACAATTCATGGTATGAGCTCGTGTGTTTTGGCTCAAATCGAAATCAGCCAAATATATTATACATTTTTTTACCTCTTAATTCTATTTTAATGAAGTTTATTTTCATCTCTTAGCAGCCTTACATCTTTTTATATAGTCACAAGATCCTCGCAGGACATACCGAAATTCACAACTACTTGGAGTTCTGCTTTTGTTAGTTCACAGTAGCTTCTGTTCCTCATAATTCACAGTAGCTTTTATTCTTCATAGATCACAGTAGCTTCTATTCATCATAGTTCACAGTAGCTTCTATTCCTCATAGTTCACAGTAGCTTCTGTTCATCATAGTTCACAGTAGCTTCCATTGCTCATAATTCACAGTAGCTTCTTTTCATCATAGTTCACAGTAGCTTCTATTCCTGATAATTCACAGTAGCTTCCATTCCTCATAGTTCACAGTAGCTTCTATTCCTCATAATTCACAGTAGCTTCTATTCTTCATAGTTCACAGTAGCTTCTATTCATCATAGTTCACAGTAGCTTCTATTCATCATAGTTCACAGTAGCTTCTGTTCCTCATAGTTCACAGTAGCTTCTGTTCCTCATAGTTCAGAGTAACTTCTATTCCTCATAATTCACAGTAGCTTCTATTCCTTATAATTCACAGTAGCTTCTATTCCTTATAATTCACAGTAGTTTCTATTTCTCATAATTCACAATAACTTCTATTCCTCATAATTCACAGTAGCTTCTATTCCTCATAATGCACAGTAGCTTCTGTTCCTCATAATTCACAGTAGCTTCTATTCCTCATAATTTACAGGAGCTTCTATTTCTCACATCCGTATATCACGATCTAGGGATGCGTACGAGACGAGTCGAGACAAGATTTTCCTGACAAAATTCGAGTCGAGACACGGCTCTTCCAATAGAGAAATATACATTTTTCGAGTCGAGACATCACTTTTACAGCACATTTTCGAGACGAGACAGCCACAAATTTTGTCTCGTGCGCATCCCTATCACGATCCATCGGAACTGCGATATGATCGAGACGATGTTCACAGACGAAGGGTAGGATGCTAGGAAATGTGGAACAAATCAGATCAATTAATTAAAAACAGATGATTCTTTTGGCACTAACTTATAAAACACTTTAAAAGTACCCAGGACTATGATTTTTTATTCATTAAAAAACGGAAGAAATCGTTTCATGTAAAAAAAAAAAAAAAAAACGTAAAACTCAAAGAAAAAGACGTAAGATCTGGCAACTCTACGTTCATATTATAAAATGATTTGTTTCGTGTTACCTGAAGTTCGTTCTGATTAGTGATGCTTCATTAAAAACTAATAATGACATCCTTGATGCTTAATTAATAGCAAATAATGATTTCCTTGATTCATAATGCTCTCCGAGTTATGCGATTTAAAAAGGTAATCATAAAGTATTTTATGGGAAGCATCGAGTGGATTTTACATGCTATAGATAAATTTTATCATCCACTATCGATAAGAGAGTTACAAAGATTGTTATACGCGGAAGTAAGTAGGCTTCGAACAGATAAAAGTGTTGAAAGACGTCATTTCGTTTACGATTTGACTCTTTATAGACGTTTATGTAATTTGAATTAGTGTTGTCAAAGTCTCGAGCGGCTTGGCTCACGGTTTAGTTACCACCGAGCCGCACCGAGAAGTGAGCCGAGCCAACAGCTCACCCAACCGAGCCGGCTCGAGTCCAACCGAGCCAGCTCGAGCCGATGGCTCACCTGAGCCGAGTTCAACCGAGCCAATGGCTCATTCCAATTAAGCCAGCTCGAGCTGTTGGCTCAGTTGAACCAAACCGAACCGAGCCGGTTGGCACCACTAATTTGAATTACGATGTATTAAAATGTAAGGAGTCACGACGCCTCAGCACTAGAGCACTACCACGGCTACGAGAGGTCTCCTGGTTTAATACCAGGCCATCTTATTTTGTGGTGAACAAAATCGTGTCTGTTGGTTTCCTTGACGTTTTTATGTTTCCTCCTACATTCACATTCTACCAATCTTTTCATAATAATTCAGTTTTATAAATCATCCGCCTTCTCCATCATATAGGGCATAATCATGGGACGTAAAGCTAATTAAAAAAGAGACGCATAGCTTGAGAATTAGTAATAGAAGTACCACGCATATGACCATTAATTTTATTAGAGTGAACCAGCAATCGCCCCCCACCAGAAGAGGAAACTTTATTTTATATATAAATAAAACCCACCTTAGAGTTTGGAGCTCTTAAAAGTAGCTTTAAGTAGCAGTATTACAACTTACCTCCCCCAAGATGTCCGTCCTGGATCCGCCCCTGGAGTGAACCAAACGCCAGAATGTTCATCATGGAGAAAATTAAGGTTAAAATCACAGTGAAACATCCTGAAGAACAATTTTTTTCTTTCTTCTCAAATCGGTCTATAAAAGTACTAAAAATATGCACAAAAATATTTCAATGAAAAAACAAGTTTTGCGACAAGAAAAATACAACGGAAAACAACCGTTAGGTTTTTTAGTTCAGTTTGACATTGTACTTCTGTACGATTTTGTACATAGTCAATGCCGTATTTAGGATTTTGTTTTGGGGGCTATTCAAAACGCGGGGAGAGCAGGGGGCAATTGCCCAATTGAGTTTGAGAATTAAATATATTTTATTCAATTGTCTGCTAATATACTAGGAATAAACGCGAAACTCGTATATCAGTGAAGCTTCTTCCCCCCACCCCCCAGCCCCAAGGCAAATGTGAAATTACGCTTTTGCAAACACGTTGAATATTTCTAATCTCATTTCAACTGAACTGATTTCGTCTTAGAAAAAGAAAACATGTTGAGACAAGTTGAATGTGAAATAGACTATACTAATTGCAGTTTTTGTTGGTGTGGAGCACCAACCGTCCAAGTTGGTGTGGAAGATCAGTTTCGCTTATCAGCTCCTCTCAGTTTTGGCTTGGTCTCACTGAAAGTGAATGAAGTTATTAGAAATGGTAAGAAGGATTATTGTTGTACGTGGAATGCGAAAAACTAACAAATGTATTTGGAGGGGGGAAGGCTTGAGCCCAATAGTCCCCTAAATACGCCACTGTAGCCTACATAGTATACTCAACTACGTATTATAATACATAGGAAATTAGTTTTAGAAAATGTTCAAGCCATAAAAATACAGCAGTGAAAATCCTTTATACATCAAAAAATTCATGGTCATGACAATCAGAAATTGTCAAAACCATCAACAAGATCATATTCGAGTTCAGGAACTTCAGGACGACAATCATCTACCGATTGCAGGATCTGGTGACTGGTGGAGGGAATTGTAAAAGATAAAGAAGCTTTATCTTCTTTGCTGCACTCTTCAGATGAATACGAGGAAGACAAATGTACTGAACCCAAATGGCTTGGTCGTCCTTTCACATTTCTGTTAAAGTTGAGAGAATCATATTCGTCCATATTGAAAGATGTCTTGTAATAGTACATTATTCGAGGATAACACTTTTTCACTTTTGTTTCCTTTACTTCCAACCACGGAAAGTTTGCACTTATTTGAATTCACTTACCTGTTTACAAGAGGATATTCCAATGATCTGCTGGATATATATATATATATATAATATCTTCACTCGTCATTTGCACTACCTTAAATGTGTTCTTCTTTTTCTACAATCTTAGATAACTTCCAGAAAGTCATCAGGATGAAAGAGGGAAGTCTGATTTTCAGACGCACTTCTATATCCGAGAGATCACGATCTTTAGGTAGAAAACTATGTCCAGATTCTAGAAATGTACGTTGAATCACTCCAAATGTGTTCGTGTTACTTTGCACAATGTGCATCCGCATCGACACAACTTTGAAACTTCTATTTTGATCACCATGCACATTACTCCATGCAACTAAATGCGTTCTTGCAAATTCGTTGCTGTTAATATATTTCAGAATACAGGAACGAATCATCTTGTGATCCCCTTGGTGTTTTGCCTTCATGTCAAACATGCATTATGGCTTTATTGTTTCTCATGTTGTGAATACCAAACTTATACACCCATAAGTGTGTTAAAAAAAGGCGTCGTCCACCGATACTGTGCACTGCTGAGCCTATGACGACTGTTTGAGTTTTTCAACTGCCTGTAGGTAATATGTTTCAAAATTTAGTTGCATATAACTAATGCTCAATTTAGACCAACACTGTAAAGAACATAAATAATGTTTTTAACGAAACGTCTTTAGAACATTCTCATTAATAAAATTTGTCCCCAGTTGAAAAAGTTTGCGAAACACTGGCCTCTAGATACTCTGTTTCAAGATAAAACAACGTACAGGGGGCTCAGTGGTAGAACGCTTATCTCTGGTGTGTGAGATCCCTGGTTCGATTCTTGGTCAAGTAAATTTGTAGTGGACAACATCGTCTCCGTAGGTTTTCTCGGGATACTCCCGTTTCCTCCCACATTTCATTCCATTCTTCCATCATGGTACACTTGCCTTAATCATCGTATCCCGTAGCCTAAAGGGCATAATCGTGGGATGTTAAACTGGAAGATTTCATTTTACAAAACAACATAGTACATGTTCATAAATCTAATCTACGTTCAAATTTTATGGAACACCCTGTACAATAAAACGCAGATTAATATGAGAATGCAGTGTTATCTATCTTAATGGATTCCTCTGGATTATTTCAACCATTCCTCGTCATGTTGGATGCTTGTTCGCAGACATACTCTACAGCCGAGTAATATGAGTGTTGTGTATTCTGACGGGCTTTTTCCCTCCTCTGAAAGTTGGTGTCACGTTGCTTCCATTACATCTGACAGTGTATACGGAATCCAGAAGTGCAGCATAGTATAAAGATCAACATATTTCCTTTCTTTCTTCCCAGAATTCGTTCTTTCATTCTCTGATTTCAAGAAGATACGTGCTACGTCATGTTAAGGTTCTTTAGTACTTACACTATTTTCATTCCACAACCCACTGATTTGTATAAGAAAACTAGCAGATGCCTCCACATGTAAGTATGGTCAATATTTTGTGTTCCTCCTCCCGTGTCTTTCATATAGAATTAATTTAAACTCAAAGTCTCGAACGAAAATCAAACATCTCGTATGGTCACCTTAATGAACAACCCTAGCACTTTTTCTTCTCTTCTAGGTCGAGTATTAGAAGACGCTGAAACAGGCATTTAATTATTTTAAATCAAATTAAAAGTTCAAACATCAAATTCCATGTCTGTAACCTTTAACAATTTCCAGACTTCTCTTTCTTCCCAAACTTTTACTTTCCTTTCTAGGTCAAACATATAATACGTGTTTTAGTCTTGCCTTATGAGATTCCAAGATGTGGACTCCTATTATAATAATTGTAATGTCTACCCCTTTTTTCTATCCACTCTCTTTTTTGCTTTTCGAGATCAAATATAGAACTCCCTTGTGTTTGAGCGGTTAGCGAATGTGACTGTGGCGAGGGAGACCCGGGTACGATTTCACGCAGCCATTCTCATATAGCCTTGGTATTGAAAAGAACACTAAACTGAAAATTAAATCAGACTAAATGTGAAAAAAAAAGTTGAAACAAGTACCTAATTATTTCAAAAAAGAAGTTCTTATACTAAAGTTCTCTCTACCCTTCACAAATTGGAGATATGAGCATTTTAATACAGGGATGGCACACCAATGAACCCTGTTTTAGTGTAATAGTTGCTATCGTATATTTCTCTTCCATCTCCTCAAATTTCCAAAACTTCTTTCTTAGTGGTACCTTACGTCACAAATCCTATGCCCTGTACAATTTTCAAGTTTCTAGCTTAAGCAGTTGGCCTGGAGGTTCATCAGCCAGTCACTCGTTCAGGACTTCTTTATATGGAGAGAGATAGACTTCGTCTGGTTGGGTTTCAGACTATGCGGCGTTTACCGCGTGCCGCATCTGGCACGGCGCCGTGATTATTTTATTACCATTAGTATTTATGAGCCTTTTCAAATTATCTGGCTACGGCGTTTCGCCGCATGCGGCCGCCATAAACATCACGGCTCCCTTCAAGTCGCAGTGCGGCGCCGCGCCATATACGGCATGTTGATTACTATTGTAGCTTATGGTTCTCTTCAGACTAGACGGCTCGGCTTGCGCCTGACAAAATTCTATTTGCTAGTTTATTGAAAGGTGCTAGGAGTTGCTTGTGGCTATTAATGGAGTCCATGAAAGATATAGATATTATATAAATATAAATTAGTTTGGTGGAGGAAATGCCCATACTGTGGGACAAATCTTTAGATTCATACAAATCCAAGAACGAAACAATAGCTGCTTGGAGGGAGTTTTGCACCTGATTGAATTCCAATTTTGAGAATGTGAGCGACAGTGAGAAAAACAAATGATCTTTTGATGAAGTGCAATGCGTGTTTTGTGTTGTATTTATTCTTTGCATAAATTATGCAAAAATTAAGAAAATTATATTATAGCATTTAGTTTAATCTTGTATTATTAATACTTTGAAGAATGCGATTTAAGTCCTGTTCCTTGAAATTAAATTTGATATTGTATTACTTGAGATATATATATAAAGGTAACCAAGAAAGTTCTGTCGTTTTTTTGTGGAGGTCTGTGTTCAATTGGCTCTCACACCCTGAGTTGAATACGAATGGAGATAAGGCGAAGGTCAGTTGTTGGTGTGAGTATGTCCAACATACTTACTACCTGATTGCGGCAGTTCAGTTACACTGTCAACTTTCGTAAGGACAGAGTGAACATGGGACCTCCACATAGCGTCATAAGGGCGTGTATGCTGTACGAGTTCAAACTGGGGTCAAACGCCGCTCCAGCGGGGCAGAATATATGCCAGGACTTTGGTGGGGGTGTCATGACTACGAGGACAGTGCAGCGGTGGTTTAACAAGTTTAAGGACGGTGACGAAACACTCGAAGATGCACCATGTGCCGGTATTATACTCCCCGGACATTGCACCGTCCGATTATCACCTGTTCCACTACTTGGACAATCACTTTAGAGAACGCCACTTCTAATCGTTAGTAGAGGTGCAAAATGCGCTTGATACCTTCTTCGATTCACCGCCCACCAAGTTCTACCGCGATAAAATCCATGGCCTTCCAGAACGTTGGCAGAAGATCGTCGATGCTGATGGGAACTGCTTTTGATCTTCCAGGTGCGCCTTAGGTGACATATCGATGTTCGAAAGTGGTGAGTGAAAAAGTGACAGAACATTCTTGGTTACCTTTATATTTTCAAAATCACGGTTATGCTGACTAGACTAAAGAAGACGATCCATTGCAGAGGAGTTGGGCATACACCATACATTACCACTGTCGTTCGGTGGTTCATTGCAATCGTAAGGTGAAAAAGTTGACCTTATGGGTGCCGCACGACCACGAGTTGACACCAGCAAACAAGAATCATGGTGTGAAAGTTGTGCAATTCTCTGAGTGTTGAATAAACGAGAATGTTGCCTTTTTGCTGAAGATTGTCATCTCAGAAGAAAAAGGGGCTCAGTATGACAATCGTAAATGGTCAGGATAGTGGCTGGATTGTAATCAACATCTATAAAGGTTTCCTAAATCACTTCTCCATCCACAGAATGTGTTGTTGCTGGCATGTTGATCTATGACGCAAGTGATCGATCATGTCCTTCTCAGGCGAACTGAAACCATAAATGCAGATTGTTATAGTGTAGAATTCCATGAAATGTAGCGCCAGCAAAATTATCCGCCAGCATACAACAATACGAGGAGTGATCATACAGTAAGGTTACAAAGCCTGCAGTTAAACGTGTATCCGTCGTCTGAGATTCAATACCACATACTTCGAATTTTGGCGAATTTGAGTTTTTGATACCATTAGAATCATTATAAGATGACGTACAATCAGGTTAAGTAATACACCTATAGCACCATAAATGGCTCTGTTATTCTCCTCAAAGTAATACCGCATATAATGAGGCTGAGGCTAGTTTTTAAACAGTTTCTTTTTGTCTCTCCTGTAAAATTGGTGAAATGTTACCTACGCGGAATTGAATCTCAGACGATGATATATCATTCCATACAACTAGCCAGAGATAGTACATACATTAAGTTATTTTTCGTCATGGTCTCCATATCAGTTGAGGCAATTCACTTGTCGCCAGCGGCGCAAATCTGTCTTCAACATTGGGGGACAAGTAAGAAAATTTCTTTTTTTTCTTTTTCTTTTCTTTCTTTCTTTCTTTCTTTCTTTCTTTCTTTCTTTTTTTTTTTTTTTTTGTTAAGCGATGCTCAAAATATTTGTTAAGTTGAAAAACAATCCAGTGGAGGATCAGGGAGCAGAGTTGTCTTTAACATTGGGAGGCGGGCAGATTTGAGGCTTACTCTGGAGGGACATCAATTTCATCTCACTTTCCTTTATGGCAATCGGACACAAATCATCACATTTTTTCAAAAAAAAAAAAAATCACATTTCAAATCGGATTATTGGGGGGACAGTCCCCCCAGTTCAAAGATTGGAGGAGACATGTCCCATTCATCCCCCCGGGATTTGCGCCAGTGCTTGTCGCATCATGGAATGAGTTTGAAGATTTCCTTCTGGTAAAAACCCTGTCCTTGAGTGTTTAGCCACCTTCTTACGAAATGTTTCACCTCCTCGTCTGAAGCGAAGTGACGGCCTCCTAGGTGTTCCTTCAAGTGCGGGAACAGTTGAACGTGGCTTGGAGCGAGATCCGGGCTATAGGGAGGGTGGTCGATGATGTTCCAGTGAAATTGCTTCAACAGCGTGGTGGTCTTCTGGGCTATATGCGGAAGCGCGTTGTCGTGAAGGAAAATGATGCCCTCGGTCCCTTCGTAAACCTCTACCAACTACCGGTGAATTTCAGCCGCGGTTATGTTTCGCCCACAGAAATCGAATAACTGAGCAAACTTCTTCGCAAAACTAGTTTTTCGAAACGAGTTGTCATTTGTGTTTACCTAGAGCTAGCGCCATATGTAGCGGGTTGCTGAAACTCTGCACAGTTGCCAGTTCCAGGTATTAAAATTACAACACACTCCTCATTCCTCTATAACATACGAGACTCCAGAAACACCGGCCTTGTAACCTTAGTTTCTGATCCTCCCTCGTAGTTAACAGAAATGGTGTACCACAGATTCTCCCTGACTTGCAATATGAAACCCTTTCTCAATTCTGATATTTCTTCTACTGGCTACTACCTCTTCAGCATTTCGGTCATTTCTCTGACCTTAACTGAGTATTGGTCGATACAGCGTTTGATTGAGGACTTAACTCAATTCGCCGACTTCAGACTTCTTTCGCCAAGGATTCTAATCGTTGGCTGAACGAAGGCAAAAGTGTGTGATGGACGAAGACGATTATTTTCATTCACCAGGTATTGTAGTGTAGATATTTTTTTGGCTACACCCCTTCAGAGATGGCATGGGTCAATGAAACTTGACCCATGACCCATTGATCCATTGACCCACCGTGACTCACTACCCACGTGACCCACTACCCACTATGACCTACTCTGACCCACCACATACGAAAATCCATTGTCGCAAACTCTGACCCATGATCCACGTCCTTCTCTGCACTGAGTAAAGTGTTTACACTTGTAATAAAACAAGGCTATGAAGTTATCACTAACTGAAGGTTGAATTTCTACAGTCAATCGCTCAAGCACTGCTCTGTTACAATACCGGTGGATCTGACCTTTACAATATAAAACGGTGAAGTGTTTGTTATGGGCCATATTACAATAAATTTGAATTTAATACCATATATAATTATTTAATTGTTGAATTACAGACATTTTTCGATGAAATTTGAAAGTCACAAATCAAGATAAAGGAGGCCAACGTAAAGGGTAAAAGGAAAGTGTGAAATTTGACTGTGTGCTTAAATTGTTCTCATGATTCGCTCTATTATCTCATTTATGTATATTTCTATCATTTCCTTATTTATGTTATGCCCAATTATATGTTATGTTAATACGTTAATGTAAAACTACTCCTACCATTTATATATGAATATGATCGAAAAGATCATAATGTCCTAGTTCTGGTAACAATAAATAAATAAAATAAATAAATTCCTCTTAGCCCACCCATGCCTTACTCCTCTACCACAATTCCTCCACTTCTCTCACCTCAGAGGGGGTGTAGACCTCTAAAAGGAAGCTAGCATATGGCTAACACTTAAAAAAAAAAAAAATGACTGTCTCGGAACCAAGTAGTAAGTCCTGTTGCTATTGTTACAATTAGAAATACCAATATCCAAAAGTGCCTGAAGTTCTTTTTTCACTTAGATATGCTCATCCCAGATAAGTAAACAGAAATAAATGAAAAAGGAAGAAAAACGGAGACCTTGAAAGTAAAATATAGACAAATTAACCAGTGTTCAAAGGATGTTGTCTGTAATACATTTAGCAGAGTGGGTCAGTGGGTCAGAGTGGGTCAGTGGGTCAGAGTGGGTCATGGTGAGTCGGTGGGACAGTGGGTCACAGTGGGTGGTGGGTCAGAGTTGGTCACGTACCTGCGACCCACTGACCCATTCACAAATCTTGACCCACGACCCACTGACCTACTCTATCTGTGGATAACGATAACTAAATAGACCATTATTTTACTAAAATGACAGAAACACATTTAGAATTATTATCCTAAATCGTCTAATTGACTAAAGTTGTAGATCCATACTTTACATCTAAGCAACAAATTTTTAATGGAGCCATTTTTATTGACTAGTCTATCATCTTTCAGTTCTCTTTCTCCGGTTAATTGCTTTTTATAACCGATTTCAATATCAGTATTTTAAAGCTTAAAAAACGAATGCAAGAAAAGTTTCATTAAAAAAAAAAGACGCTTTTATGATTGGTTAACTACATCAACAAATGAACGAATGCCAAACAAGTTTTGGCCCTAGACATTAATTTTTGCAGTGTGTTATTGTCAACACTTGAGTGCGTGCTGACATACTGTAGAATCATTTCATGCTGTCTGGTACGAAACTCTTCATAAATAATTGAATGCTCCATTTTACTGTCCGCAGTGAGAAAAACTGATGACGTGTTCCCATGGTTATGACACATATATTGTACGTACAGCGCGCGACAGTTCATGCAATGGCTAAGCTATATGTAGGATATTAAAAAAAAAAAAAAAAAAAAATCACACTCGCTATTTATCGATTACAGGAAAAAAGACAACCTACATGTTCACATTTGAACATCTTTGCTTTTAGTCTAACGTTTTTTGTATTATGTGTAATTCATTTGATATTTATCCATCTACGTAGAGTAATTTGTTTAGTTGAAGTTACGATTTATTATTTGGACACTTTTTTTTTTTTTTAATAAAATGAAATGAAATCTTTCAGTTTAACGTCGCACGTTTATGCCCTTTAGGCTAAGGGAGACGGATGATTAAGGAAAGTGAATAATGATGGGAGATTTGGTGGAATATGAATGTTGAAGAAAACGATAGTACCCCGAAAAAATCACGAATACAATGTTGCCTACCACAAACTTACTTAACCAGGGGGAAAAATGAAAATGAAATGAAATCTTTGAGTTTCACGTCCCACGGTTATGCCGGTTAGGCTAAAGGAGACGGTAATGATAAGAGATGAATGAAATGGTGGAATGAAGAAAGTGGGAGGAAATGGGAGAACCCCGAGAAAACTCACGCATACGGTGTTTGTCCACCACAAAGTTCCCTTGGCGGGAGCAGGGTTTGAACCCAGGACACCCAAGCACCAGAGGTGAACGCTCTACCACTGAGCCACCGCGGCCCTTAACCGGGGATCGAACCGGAGACATCATTCAGCAGAGGTCTGTTTCCATGTGTTGTGCGCCAGCAGAAGTGGGTCACAGATGACCCCCAAAGTGGACGAAACAATTAATATGTAAATTATTCATTGTTGCTTTGGAAAATTCAAGATTACTAATTAAACTCCAACTGGCCAAAGCAGTATACGGTGTATATAACTTTATATACATATTCCCCTATATATATATATACTGCTTTGGTCAGTTGCAGTTTTATTAGTAAACAATTAATACTTTTCTGCCTCATCTGAATTTCGAGATAATTCTTTTTGCATTGAATTGTGTTCATTTTGTGCCGTTTTGTGGGACTATTTGCACAATTTGTGCACCACTGGATATATAACTGATAAAGCATGGCTTCCGGCTCAACTGAATTTCGATACCATTCCTTTTCTATTGTTTTGTGTCGTGTTGCTTGTCTATTTCCACGTTTTGTGCGCCACAGGAAGTGGATCAAAAATGACCCCCAAAGTGGGCAGAACAAATTAATGCTGTTCCGGCCTCATCTAATTTCGAGATAATTCCTTTTACATTTAATTCTGTTGGTTTTGTGCCGTTCATGCGCCTATTTCCATTTTAATGCGCCACCAGAAGTGGGTCAGAAATGACACCCAAAGTAGGCGGGACAGATTAATGCTTTTCTGCCCCTTCACTTGGATTTCGACACCCTTCCCTTTGTATTGAATTATGCGTTCGATTGGTGTCGTTTTGTGCGCCTACTTTCACGTTTTGTGCCCCGCTGGAAGTGGGTAAAAAATAAATTATCTAAAATAGCCCTAAAAATTATGACTGTTCCATCAGCATCGAGTGAGGAGAACATTCTTTTTCATCGTATTCTTCTCATTTTGTCCCGTTTTGTGCGCCTACTTCCACGTTTTGTGCGCCATTGGAAGCAGGTCAAAAGTGATCCTACAGTGATGAAAAGTAAAGCTGTTCTCCCCATCAAACTTAGAGATAATTCTCTTGTATTATATTGTGCCATTCGTCCACTTTCAAGTTCTGTTCGCTGCCAACAGTGGATCAAAATGAACCCAATGTGGAAGGAACAACTTTATACTGTTCCAGCCCATCGAATGGGGAGATCATTCCTTTTACAGCGTATTGTGCTCGATTTACGTCATTTTTCGGCAGCACCATAATACCGTCGCTATAGAACTTTTTTCTTTTTTTGTAAAAAAAAGTAACACGTGTTTTTCTAACCGGCATTGCTTCAAAGTAATTTAACACCAATCAGTTAATTCCTCAGAGACAGAAACAAATGATGGTCTGACGGTCCTAGGTCCAGGGTGTAGAGTAGATGCACTAAAATATCCCAGCTAAGTTCTTCCAACTTTTGACGGGTCGTTAAATACGTATGCAGTCGGATGTTTTCAGTGTGCTACTGTATACAACACCTTTTCTGTTGACGAGTTCCGCCCGTTTGTTTTGAATTGCTAGGTGTACTTGTGCTAATTATCGATAGTAGAGGTCCAAGTTTATCGTTCCTTCCGGCAACATTAGCTCATGGTGCACGATATAATTCCAATCCCATCAAACGTACAGCATTACCTTCCTGAGCGCCAGTGTGGGCTTTTTCACTGATCATGTAGCTTCTCTTTATTTCGATGATCTTTTTTGAGTACTGTTCTCATAGACTGTTAAGTTTTGATTACTCATGATCAATAGCTTGAGGAATGCCTCTAGTTCGTTACGTTTCAGTATATTCGCCGATATAAATTCGACTGAGTAAATGTTTCTGACTGAGATCATGTGACACTCAAACATCGAGCTTGTTAAAGTTGTATAACTTTTTTTTTTTTTTTTTGTGGTGATGGATGTATGATTATTGGCGATGTCATGACCTGCTTATATGGAATGTTCGTGGGTTTCCTTAAGAAAATTTCCCTCGACTAACACAAAATATCCCTTTTCTTATCAAATTTTCCCTAGTTTGTTGAGTATTCCCTATTCCTATCATAAAAATTATTGATAAGATTAATTTAGCTATATTCAAGGAATGCCAACTGCATTTGTTTTGTTCATTTGGTTTTTGCTTCTACTATTTTTACTTTTTCCTTTGCTTTTTTCTTTTAACACAAAAAAACATACATATTAAGGATGTTATAAAATAGAGAATCTGCCCATACAACAAAATCGTGAAGCAATACGTCACGTCACAGTTTCGCTACGCCTATTCTGACCGCTCTGCGCCACTAAGATCATAATCTTTCGAGCCAACAATCATGGCGGAAACGAGAGTAGCCAATCAGACGTGCCTGAACAGACGATGCTCGGTTATTTTCTGGCTTCATTGAGTTCATAGCATAAAGATACCTATGCGTAGACCCTCTATTTTATAAACATCCTTGATACAAATATACGCAGCCAGCAGTAAGTATAAGACTATTATAGTATTTGAAATCAAACAAACAAACACACATACACACACGCGCGCGCGTGCGAATGTTGTTATTATACTGGTTTATTTCCGAAGAACAAGGAAAAATTTAAGCATTTATATTGGTCAATCAATCAGCACCAGAATTTCCCTGGATTTTCACGTTTTGTCAAAAAAAGTCCCTTTTCTCCCTTTTGTTAAATTTTCCTACAAAATTTCCGTAGATTAGTAAAATTTCCCTCAAACTACGAACACTACTTAAATACCGCTCTCGCTTAACTTCTGTTAGAACATCGTTCGTTCATTTTCGCTCTGATTAGTCACCCACTGCAACGAAGGTTTTAGATATCGAAATTTCCAGAATGAAAATCACTGAATCACCTTTTAGTTGTTAGTTTTGATAACTATTTTGCCCATAAACAACACAAATTTCTTTATGGGCCTGCGCAATATAAATCGAAATAAAATAGTAAAATGTCTAGTTTTGTAGAAAGTTCATTTATCTTTATTGCACAATATTTTATCTTTGATTTGAAGAATTCTAATATGTTTTGCATATCTATCAGCTTCAACTGTTAGTTGTCGAATGGCGTTAGGTCTGCTGGGCTACGACTCTTACACCCTGTGATTTTGGAACACAAACGCCATTTCGAGACGAAAATGCTCACTGGTTTTTAGATTACCTCATCCTAGAAGATATATTTGGATAAAATACGGCCACGTGGCAAAACTAATTCCTTATGATTTTATTTTGTTTATTTTTTTACCCATACAAGGGGACAAGCAGGAGCATCCAAATCTGCAGATGTTTAAATATTTGGTCCAACAGAACAATAACTTCTTCTTCTTCTTCTTCTTCTTTTTTTTTGCCAAACTTAAGGGACATACCAATGTACACCTACAAAAAATTTGAGAAGTGCGCACCATGAAACCATTGTCTTAAAAAGGAAATGAACCCATATGCACCTCCATGGGATCATATATACAATGATACATCTTCTCCATAGAGGATAAATTGAGTCAAAAGTCAACGACGTGGTAAAACGCATTGATTCTGACATAATTATTGGTTTTATCTAATTTAATAATTTCGAATTGTAGGAAAGGAGGATAATTTCACATAGCCTTTTGATATCCTTTTCCCTTGCCCCGTAATCATCAATAGTGGCGTAACTATTTTACCGCGCCTTGGATCGGTCGATCATCGATTTACTCATATCCGCCCCCTGCCCCACGAATTTCAGTTGCTGCGTTATATATACTAACAGTATACAAAGTTATTTTTATTAACAAACCTAAAGTTTTTACTTATCTTTTTCCTCAGTTATCACTACATGCTTAATATGAATTATATTCGTGGGAAATTAAATTAAAAATAGTTTACTGTACTTAATATTTATATCATTGCTTATAATGCTTAATATAAGTAGGGAGTATAGGATAATTTTATAAGTGTCAATTAGGTTTCTAACAGGCCCAACTTTCCTTTTATTCCTGGGAGGGAGCACTGCGTGCTGATTGTAATGACTCATACAAAACTTTCACTAGGCAGCTAACTAGACAAACATTGCAGTAACGATTGTCCGCGTATCGCCCAGTGGGGATCCAAAAAGGGGGCGCGAGGCTTGCGCGCCCTTCCATGAGGAGTAAAATATATAAATTAGTTTCCAACAAAGCGCTTGTTCAAAGGCTGTGGGGAAAAAAGTTTTAAAGTTTATCTGAAAAAGAAGATTCTGAGTGCGTTCTCCACTCATTGCAGATAATGTATGCGTTTCCAGTTCGTGGTAATCCTGGATTCTCTCGTGTTGAACAACATGGCTTTCCTCAATGCCGCTTCCAGGAAGGGCGGAGATAAATACGTATTATGAAGCACTGCAGTCCACATTTTTAGTTAGCGAACCAAATATTGAAAATTGTCTCAACTTTATTTTTCAGACCTGCGCCCCGTCCCCTCAAAAATTCCAGGATCCGCCCCCGGTATCAGCTGTTGCCAATTAACTGCTAATAGTCATAGCGTACTTTTTGAAATGTTTTCAAACGTTCTTTCTATAAGAAACAGTTTTCCGTATTCTTTTTTTTTTTTCTTTCTTTCGCCCTATTACTGCGTGCCTGGACCAACTGCTCCACTTGCTGCATCGTAGTTCCGCCACTGATTGTCATTAAAACGCTAGAAGCCACTTGTTCTCACTGCAGCTGAAAGTTTATTTTTGTTTAGCTCTGAGGAACAGGAGAAAAATAAGTACCGGTAACTTATTACACTCTTTGGTTCTTGTTATATTTCATTTTAACCCATTTACGTTTCTATTTCTCCTCCACTCTTAAACATATTGCCAAGTGCAATATTAATAAGGACTGAATTCAGGGCCGTACTGCAACCCAGGGACCCACTTACATATACTTAGTTACTTACTGTAAATGAAATGAAATCTTTAAGTTTTACATCGGTGATGATGAGAGATGAGTGAAATAGTGGAATGAAGAAAGCGGGAGGAAACGGAAGAACTCTGAGAAAACCCACGAGCACGATGTTTGTCCACCACAAAGTCCACACGGCGCGAGCGGGGATCGAACCAGGGACCCCAAGCACCGGAGGTGAACGCTCTAGCACTGAGCCACCGCGTCCTCTACATGTACTTACTGTGACCTCCCCCGGCAATAAAAGGGAGTCCAGAAGTGTCACTGGGATCGATTTGATTTGATTTTAATTTAGCGTCCCTGTCAGCAGCGAGGCTATATGAGACGTGGACGTGGAATCCGAACCACATGAGCTCCCGCCGGGAATCGAACCCGGGTCTCCCACGCCAAAGACGCGTACGCTAACCGCTTAGCCACGGAGGAGCTCGTCACTGGGATCGAGTTTTCATTTTATGCTCCTGGACTCTGTAACCATGCGAAACAAAAAATTTAAAAAAAAAATCACCAAAAAAGTTTTTTTTTTTAAATATGGCATGAGTCACTCCTATATAATTCATGGACCCTTTTGAACTTGTTGAGAGAGGGCCCATCATAGAATTTTTTGATGGGGTTCCCCTTGTATTTTTCCGCTCCAGAGTCCCTAATGGCCCTAATGGAAAACAACGGTATTGTAAATTGTAAATTATTATTTAGTTTCAAGTTATGGCATCATTTGAGATTTCAATTTAGCTGAATACTTCAATACTAGCAAAAGTATAAAGCAGAGTGGGAAATAAGGAATCTTTCAAGTGTTGAATTACGAAAAATGTGAAGTTGTGTATGCAACATCATGGGCTGGTAATACTGATCGGGTTAGCTGACTGCATTGCTGGTATTCGACGTGCTATCGTCCTTCGTTCCGTTACTCCAGTATGCAAGGAGTACGTAACATGTGCCCTTTGGTACATATACCGCTACTTACGACACGAGGCGGAGGATCCACTAAAAAATTCACTGTCCAGGGCCCATCGTGAAATTTCCCGCATTTCCACCTGGTCAGTACTACCCTGACTTAATTTGCAATTTTCTACTTTATTTTCTCCAATTTTCTACTTTATACAATTTTCTACATTTATTTGTTTAGTTACACAGTACACCTTAGTCACTGCCAAGTGCACATCGAAAAATTTTTGTTTGGAGGGGTCCGAACAGGGTGGACCACTTTAACTGTTTTCCTGATGCACAGAAGCACAAGAATATTAGAGCAAATATGATAATCCTAGCGTAAAGAAATTGATAATGCTAGTTCAAAAAAAACTTGAAAACAATGATGATTTAAGGGGTGATTCAGGGGGATTTCCCCGGGGGTTTTCCGATCATGCTCAATATGGGTTGCCATTGCCAGATTTATTGCTTACATACCATGAGTAGTGAAAGTCCCTCCGGCGAAAATATTCTGAAATCTCAATTCTTGTAAGTTGAATGTTTTAAATGTTCACTGGATAAACAGAGAAATAATTTGATTTTTTTTTGTATGGATGTTATCAATATGTTTGTTTAACTTCAAACTCATATCGTGTGCAAACTATTATATTATCGCATGTAAGGAAGATTTTAAAAAGAAAGTTAAAAATAGCTTAAAATATCTGAAAAATATGTCATGTAAGTAATATGTTCAAGATTCGTCTGCTTTGTAGATTCCAAACTATGCTATGCATAAGTTCGGAAGTCTTATAGAACGCCTATGTTCGTTCGTCTATCCGTTCGTCCGTCTGTCAACAGATATCAGAACAAAAATGGTGAAGAGTAATCGAAAACCGTTTAAAAAAAAAATCGATTCAACGTTCCCCCCCAAAAAACTTTCCATTTTCTCCGTTAACCCTCACTTCAAACCGGAAGTGGTTTAAATTATCCACTTCCAGTTTCAACCTTCCCGTGCTTGGTCTAGTGGCTAGCACCCTTGACTTCGGTTCACATGGTCCCGGGTTCGATTCCCGGAGGGGTACAGTTGAGCGACCAAAGTGGTTCGGATTCCACTTGAATCAATAGGTTCAAGTCTCCTTTAATCTAGCAGGCATAACCGTCGGAAGTTAAACTAAATCAAACTAAACCACTTTCAACATTTATCTCCATTAAACAAAAATAGAAAGAGATTGCAAATAATATCGATTCTGATAAGATCTTGCGATTTAGCCTCCGAGGAACAGGTTCTACTTTCGATCTTATTACTTTATTGCGATCAGTAGCTACAGTATAAAGTAGTACTACTTCAAGTTTGATTATTAAATTTGTATACCTTGGAAGTCTACATACTGTTTAAGGAAACTTTGTTTTTCAATCTGATAATTTGGTAACCCTATTCTTGGTTATAATATAGTGTTTTATGTTATCTCTTCACCATTAAGATCTAACTTCAATAGATTTTTCTTAGAAAATAGAACTTTCTATTTTTTCTTTCTGTATTTATCTTTCAACAACAATGAGCTAAGATCAAGTCTCAAGTCTAACAATTACAGGCATTCAACAATACCAATGTATATTAACTACATGGATATTCTACTAAAATGTAACTTACTTGTCAAACAAACATTCCTTAAAAGCTTTTTGGGAGCCATTTTCGACTCATTTCCTGTGCTGCATAAAACAATACAAATGGAATGGTGTCGAAATTCAGATGGGGCGGAACAACTATGCTTTTTTTTGGCACTATGTGAGGTAATTTTTACCCACTTTCAGTGGTGCACAAAACGTGGAAGTAGGTGAACAAAACGAGCAGAATATGAGGAAAAAGGAATGATCTCATTCGATGGTGGCGGAACAGTCATGTTGTTAAGAGACTATTCTAATTAATTTTTGACCTACATCCGGTGGCGCAGATAATGGCAAAAAAAAACCAGCACAATTAAACGCAAAAGGAATTCTCTCGAAATTCGATGGGGGCGGAACAGCATTAATTTGTTCCGCCCACTTTAAGGGGTCATTTTGATCCACTTCCGATGATGCATAAAACGTAGAGGTAGGCACACAAAACGGAACGAAAAAAAAAACAATGGAAAAGGAGTGGAAAGAAAAAGAATTCAGATTGGGGGAAGTCATGGAACTGCATTAATTTGAGTGATGGAAGAGGAACTGCATTAATTTGTTCGACCTACTTTAGGGGTCATTTCTGACCAATTTTCAGTGGCGCACAAAATATGGAAATAGACGCACAGAACAAGCACAAAACAATGCAAAAGGAATGGTGTCACTATTCAGATGGAGCGGGACAGCCATGCTTTTACGGTACTATTTGAAATAATTTTGACCCACTTCCGGTGGCGCACAAAACATGGAACTAGACGCTCGAAACGAATACAATTCAATGCTAAAGAAATTATCTCGAAATTCGATGGGGGCAGAACAGCATCAATTTGTTCCGTCATTTGGGGAGTCATTTTTGACTCATTTGCGGTGGCACAAACATGTGAAATAGACGCACAAAATGACACAAAACAATACAAAAGTAATGCTGTCAGAATTCAAATGCGGCGGAGCCGCCATACCTTTCCGTTACTATTTGAGGTAATTTTTGAAACATCTCTGGTTGCGCACAAAACGGTGAAAACGAATACAATTCAATATAAAAGGAATTATCACGAATTTTGATGGGAGCGGAAAAGCTTAATTTGTTCCGCCCATCTTGGGGGCCATTTTTGACCCACTTACGCACAAAACAACAAAACGAGCACAAAACAATATAAAAGGAATGGTGCCGAAATTCAAATGGGCCGAAACAGTCATGCTTTTTCAGTACTATTTAAGATAATTTTTGACCCACTTCCGGTGTGCACAAAACGTTTAAATAGGTGCAGAAAACGGCACAAAACTAATATATTCAATGGAAAAGGAATTGTCTCGAAATTCGATGGGGGCGGAACAGCATTAATTTCTTCTGCCCACTTTAAGGGATCGTTTTAATCCACTTCCGATTTTGCATAAAACGTAGAGGTAGGTACACAAAAAGGTACCAAAGGAGAAAAAAAAAAAAAAACAATGAAAAAGGAAGGGTGTCGAAATTCAGATTGGGCGGAAGAGTAATGCTTTTAAGACATTATTTGAGGTAATTTTTGATCCACCTCCGGTGGCGCATAAAACGAACACAATTCAATGAAAATGGAATTATCTCGAAATTCAATGGGGGTGGAAAAGTACTAATTTGTTCCACCCAACTTGGAAATCATTTTGATTCACATCTGATGGCTCGCAAAACGTGGAAATAGGTGCATAAAACAAACATAATAAGATAGAGAACGAATTCTCTCTCTCTTCGATGGTGAGGCAACAGCCATTGTTTTTGAAGACTACGTATTTAAGATAATTTTATCCATTTCCCGTTACGTGGTGCACAAAACGTGGAAGTAGGCGCAGAAAACAAACACAATTCAATGCTATAGGAATTATCTCGAAATTCGATGGACGAGAAAGAGCATAAATTTGTTTCGCCCAATTAGGAGTTCATTTTTGACCCACTTCCGGTAGTGCACAAAACGATGCAAAAGAACACAAAAACTGCAAAAAAAAAAAAAAAAAAAAAAAAGGAACAAAAAGTAGTTTTTGAACGCAGCATTCTGACATATAGTGCAGTCAAATTACCAAAAAGTAAGGAACAAATTAGTAACAACCTGAAACTTGGTACAGATGTTGGGAATGATGTTCTAAACAACATACTAAAAGTCCCCTGAAATCTCAGGTAACCTTCGCCGCCATATTGGAAAATGGCCGCTGGAAGTGTCAAATGAACGGTACCCACATAAAATAGCAATATATTCGCTATGGTTGAACATAAAGAGATAAACTTAGTGTTGTTTTATAGAACATAGATAACACAATATTTTTATACAGAAAAATTTTTTCATAAAACGCATACTTTTAGAAATATTTAGCTTTAAATTCTAAAATTCCGAAAAATACCGTCAAATTAATTTTAAATTTTATTGAACTTAGGAAGTAATTATTAACAAGTTAAATTTTGACATAGATGTTGGTAAAGATTATTTAAATGACATACTAAAATCCCACAACTTCTTTGTTCACCATATTGGAAAACGTCCAAATGTCCGAAGTATTTGAAAGATGATATTTTGTTAAGTGGAATACAAAATCTGGACCGGGCTAAATATTTGAGAATCTGGAAATAGTCGATCCAGAGTCAAATGAGATCAATGCTGGAGAAAGGGGCGAAACAATATGACGTGTTTAACGTTATCGTCCGCCATCTTGGAATCAACTTGGTTTATTTTAAATGGCAACGTGGTCGTGTGACATATTAAACGACATCCTCGTTCGAAGAGAAACCCAACGGTAAGGTTATCTTTCCAAACTCTGTAACGGTTTTGAAATTGTGAATAGATTTCGGATATGTTATGTGTGAAATGCTGTGAAATGTGCTATGCGAAGTTTCGAATTGAAGGATAAAGTAAAAAAAAAAAAAAAAAAAGCTTTGTAACATCTCACATTACATATTCTTTAATAATCAGGAAAAGAGAGAGCTAACACACATAAGACAATTACAATCACAAGACATGTCCAGCATGTCTATCGTTCTGTTCTATGCATATCCTTGCAAATCCTGTGCACTCTGCAAAGCATAGTTGGTGATATTTGTTCGCAGGCCGTAATGATTCCCCTTTTCAGGTAACCAATGTCATGAATTTTACACTGGTAGTCAATACTTTAAAGTGCCCCCAAAGAAAAAAATCGAACGGAGTTAGGTCGGGGCCACTCAACTGATCCATGCCGACCTATCCAGCTACCGGGAAAATGTTTATTGATCCATCAATTACATTAGGACCATAATGAGGGGGTGCCCCATCTTGTTGCCAATATTGATGATACCACCTTACCTCGTTCAACAAAAGTGGCATAAAAGTGTTTTCAAGGATATCTCAATATTGTGCAGATGCAACGTCCCATCAATGAAAACAGGTCTCATCAATTTTTTCGTTCCACATCATTACTTTACCTGCACTTTGCATCTTTGATGCATCTATCCACAGGGGTGTCATTTCAGACTTCGCTTGAGGGGGTCAAGAGCACCACCAACATAAGACTTGTTTGCCACCATTACCTTACTTGCACCTTTCTTCTTTGATGCATCTATCTAATTAAGATTTCTATTAGCCCTGCACCTAACATTTTGCGCATCACGGTACCGAGAAATCCTACGGATTTTTTTTTTCTTTTTTATAATCTACAATGGTTTTGAAGTTGTGAATGGTTAATAGATTATATTATCATTTAGTCTTAAATTTTGTTATGTGTGAAACATTGTATAGATGGGAACCAACTGTCTTTTTACTTTTTTTTTCTTGTAGGTAGGACAGGATGGTAACTCGAGAGGAAATAACTGAAATTATACTTTTGGCTGGAGGACGAGTTCAGCAATAATGACAGCCGTCTTCAAAGAGCGACATCCTAATCGCGAGTCAGTAACAGACAGTGCTGTACGAAAACTAATCCGCGAATTCAGGGTAACGGGAAATCTTGATGATTTTCCTCGATCAGGAGGACCACGAAATGCAACTGATACAGACACATCAGCAGCTGTTTTGGGTGTATTGGTGAAAAGTCCTACGAAGAGTGTGCGATGTCTACCAAAAGAACATAATCTAAGTATCAAAAGTGTTCAAAGAATAAAAAGGGAAAATGACACTCTTAAAAATTACAATTGAAACAAAAATTGTCAGAGGGTAATTCTGATAGACCAATGGAGTTTTGTGAGTAGGCGTTAGCCCAGATAGCTCGTGATCCAGTGTTTTCTTATAACATTGTTTTTAGTGATGAGGCAAATTTCTATGTAACAGGTGAGATTAACAACCAAAATGTCCGGTACTTATCTTAATCAAACAAATCTTAATTGGATAGACAGAGGCGTCATTTAGGGGGACAGGAGGGGGCAATTGCCCCCGTCAAGAGTTTAAGGAATACATATACTTCAACAGATTGTCTACTAATATACTAGTATAAAACGTGAAAGTCTTACGTTGGTGGTGCTCTTGACCCCCTCAAGCGAAGTCTGAAATGACACCCCTGTGGATAGATGCATCAAAGATGCAAAGTGCAGGTAAAGTAATGATGTGGAGCGAAAAACTTGATGAGACCTGTTTTCATTGATGGGACGTTGGATGCTGCACAATATTGAGATATCCTTGAAAACACTTTTATGCCACTTTTGTTGAACGAGGTAAGGTGGTATCATCAATATTGGCAACAAGATGGGGCACCCCCTCATTATGGTCCTAATGTAATTGATGGATCAATAAACATTTTCCCGGTAGCTGGATAGGTCGGCATGGATCAGTTGAGTGGCCCCGACCTAACTCCGTTCGATTTTTTTCTTTGGGGGCACTTTAAAGTATTGACTACCAGTGTAAAATTCATGACATTGGCTACCTGAAAAGGGGAATCATTATGGCCTGCGAACAAATATCACCAACTATGCTTTGCAGAGTGCACAGGATTTGCAAGGATATGCATAGAACAGAACGATAGACATGCTGGACATGTCTTGTGATTGTAATTGTCTTATGTGTGTTAGCTCTCTCTTTTCCTGATTATTAAAGAATATGTAATGTGAGATGTTACAAAGCTTTTTTTTTTTTTTTTTTTTTTTTTTTACTTTATCTTTATCCTTCAATTCGAAACTTCGCATAGTACATTTCTCAGCGTTTCACACATAACATATCCGAAATCTATTCACAATTTCAAAACCGTTGCAGAGTTTGGAAAGATAACCTTACCGTTGGGTTTCTCTTCGAACGAGAATGTTGTTTAATATGTCACACGACCACGTTGCCATTTAAAATAAACCAAGTTGATTCCAAGATGGCGGACGATAACGTTAAACACGTCATATTGTTTCGCCCCTTTCTCCAGCATTGATCTCATTTGACTCCGGATCGACTATTTCCAGATTCTCAAATATTTAGCCCGGTCCAGATTTTGTATTCCACTTAACAAAATATCATCTTTCAAATACTTCGGACATTTGGACGTTTTCCAATATGGCGAACAAAGAAGTTGTGGGATTTTAGTATGTCATTTAAATAATCTTTACCAACATCTATGTCAAAATTTAACTTGTTAATAATTACTTCCTAAGTTCAATAAAATTTAAAATTAATTTGACGGTAGTTTTCGGAATTTTAGAATTTAAAGCTAAATATTTCTAAAAGTATGAGTTTTATGAAAAATTGTTTCTCTATAAAAAATATTGTGTTATCTATGTTCTATAAAACAACACTAAGTTTATCTCTTTATGTTCAACCATAGCGAATATATTGCTATTTTATGTGGGTATCGTTCATTTGACACTTCCAGCGGCCATTTTCCAATATGGCGGCGAAGGTCAGGTGGGATTTCAGGGGAATTTTAGCATGTTGTTTAGAACATCATTCCTAACATCTGTATCAAGTTTCATCTTGTTAATAATTTTTTCCTTTCTTCATTAAAATTTGAGCTTCATTTACTGCACTAATGCACTAATGCACGTCGTTCTACACATAGATGAAGAATGACGTCCTTCGGAGTGCACACTGCCCGCAGAATTGTAGAAAAAGAGAGAAATGGGGAAGCGGCCTGGGGCTATTATGTTAGGTACCATCCCGGCATTTTCCTGGTGTGAATGAGGAAAAGAAAGGTGAAACCTCACTCAAGATGGCTGACCTGAAGAAGCTGTTACACCTTCTCGACTGAGTGTCCCCACCGGAAATCGAACCCGGGACCGCTAGCACCAAAGACGAGTTCATAGGACCACGCCACACGAGGGCACTAAAAGCCAATGAAGATTTCTGTAACATTGTTGGTTGGATTTGACTTTAGCCCCCTTTCAGCAGCGAGGCTATGTGAGAAGAAAATATACAGCTTAAGGTGGGATATGAAGCTTATAAGCTCCCTCGGGGAATTGAAATACTTTTTGTATTCCTATTATTTTTCCAATAAAATTATTTCACGTTACTATGTAAAACCATTTATCTGTTTCGCTTAATATGTAAGTTCTAAATATGAAACATTTTGGTTATTCCCCCTTAAATAATCGTAAAATCTTTGTTTTTCTTTCCAAAAATCAAGCATCGAACCTAAGACAACCTAGGATCAAACTTATGATTACATTTCTGAGAGTACGCTTTATTGATGTCACTAGATTCTCATATTCTATAACGTTTAAGAAGAGCATTACCAATACAACCTAGTAGGCTATAGATATTAACAGAATAGAATTTTCGTTGTTGATTGCACTGCTCTTAACAAAAGAAAGAAAAAAAAATAGTTCTGAAAATGACACTTAACAAGAAATACCTTGTTATTGCTTGTAATTTTCACTTATTGTGATTTAAGTTAATGACATTTTAAGTAGGTCTGTCTCTACGTCTGCAACGCACATATCCAAATAGAAAAAGACGGTAATTTTTACTTCTATACAGATAACGAAAATAGAGAAGAAGCATTTTAGTTGTCACCGCTTGAAGCAATTGGACGACCTATTTATCTGTGTATTTTCTGCTTGAGCAATGGAAAAACATACAAAGAAATTCAGCGAATGTGTTTTGCTGTTGTTATCAGAAGGCTCAAGATGATTTCTATATACCTTCAGCTTTGTCAACGATTGTTATGTAATGTTTACGGTACAAGAAACCTTACAAATTCTGGCATAACTCTAAACTAAGGAAAGAAGAAAAATACAGTGTTTTTAACGAAATTGTTTTCTGTACAAATCTCGGGGATGACGTCGAGTAAAGTACTGGTAATATCATTAATATGCTTTTTGTAACCATAGTTTTTCCCCCCTACATTTAACTACCTCACTACATCTATTGTTTATAACAAGTTAGTTGCTGCAGAAACAGACATTTGCCATTGGGTAATAACTACTTTGTGACAAGTGCAAAAATACCATTTTGAAACGGTAGCGCGAGGTCAGGCTAATTTTATCTTCCATGAGGTTTGCCTTCACTTTCATTAGGATCATGCGAGCTCAGGCTTGCATTATCTCGAGTGTTAGTTAAGGCTCGTTTAGGGTTGCCAGATTTTGTAAACGAGAAACCGGGACACCAATGTCAAGCTATATATAAGATCAAGGTTCCTACTAATTTGGTAGGAATCAATTCATTACCTGTCTTTTCCGGGTTACTGTCTTCCAGTTCATTTCATACACAGTTAACACAAATAAAGCTCCACAAGGGATGTATAAAAAAACATGAAAAGGTAACAAAAAGAGCCTCCCTTATTAAGAATTCCGATTTTTTTGTGTGTGTTTAACACAGAGGCGGATCCAGGACCGACTTCTAGGGGGGACGGTGGGTTGCTATACTGCTACTTTTAAGAGCTCCAAACTTTATAATGGATTTTTTATATATATAAAATAAGAAAACTTTCTCTTCTGGGGGGGGCGATCACCCCCCCTGGATCCTCCCCTGGTTTAACAGGTCCCAAATATTGCGTCAATTATGACAAACTCTACCATTTATGATTGAAGAGATACTTTTTTCTTTGTTGTGTCACCAGCTGAGTCAGAAATACTACCTTCCGTTTTTAGATGAGACATACTAGTTCCTGCAGGTTGAATTTTTTTGAATCTGAGGAACGAAAATCAAGACAAAGAGGCGTCCTGAAAGCCTTTTTCGGGACAGTTAATTCTTTCATTGAAACCGGGACTGTCCAGGAAAACCGGGACGTCTGGCAACCCTAGGCTCGTTATCAAACAACGTGTAGTGTTGCTCACGAGGTGAGACGAGATGATAAATAAAGTTTTCTCATTCTGTCTCGTAAATCTTGTGGAAGTCTCGTCTCGTCTCAATTATCGAAAATTTCTTTCTCGACTCGCCTCGTATACAAGAAAAACCAGCTCAGAATTCTCCAAGAGCATTGCCAGAACGAACTTAACAAGAATTAATTTTTCTTATTAATTTCTACAGGGTTTATATCAATTGTTCTATGTACTTTATTATTATACTCATTAAACAATTCTTGTAATATATCTATCCATTTATAATTTCCTTTAGTATTAAATTTTTTCCACATGTTTTGTTTAAAGGTTCTGTTAGAACATTCTACGATATTTTGTTTTACGAAGACATGCTAAAAAGGCAAGCTCAAAATTAAAAAAAAAAAAAAATCGCAAAATATCTCTCTATGACTTACGGTTCCCGAAATATGTCTCCTTAAATCTCCTGAAATCCGAACTTATTTGGCCTATATCTGGGGAACAGTGGCCACTACTTACTATTTGGTACCAAAACGTAAACCATCCTCTTAGGTATTGATTAACACCAATAAGGTCTCTTCATGACTTACAGTTCCCGAGATATGGCTCCTTAAATCTCCCGAAATTGGAACTGTTTTGGATAATATTTCGGGAACGTGAGAGTGACACGAAAAATTCCATCAGTTCTTTTAGTTTCATGCTCTATCGAATGGAGGGCTTAAAATTGAAAAATTCGCCAGTAACACACACACACACACACATAGAGAGAGAGAATTCAGTAACGAACTTTTAAAGTTCATTGAAAATAGTTGTCGTGTATAAGCTTCTCTGTCACTCTGCCTTTTAGTCCCCAGGTAACTAAAACTAGCGTCGTCATTGGTTCATATTCGTGAAAATATGTGAATTCACCTATGATCACTCTTTCTTCTTTTTCTCCCGCCAAGTGAACTTTGTGGTGGATAAAAACCGTGTGCGTGGGTTTTCTCGGGGTTCTCCCGTTTCCTCCCACTTTCTTCATTCCACTATTTCATTCATCTCTCATCATCACCGTCTCCTTTAGCCTAACCGGCATAATCGTGGGACGTAAAACTCAAAAATTTCATTTCATTTTTTCTTTCTTCTTTTTCTCAACCTTTTTCTAGTTATCTGGGGTCGGCACTTTTTATCGTTGTCCTCCATCTGTTTCTATCTTACGCCATATGCACTGTGACACTAAACTTCACCATATCTCGGCATGGTGAAGTTTAGTGTCAAGAAATCCCAAGAAAACTCACGAACTAGGTGTTTTCAATCAGAAACTTGCTTGGCCAGATACTCCTAGTACCAGAGGTGAGCGCTCTTCCACTGCTGTACCCGGCGCCACAGAAGGGGAGAAGTATTACAAGAAAAGTAACTATTTCGTATTCATTCTTGGCATTTATAATATTTGGAAATGATTAAAGACCGGATGTTTAGGCACTAAAAACCTGGTAAATAGGCAGGCAAATAGGCACTTAAAATTTAAAAAATAGGCACTAAAATGTAACTTGAACTAATGAAGATAAACGCTCAATACCATTTAAAATAGATTCAAGTCATAGGTAATGTTCAAAGAATATAGAAATATACTTGTTTGTTAAAGAATATCTTCTTTTACTGTATATATAAAAACGAGACATATTATGCATTCCACATACTGGGTGAACCTGAAAGATGTGCACATACGTGACATGAAAAGAAGACAAAAAGTGTTGTTGTATGTTGTCGAATTCTGCGTCGTGTTCGAGTGACATGGGTGCCAACTTGGAATCGAAAATCGAATCCTGACAATTGGAACGGGACATAAAGGTGCGCACATACTTCAGGAGATGATTCGTGACATTTAAGAGGACTTTTGTCTTCTTTTCATGTCACGAATCACCTCCCGAAGTATGTGCACATCTTTGAAGTTCATCCTGTATAGCTATATATTGCAACGTACCACATGCTTGTGTTTACAAACACATAATATACGTAAATATGTGTGTATTATGTTACATAAATTATATATTTTCCCAATGAAGGCTTATTTAGAAGAAAATGCATAGAATAGGCAATATTAGGCACTAAAGCAATTATTTAGGCAATAAAGGTCGAAATAGGCAAAATAGGCAAAATAAAATTGGCTTAAATCGAAACTGTAACCTCCCCATATAAACTATGAAACGTTAAACTTTAAAACGTTATTTTTGATCATATCTTTAATATTATAGAATAGGCATTTTGCCTAACATCCGGTCTCTAGAAATGATGAACCACCATTTTGTAAGACATTTCAAAGACTGTACACTATTAATGTTGCGAAGTTCACTCATAGTGTGATACCTCAATCATTGATATGAAGTCAAAGTTGGTGCAAAGTAACTTACTCATCCTGAATATGGTTTTGATTGGATTTTGCGTTAATTCTCGTACATTTACTAAATTGAACACTTACTTCGTCGAATATATTGTTTTCAATATTTTCGATGCACGAATCGATGAGAATTTAGCGTTCCTTACAGTAGCAAGGGAATATGAGACTTGAATTTCTATAGCTGAACGTGTAATCCGAAGCACACGAGTTCCTACCGGAATCGAACCCTGGTCTCCCGCATTAAACGCAAAACTGGTGCAGACGGAAAGTGATTTTAGAGTTAACAACGTGTACTTCCAATGTTAATTATATAAGTAGTTTACCGGCTATAATTTCCTATGAAAATCATCGAAAGAAATAAAAACAAATACTTGGTGTACGTAAGAGTTCTTCCAAGTGCCAAATTGGATGATTGCGCAAATAGCTTAGAGAATCTATGTATTAAAATGCTACAATAGCAATTAAAAGCGCCTGAGCTCCAACCTATAACTTTAGATTTCAAATCTTTCATTTACGGTTATGTGTGATTTCACGTTTAACAAAGACAAACATTTTAAATATTTGTACTTTAAATAGTCTATATTAGTTTACTATATCTTTTTCATAAAGTTTATGATATAAAATTATTGTTCAAAGCCTTTGTATTTTAATAAACCTTCTCTAAAATCAATGCATGTGAGTTGTGCTTCCATCTTCCGAGTTCTTTTAAACTATGTTTATATGTTTGTGGCCTTCTTTCGACAATGAGATCTCGGAAACTACAGGCTCTAGAAAGATGACGTTTTCACTGATCGATTGGAAATTTTGTGTAGATTCTGCAGTTCTAATTGAATATTAAAAAAAACATGGGCATTATTTCTTTATTACATTTTTTAAGGGTACGCTGGAAGCGTTGAAATTAAAAAAGAAAAACAAAGCATCATATCCTATTTGTTATACATTCCAACACCACAATGTTGTATATTGGGGTTGTATATATCTCAGGCGTTTGTTCCATGGCCAAATAATAGTGAAAAAGGAAGGATAACCATTTCTCGAGTCTTAAGATAAATCTTTATTTTTTGAGTGTTTTGCCAAATGAACACCATATATAACTGACATTATAATTAATTGTATATGTAATGTATTTGCTTATTACATACTGCATGCAAGAAGAAAGAAAACACTGGCCATACATGAATTAGAAACTCCAACCGGAAGTAGGCTCAAATCTTGCAAATGGTGCGAGATATTAAGAAAAAATAATCGAAAAAAATCTCCCCTTTATGATACCCCTTGCCGATTTTTTTAAAAATCAAGACGTCTTTCACTTGTGCCTGTAAAGGGACATGTACATATGTTATGAGGAATGAGAAGGAGATTTATGCTCATATGCGAATGATGCGCTGTGTAGACAGCGCAGGTTCAGCTAGTAAATGTGGAAATAAAACAAGAATTCTAGGAATGATAAAAAAAATGCATCAAAAGATTCCGATCTTGATCAATAATTAGTTTTTGGATCAGGGGCCACAAAATTTTTGAACGACCCCTAAATCAAGTTTTGTATATTTTATGGAATAAGCACATCATACTGAGTTAAGTGATAGTTTGGGTTTGTCTACACTATATGTAGTTCTCCAGATATAAGGCGTACAAGAAAATTTTTGATTGAAATATATTGGGTCTTGTGAATAAAAATATAAAAAATATACCGGTAACAATTTAACTCGCGAGGCTAAATATTTATTAAAGTTTAGTACTGTCGTTATAAAATGCTCCAATTGTTATAAAGTGCTTCAATATTATTATTATTATTATTATTATTATTATTATTATTATTATTATTATTATTATTATTATTATTATTATTATTATTATTAATAATAATAATAATAATAGTTGTGAGTGTAACATTAGATTCTTAGTACTATTATCTAATTCTTCTCCGGTTTGATTACTATCCAGATACTGATTACATCACTGTAAGTGTAAGTGCTTATGTCAGAATCTTACTGGACTCTTCGTTCAGGGCGGAGGGTTTTAAAACTTCCTGCCCATTTTATATACAGTACAACCCCTCAAATCCGAACCGCGGAAATCCTAAAACCCGGCAAATCCGAACACGTTCTCAGGGAAAAAATATCTACAGCTGGAAAATGAAAAAAAAAAAAGATTTAATCACACAAATTTAGTTTTTTTAAGGTTTTAACATTTTTAGACTTAATATTTATTCAAAATCATTATCTAATTATATTCTTACAAGAAGATAGTTATAGATATGCGACAATCATTTTGGACATGAGTGTACACCCACCAGTCAAGGTCACTGCCCTTTCGACCACTGGACCACCCTGTCTAACCACAGTCGTTGTTTTACCGCCAATTCAGTGACGAAATAAGTATGTAATATTATTTCCCGGGTAATCCGAACCCGCCGAAATCCGAACAGGCTTCAGCCCCAATTAGTTCGGATTTGAGGGGTTGTACTGTATTACAAAATACACAAACGTTTCTACTGTATATGCCATAATTTTTTTAAAGTTTTCTATGAAAACGAAGTATTAAAAAAAAACTAACTAGCTGGCAGAAATGGGAGACATTTGAAAGATATATGATTGCCCTTGCTCTCTCTCTCTCTCTCTCTCTCTCTCTCTCTCTCCCTTATAATGCGTGTTTGAATTTCATTAAATGATTTTTAAAATAGTATGCATTCAAGTGGTAAGTATGTGTGAAAATTAATTTAAAGCAGTATAGCCGTCATTCTTTTCGTAATCTTTTAAACCTATTTCAATTATAGTGTATTGAGAAAAGCAGATTAAACCATGAGTTAACTACGTGTTAAGTTGAAACAAATGCGTTTTGTTTCATTTTCTGGAATTACGATAGATTTCGAAACTAAATGAAATCGATACGGAAACCGGATGTAGTAAAGCAGAACTGACAATGAATTTTTCCACTTCCGGTTTTAGTCGAGGGATAAGAGTGGAAACAGAATCTATTCTCGGGACTGCAGAAAACCGCTTCTCGGCTAATATTGCCGTTTTTGCTTTATGGTGTTCAACATTGAAACCGGAAGTAGTTTATTTCTGTCACTTCCGGCTTGATTAGAGGGTTAAGGAAGGAAATGAACCATATTCAAGGATGTTATAAAATAGAGGATTTGCTCATACACATCTTCAGCCTATGAACTCAGTGAAGCCAAAAAACAACCGAGCATCGTCGGAACCGGCACGTCTGATTGGCTACTCTCGCTTCCGCCATGCTTTTTGGCTCGAAACATTGCGATCTTAGTGGCGCGGAGCGGGCATAGTAGGTGTGGCGAAGCTGTGACGTACGGCTTCATGATTTTGTTGTATAGGCAGATCCTCTATTTTATAACATCCTTGACCATATTCTTGCAACGCACAATCGACTCCATAAAATCGCTTTTCGTTATCTCTGATTTTTTTTGTACAATTCAGATCAATATTGAAACCAGATGTAATAATAGAAGGCTTCAACTTCCGTTTTTACTATAGAGATGCAGATGATATGATATCTTTTCTTGAGACGTAGAACACAGAAACTTTTGCAGATTTTTTTCTGAGGAGAGGTGGCAAAAGACCGACACACATTCGAACTTCCGAATATTCACATTTGATCCACACAATACTTCATGCAGAACATGTTGGTGGACAAACACCGTGTGCGTAGGTTTTCTAGGGGTTCTCCCGTTTCCGCCCACTTCATTCATTCGATCAATTTCTCATCATCACCGTCTCCTTTAGCCTAGCTGGCATAATCGTGGTACGTACAACCAAGGGCTCCCATGTTGCGGTTTCCAAGGGGGGGCAAATATAAGCGAGGTTTCAAATATAGTTTCAAATCTTGCTATAACTAATGTAAAAATTCTATTGGGCTTTCGATATTCCCAAGTACGATTTTCTCTTAGAGTGGGTGAGCGCCCCACCTTGCCCCCCTGATGGGCGCCCTTGCGTACAACAAAATTTTCATTTTTTCATGCAAAACAATTATTATTTTGACGCTCATTGCATGTTTTTATTAACTACAATAAATGTATTAAAAACGTTAGTGGGTGAGTAAGCAGATCTAATATGTTTTGACGTGTGTTTCGAAGAACCGAACCTCTTTCGAAAATCGTGGATACGGCGGTTATCCCCCATTGCAGGCGCCCATGACTGAATATATTAAAAAAAGACCGCTTGTTACTATCTATTATGGTTTTTTTGTTTTATGGCGATCAACGTTGAAACCGTAAATCGTTAATTTCTACAACTTCCGGTTTGAATAAAGGGTTAACTGTGTACATGGAACCTATTCCTAGTACGCTGAATCGATAGATACAGTAAAATTCTTCTTCACATCACTTGCCGTTTTTGGACACATACCAGTTGCAGAAATGACGTAAATATCGTTGAAGCAGTGTTGTCACAGTCCTAGCTCTGGAGTGGGAAGAAAAATAGTATCAAAGTGAAACCAAAAGGGCTGAATTCACAATTTTATACAAGTGTAATACATGGCTCTATAACACGAAACTAAAAGAGGCAAAGTTCTAGAACATCCCCTTCTCTTCCAAGAGTCTAAATCAAGAAAGTGCTTTAAAATAAATAAATAAATAAATAAAAGCATCCAAATAGGAGGATCCCGAATGACCGTGGAAGTAGATGAAACTTTTCTCGCACGTAGGAAGTATAACAGAGACCGAAAATTAAAAGGGAAAACGGTTATCATCTTTGGCATGTATTATAAGAAAATCAAATGCGCCTTTATCTCAAAGTGACAATAAACCAAAACGGTATAATGGCCATGTATGAAAGAATATATAAAACGAGGAACAAATCAATCATCTCCGAGTTCGTGTGTAAACAGTATGTTATAATAAAATATTAGAATATAAGTTATTGCTCCTAATTCTCATTTATTTCAAGACCGAAGGAGATAATAGACTGTAAGAAGAATATAAGGTAAGTAAACTGACATTTGTAAAAAAATATGAAACCGTTAAAGGGTCCTAGAACGTTCCCTGAAAGACATCACAAAACATTTTTAATATTTTAAGTATTATAACACCAAACACATGTATAATAATTTTAAGTATTATAACACCAAGTATTTGTTAAATGGTGCTGAATTGGGTAGAATTTAATCAGCACTTTCACAAACGGGGCTGAAAATGCCAGCGTGGTACAAACGGGCCGATGAATGACAAAAATGGCTGAACTTGGTACAATTGTACCAAGTGTGCCAACACCAGAGCCGTAGCTAGAGATTTCGGCGCCCGGGGCGAAGTAGAATTCGGCGCCTCTTACACTCACCTTACCAATAATTATGATATATATATATATATATATATATATATATATATATATATATATATATATATATATATATATATTTTTTTTTCAGAAAAGCAGCTTTTGTTGTTATGGTACACTGAATTTTTATTAATCTTCTTGGAAGACCATTGCAGGAACCAAAAACGATCATTATGTACCCTTTTTCAAGAAGAGTCTTATTTTGGACTTTTTGTTAAACTTGACAAAACTATCTTTGGTTGTATACAGATTCACTAGGAGAACAGTTATGAAGAGTTACTACTATTTACAACGTTTCATACTATCGATAAGAAATGAAATTTTAATACATTAAGGTTCCTGTGAACTCCCTCTTGTCCGAGCACTTCGCCTTTTCGCCACCAGATGCTCACTTTTTTCATTTAGCAATCACTGCTGGCACCTCTACTGGGAAGAAATGAAAGATCGTACCGCTCAGTTTGAATGTGTCCAGGATATCCAAACTTGAAGTGGGCGGGGAGAGGAATCCAACAGTTTTTTTTTTTTTCGTGCACCTGCAGTCAGTCAGAGTCTATTTATACAAGCCGTGTTGTTCAGCCGCAGGGCAAAACCTCAACCATTGATGAGTAACATAAATATTTTCTTTTTGCAGGTAGGAATAGAGTTTTAGTACGAAAAACGAGAATTAGGTTGCAGAGAACGTCATTCGCATCGCGTTGACAACTTATCTTTCGTCCGTTTATCACATGAAACTCTTTTTTTTTTTTTTTTGATTATTACCAGAATATGATGCATGAAAAATGGACAAAATGAATTTTGACTTTTCTATTTGTCCCTATCCTTCTGAGTAGAGAGAATGATGTGGCGCAACTAAAGGGCCTGCAGGGCCCGCAACATTGAGAGGCCCAGAACAAAAAGAGGCCCATTTCAGTTGTGATGTTCCAACTATATCTCATTTTTACCTATGAAGACGGTAACACCTGGGCGATTATTTAGTAAATTAAATGCCAACAAAACTTTTACTGACCAGCGAAAACATTATGACCACTCGCTACTTTTTGAACGAAATCATCGGGTTGAGATAAGAGCTACAAGGCATAACACAACCGCGCGCCAAACACGACAAGAATCTCACTCGATTAGTCAGTGTGATGCTTGTGCCTTGAATGGGGAAGGACGACGATATATCAGGGTGACTAAGTGGCTGGGAGCTTCATTTCGGAAACAACGCGACTGCCGATCCGAGTTTTCGCGATCTGCCGTGCTTATGTATTTCAAAGATGGGAAAAGAACAGTGAAACCAGCATCGAACCAAACAACAAAAAGTGGGACGACCACACCTCATTAAAAATGTCGGATGTCGTAGACTCTCGGATTTGGTACAGCAGAATAGACGAAAACTATAGCACAATATAATAATAATAATAATAATAATAATAATAATAATAATAATAATAATAATAATAATAATAATAATAATAATAATAATAATAATAATAATAATAATAATGTGCATTTTTTTGCATATGAGCAAGTTGTGACTCACTAGATAGAACATAGAAAGTCAAAACTGTTCTCTGTAAATTTTACGTCACTCATGAATGTGGAAAGAAGGGGTCCGTTTAACATTTTTGCGGGGAGGCCCATTCGTCCTTACTTACGCTACTGAGAGAATGTAAGGTAAAATAATAGCACCAATATATATATATATATATATATATATATATATATATATATATATATATATATATATATATATATATATATATATATATATATAATCCTGGCGCAACAGTCCCTTGTGATCTGAGCCTGCAGCGGGCTTATGTTAGTAGTAAGCACAACCACACCCAACGTCGCCGGCTGTCTAGATTGAAGTCCGCTATCTTTTAGTTTCCCAACTTTTCTCTCGATATTTGGTCAACACAGAAATGTTTGAGTGCCACACCGGGAATTAATCCCTGGACCATGCACACCTTATCACTTTCGCTAATCATTTGGTAAAATTCAGGTTAGGGTGGTATTGAATTAATTTTTGAATATGCCATTTCTCATAAGGTAAAGTTCAAAAGTATTGTGACATAATTAAAAAGCTCATTATCAACCACGTATTCTTGCCTCTAATATCTCTAAAAGTTTTCGAGTTATGTGTCAAAAATGGTTGAAACACTTGAAGTTAGTTTAGTAACTTGAAGAAGATAGTGGACTTATACATACATGATTAGAATTGCTCCAATTTTTATTTTTATTCTTCTTTCTCGTAAAGAAATACAAAATCATAATTTCAACCATTTTGGTACATTTTTCATAATTTGAAGCGCGAACAGGCGGTTTCTTTCCTTACGTTTTGAAGTTGGGATTTATATTCTCCTTGTCACTTACCGTGAAAGTCATATAATAACATGGGTCCCAAAGCTAGAATATCTTATGCGACAGAGGTAATGACAATTTTTGTCATTTCATCTCTCAAGATCTGTTAAATTTGACATTTATTGAATGATATCGGTTTTATAATACGAATAAATTTTTCGCAATAAGGTGCGTATAGTGGTCGTAAGAAATGACAAAAGCTACCACTGGCCTTTATAGTTTGACTCATGCTTTTTCGATCATGGTATTCCCCTTAAATTTTGTAAAGGACAGTATCATTTTAATTACCTTAACCTAATTTCCTAAAGCATTTCATTCGTACGCTAAAAGAAAGATTTCTATTTTTTATGTATAAGAATTCAGGGGATGCAAATTTATTCAAAATTCCTTTACAATTAAAGCCGCCTAAACAGATATTCCTTCGAGATTTCTGTATTTTGAAAACAATTCACAATTTCAGTTCTTTGAATTTACTTGTTTCCATGTTTTTTATATCAATGCTGTATGATCAGTTCCCAGAATTATTTTAGTTCCCCGGTAAATCCATTTATAACAAGCTCCAAATACTGCTACAATTTTAATGTGGTTTCAGGAGAATCTGCATATCTCATCTTTTTGTTACTCTCTATATATTCATCTACTACGTAAACAAACATCATTAAAAGAAAGAGACTGAGAGCTAACATGTTCTCCGTGAGGAACGTTGTCATACCTTGCACTGATATATCTAGAGAGTCTAGTGTTGCCACGAGACGAAACGAGACAAGACGAGACTTCTGCCTGTGTCGTCTCGTCTAGAAAAGATGTGCCCGTCTCGTCTCGTATCGAATGGTTCTGTCTCGTCTCGTGGCAACACCAGAAAGGCTGAGGCCCACAAAAGAGCTGTTAAACCAAGTGGTTAAAATTATAACTTTTAACCAAGTTTGGTTAACAGAGCACAACACACAACACGGCTGCAATCTTCCAGCAACGACTGCTTAGTTTCGACTGAACCCGTAATTACTTCGATAGGAACATTTGTCAATACCGTCAGTACAGACGAAAGGCAAGATTTCCCCATTTATTCTAATATCCTTTTTTCAGAACCCCTGGCGCCACTTCAACAAATAAGGAGGTCTATGTAACTTTCCCATTTAAAAAATGGTTTATCTTCGAATAACATCATAAAAGGATAAAAAAGATAAATTTTATTGTCAAATCAGAATCTTTTCAAAACTCAGTATCGAGAAAGGCTGACACGTTTCTGTCTTGGTTCGGAACGAAAAAGACCATGAAACAAGAGTTAGTTACTGATAAAATTGCCACTTCTACGCGTACTTGTACTTCAATTAAAGGATTTTTATACGTAGATATCTTCACCAGCCCCCGGAATAAAATCTTCTGAAACACTGATCTCAATGAACGCTTTACATTGTATTTGAATCTGGAGCACTATCACAAAATAATTAAACTTGAATCGATTGAAAAATGGAAGTGAAAGCTGTTTGCAAGAATTATTTTTAAAAAGTGCTTTAGGTATTCCCTGTTCTTTGTAGGATTTGAAACATTGAATCGTTTGGATAATTTGAAATAATAAAAGATGGTATACATTTCGAAGGCAAATAATTTATTCCGAGTTAATAAATTTTTAAGCAAATTCAGAAACTGTGTTTGTATTTTTCGAGACACGAGACGAGACGTTTCACGAAACGTTTCGTATTGTATCGTGTCTCGCTTCAGAGTCCTGTCTCGTCTCGTTGCAACACTAAGAGAGTCTTACGCATTCTCTTTCCAAGAAAATGAGCTAGAAACTTGAAAAGCACATTCAGTCAATTGTTATCATAGAATATACTATGGGCATAGCCACTGATGTGTAGAAGGTGACACAGGCGGAATTTGTTTTTGGCGAGTTGGAGCCGTGGGGCTCTATTATTTGGATTGGAAACATTGGTTCAAAAATATTTTACATTTAGCATACATACATATACACATATCATACGTACACACACACACACACACACGTACGTGTGTGTTACATATATTATACTTTAATTAATGACTAAGGACAAGGTCCGGTTCGCCCACCCAAAAACCGTCTCTGGGAGGTGGATTGGAAGCGCACCTCTGAAACATATGCTAATCGTAATCTTCTGAGATAGACTACCCCCCGAGGAATAAATAAATAAATAAATAAATAAAAATAGTTTCTTAATGTTTATATTCCGTATACGAGTAATTGAAAAATTTTAGTGTCTCAACAATGAGAGCCGTATACAGGTGATCCTGCGTTCCTGGTGGAACTTCCCTAGTTGCGGACAAAATTTCACACTATAAACTCTTTCGGCTCTCTCCCCCACGGCAGTTTTTCTTTTTTTTTTTTTTTATCTATTATCTACTCCCTTGGAGTAACTGTTGCTCCGTATTTTCACGGGCTTGCAAGCGTCAGAATGAATATCTTGGCTACCTTCCCAGCTACCCATTCAGCATGCAATAGATACATGCAATAACAATCAAATCCCACACAAACTACTCTACCCATCAAATATTTTAACATGGAAAGTTCTTTTACGCAACGTATTTCGTTTGTTTAAAATGGAATAGACCTAAATACATTTTTTTTAATGTTCTTCTGGAGATTCTATAGCGAGACCGCTCACATCAAAAAATGAGAGAATTAGTGCTCTGACAATCTGGTAGAAATACAACATGCCATATGTACATTACTGTGATTACATTGCTATTTATTCAATGATTATTTTGCTTAGAGTTTTCTTACTCTTCAGGGTACTCTTAAAGGGTATACAATTACTCTTCACTTATGTCGCGAAAAAAATATTCAGCTTGCAAATTTATTTCGAGAACTTCTCATTCCCTAATACATGTTTATTCTCTCAATTTGTACGTACAACCGACAAACTTACACAGAATCTCAACAGAGTTCAAATGTGAGGTGTCTGCTGTGAAACACAGGTCAGTTATATGGGAGGGGCTTTTAGAGTGCAGTTCTAGGAACACTGTGGACTTTTAGAGTGTAATTCTAGGAACGCTGTAGGGAGCCATCCCGCTCCACCTGAGAAAAAGAAAGAAAGAAAGAAAGAAAGAATGAAAAGAAATCTGGCGGAACACAACTAATTCACACTGGTTACAAAGCAGGCACAACAAAGTTCTGAATGAAATATGTTTATTTTTTTGCACTATTCCATTTTCCGAACAATAACATTTACCGATGACTTGTTAACCCCTCCACCACAGCCACCATGAAAACAAATTCAATCGGAATTTGGCCAGCTCGTTTGATCACGAATAATTATCGTTTGATCCCAACGCATAATGACGTATTACACACAATTTGGCTAGGGCTTGTTAGCCCTTGATAATCGACATGTACCATTCCATAGACATTTCAATCGTAAATAGGTAAGCAAAGTTTCGTTAGTTTCTGGTAGAAAGTATGACAGATAAAGTTGATTGTTTATTTAACAATGGTGGCCTCTAACAATGAAACTAACAACAATATGTGAAATCGACAAGTACCATTTCATAGATATCTCAGTGGTAATCAGATGGGTGTGCCAAGTTTTGTCAGTTTCTGGTACAAAATATAACAAAGTTGATTCTTTGTTTAACGATGGTGGCCTTCAACAATGAAACTAACAACAATATGTGGAATCAACACGTACTATTTCCTAGAAATTTCAATCTTAAATGGGTGTGCAAAGTTTGGTTAGTTTGTGGTAGAAAGTATGTAAGATAAAGTTGATTGTTTATTTAACAAAGAAGAAATCCAATGATTGTTTATTTAACAATGGTGATCTTCAACAATGAAACAAAAACAATAAGTGAAATCGACACATACCATTCCATAGATATTTCAATCTTAAATGGGTATGCAAAGTTTCGCAAGTTTCTGGTAAAACGTATGGCTGATAAAGATGATTGTTTATTTAATAATGGTTTCCTCTAACAAGAAAACTAACAACAATATGTAAAATCGACACGAACCATTCCACAGACATCTTAATCGTAAATGAGTGTGCCAAGTTTGGTTAGTTTGTGGTAGAAAGTATGGCAGGTAAAGTTGTTTGTTTATTTAACAATTTAGAAATCCATCGATTGTGTATTTAACAATGGTGGTCTTCAGCAACGAAACTAACAACAATACATGAAATCGACACGTAGCATTCCCTAGATATTTAAAACTTAAATTTGTGTGCAAAATTTGGTCAGTTTCTGGTAGAACGTATGGCAGACAAAGTTGATTGTTTATTTAACAATGGTAGCCTATAACAATGAAACTAACAACAATATGTGAAATCGGCAGGTACCATTCCCTAGATATCTCAGTTGTAATCCGATGGGTGTGCCAAGTTTGGTCAGTTGGTGGTAGAAAGTGTGGCAGATAAAGTTGATTGTGTATTTAACGATGGTGGCCTTCAACAATGAAACTAACAACAATATGTGAAATCCACACGTACCATTCCCTAGATATCTCAATCTTAAATGGGTGTGCAAAGTTTCTTCACTTTCTGGTAGAAAGTACGGCAGACAAAGTTGATTATTTACTTAACAACGGTGGCCTCTAACAATAAAACTAACAATAATATGTGAAATCGGCACGAACCATTCCATTGATATCTCAATCGTAAATGAGTGTGCCAAGTTTGGTTAGTTTGTGGCAGAAAATATGAGAGATAAAGTTGACTGTAAGTTTAATAATGGAGAAATCCAACGATTGTGTATTTAACAATGGTGGTCTTCAACAATGAAACTAACAACAATATGTGGAATCCACACGTACCATTCCCTAGATATTTCAATCTTAAATGGGTGTGCTTTTTTTTTGGCTAGTTTGTGGTAGAAAGTATGGCAGATAAAGTTGATTGCTCATTTAACAATGGTGGCCTCTAACAATGAAAGTAACAACAATAAGTGAAGTCGACACATGCCGTTCCATAGATATCTGAATCGTAAATGAGTGCGCCAAATTTGATTAGTTTGTGGTAGAAAGAGTGTAAGATAAAGTTTATTGTTTATGTAACAATTTAGAAATCCAACGATTGTTTATTTAACAATGGTGGCCTTCAACAATGAAAGAACAACAATATGTGAAATCGACACATACCATTCCATACATATCTCAATCGTAAATGAGTGCGCCAAATTTGATTAGTTTGTGCTAGAAAATATGGCAGATAAAGTTGACTGTATATTTAATAATGGAGAAATCCAACCATTGTTTATTTAACAATGGTGGCCTTCAATAATGAAACTAACAATAATATGTGAAATAGACACATAGCATTCCCTAGATATTTCAACTTTAAATGGGTGTGCAAAGTTTGGTCAGTTTGTGGTAGAACGTATGGCCGTTAAAGTTGATTGTTTATTTAACAATGGTGGCCTCTAACAATGAAACTATCACCAATATGTGAAATCGACCCATATCGTTCCATAGGTATCTTAATCTTAAATGAGTCTGCAAATTTTGGTTAGGTTGTTGTAGAAAGTGTGGCAGAAAAACTTGATTGTTTCTTTAACAATGGTGGTCTTCAACAATGAAACTAACAACAATATGTGAAATTGACACATACCATTCCCTAGATATTTCAATCTTAAATGGGTGTGCAAAGTTTGGTCAGTTTCTGTTAGAAACTGTGGCACGTAAAGTTGGTTTTATTTAACAATGGTGGCCTCTAACAATGAAACTAACAAAAATAAGTGAAGTCGACACATACCGTTCCATAGATATCTGAATCGTAAATGAGTGCGCCAAATTTGATTAGTTTGTGGTAGAAAGAGTGTAAGATAAAGTTTATTGTTTATGTAACAATTTAGAAATCCAACGATTGTTTATTTAACAATGGTGGCCTTCAACAATGAAAGAACAACAATATGTGAAATCGACACATACCATTCCATACATATCTCAATCGTAAATGAGTGCGCCAAATTTGATTAGTTTGTGGTAGAAAGAGTGTAAGATAAAGTTGATTGTTTATGTAACAATTTAGAAATCCAACGATTGTTTATTTAACAATGGTGGTCTTCAACAATGAAAGAACAACAATATGTGAAATCGACACATACCATTCCATAGATATCTCAATCGTCCATGAGTGTGCAAAGTTTGCTTAGTTTGTGGTAGAAAGTATGGCAGATAAAGTTAATCGTTTATTTAACAATGGAGAAATCCAACGAATGTTTATTTAACAATGGTGATCTTCAATAATGAAACTAACAACAATATAAGAAAACGACACATATCTTTCCCTAGATATTTTAATCTTAAATGTGTGTGCAAGGTTTGGCCAGTTTCTGGTAGGAAGTATGGCAGATAAAGTTGATTGTTCATTTAACAATGGTGACCTCTAACAATGAAAGTAACAACAAAGGTGAAATCGACACGTACCATTCCATTGATATCTCAATCGTAAATGAGTGTGCCAAGCTTGGTTGGTTTGTGATAGAAAGTATGGCAGATAAAGTTGATTGTTTATTTAACAATGGAGAAATCCAACGATTGTTTATTTAACAATGGTGGCCTCGAACAATGAAACTAACAACAATATGTGAAATCGACTGGTACCATTCAGTAGATATCTCTGTGCTAATCCGATGGGTGTGCCAAGTTTGGTCAGTTTGTGGTAGAAAGTGTGGCAGATAAAGTTGATTGTTTATTTAACAATGGTGGCCTCTAACAATGAAACTAACAACAATATGTGGAATCCACACGTACCATTCCCTAGATATTTCAATCTTAAATGGGTGTGCAAAGTTTGGTCAGTTTCTGGTAGAAAGTACGGCAGATAAAGTTGATTGTTTACTTAACAATGGTGGCCTTTAACAATGAAACTAATAACAATATGTGAAATCGACACGTACCATTCCCTAGATTTTGTAACGTCCATTAACCAGATTATATCCGTTTTTGCTTAATTTTTGAATTGTTTATTTTATTTTTGATTGTTTTAATTTTATTAGTTGTATATGTTAACATTGGTGACGGTGGCGCCATCTATCCTTTTAGACACAAACTGTTTGGACGTTCTGAGTAAACTATGTGCTTTTAAATTGTTCGAAATGGGTGACAGTATTAATTTCCAGTAATAAGTGTAAAATTTTAAATTTTATTCTCTATGTGACCACATCAATAGCATTTTAATTTCGATCTTTTTACGGTAAGAAATATTTTGTAAAATGTAATGGAAATTCAGAAGGAACCTTCTTTGTTAATTTCTAAGTATTGATCGATGGTGGTGAACAATATGTTCAATTTTTGTACTTAAAATCCAAAATATACTTTGGCTACTACATATGTCTGAAATTATAGTAATTACTTAATTTCTTAATGAATGAAAGTTCCGAATTTAAGATACTTATTATTAATTAACATATTAAAATACACAAACACGTACATATATAAAGAGTGTGTGTACTTATGTTTTGTATGTACGTAGATAGATATAAACATCACACAACTAGACACGTGTGCACAAAATAATATGCTGGCGATACAAAAAGTTGATGAAAAAATGACCCTAATAAATTCCTCCAAATTGGAAGCATTTGATATGTCAACGAAATTTAAAAATAAATCATTGGTAGTGATAAGTGTCGGCAAAAGTCGAACTTCGTTGGGCTAAGTTCTGATCTCTTAAGCCCCTATTCTATTGAAGTTCGAAAATGTTATTGTTCCCCTCGTTTACTTTTTTTTTTTAATATTCCCGCGCAAACAGCAGTTTGAATGTGTCTCTTCACTCTTCTCACTTTCATACCTTCATTCTCACCGTCGCACAGTGGGACCAAACTAGGCAATTCTTAGCAAAAACTCGAAGAATGAAGTAAAAGATTGACTCGATATAATTTGTTGTAATGAAACCTTAATAGTGTACACATAAGATAGTATGCAGGAAAAGAAGTGATAGCAGTTTACAATGAACTCATGGGACGTGTAAATTTGGTTATCCGCCGAAGTCGAAAAGGCGCTGCTTAGTGACAGAAAATAGGAAATTGATTTTGAATGCGACTATTCCTCCATTACGTGTAGATATTCAGTGGCTGGTAAACATGGTGACACAACCGACATGTATGTATCGTTTTATATCATATATTTAGAATGTTGATGTGGTGCGTAGTCAATAATCATATTTGGAATGATGCTAATATCATTATCATATTCCTATGATAATTCCCTACTTAATATCATATTTGGAAAATGCTGTGATACTGAAAGCATATAAACTATGGTCAAACGATAGAATGGCATTTTAGTAGAAAATATGGCATAATATGTCTGTGAGTTTTTAATATGCCCATAGCGAAAACATTGTTCTTACTGTATGCAAAGAGTAAACCTGCACATATTTGCACTTTTTGGAAAAATAGCGCATGAAAATGTTTGAGGAAAACCGCCTTCTGGATGCAATGCTGCTTTTGAATTGATTTGGGATGAATGTGAGAATAAGTGTTAGGTTATTAGACGTGTGTTCCACATGTACGCAGTGACAAGGTTGAATAAAAGTCAATTCTGGTGATTTTGGCCCCAGGCCTCGTTGGGGCTTCGTCCCCAGGACCCATCTTGATTCCAACATCTAGTCATATTTCTCTGGCATTCACCAACAGAACTAAACTCTAGTCAAACATATTTGATTAATGGTGGCGACATTTTGAAACGCCAATGTTTGCTAAACAATCTATGGACCATAAGGTAGAACCATATTGAAAATGGTGTTGATCAATTCAGTATTTTTATTTTTTATTTTATTTATTTATTTATTTTATTTTTTATTTTCTGTGACGCGTGCACAGAAGTGTTCCAATCAAGCCCTGAAATGAGCTCACGTAATGCACGATGCAATATATGAAACAACCTGAACAGGTTACTGATGTTTGTAAATCATATACTTAATATATCTGATAATATATTCATATCGAGAACTTGTAATGAGATAATTTTTATGCATTGAAGCATCCTTGCATCCTCATTGTCATAACGAATCCTCCACAACTTTGAAATAATTTTGAGGAGCAAGAACGTTTCTTCAATTTTATTACTCTTCAGTTGTAAAATGAATAAGTACACTTTTTCCTTTCATGCGTAAGAATGTAAGCCAATCATAAATTGGCAAATCAAAGCATATTGCCCATGCGTTTCTTTATGCCAATCATATAATCTGTTATATAATTTAGGCGCGAATATAAGGAATAATTCCTTTTATGATGTAAAACTCTATGTTTTTGATTAAATAATGTCGAAATAATATTATTGTAGCAACTGCACACACTGAACTAATTGGTTTTGTTTCAGTGTTCTGCTTCATATTGCGAATTCTTATTTTTGTCAAGAATTCAGTGCTTTGGCCCCACTGTGTTTCGTGATTAATCCGATCGGGTAGAAAAACGTTTCGAACTGAGCAACCTCATCACTGTCAAAACACCGAACACGACTTTGCTCGTTTTGGATTTTGCAAATGCTCCTGCGTACACTATAAGTCATTACTTGGCGCCTTGTATACCACATGTCATTAAGAAATCATCTATAATAACTCTTTAAGTAATAAGTAAAAACTTGTTGTGACTTATTCAAACTCTTGGATTGCGAGCGAAACGAGCAAGAAAATTTTTAAGAAATCTACGTATTTCAATGATAACCGACAGCAATATTGATCCAATAGGGCACTAATACTTTTTGGGGGCGACTCATCTTTAATCATGTCCAACACCACTTTTTCTTTCTCCTTGTTCGTTCGGCGCCCCCTAGCTATCAGCGCCCGGGGCGGGCGCCCCGCTGCCCCCCCCCCCTTAGCTACGGCTCTGGCCAACACTGCGTTGAAGTCTAACGAAGAACCTCGTAAATCTAAGAGGCTATTAGCATACAGAACTAATAGAGGGAGTTCGAAATTACATTTATTGCGAATGATTTGTTAACAAATTAGCTACCTACTACCACACCTAATTTATACTGACGATTAATTTAAAATCTTTTTCAATGAAATATAATTTAAATCCTAAAGACCACAATTAGGCCTACTACTAGTATACATATCAGTTTACGCTATGCAGAGATGGAGTGATTCAGTAGGTCATGTGTCAACAGAACTTGATCCACTGTGACTCTTTCTGACCCACCGACCCAGTACAACCCACTGACCCACTCTACTCAGTGCATTGTAGACAGCATCTTCTGAACACTGGTGAATTTGTCTAAGTTTTATTTTCAAGGCTTCCTTTCTCATTTGTTTCTATTTACTTACCTGAGATGAGTATATCTAAGTGAAGAAAAAGAACTTCAGCAGACACTTTTGGATATTGATATTTATAATTGTGGGAGTCCGAATTTTTGCCGAAAAATGAGTATCTCACGAGTGATTCACGGTAAGTGGTGGGTCGTGAGTCAGAATAGAACATGGTGGATCATGGGTCAAGTTTTCATTGACCCACACTATTTCTGACACTAGGCATAAAGTGTACAACACAAATATACTATTTCAGTTTCACACGGCACACATTTTTAAAGTTTCAATTGTAAGTGAAATAGTAGTGTATGTTAAATTCTTGTGAAATTAACCTAATCAAACAAAACACATATGACTTTAAATACTTATGATCACAGAGAAGCATGAAATTTCTCACTTGCGGCAAGTGACCTACCAATAATGGCAGAATATATATGGTGATGTTGATGATGACAGAGATTTAAAGTAGAGAGATTGATAATTAAATGGTAATTAATAACATGCATTTGAAATTGTCTGTCAACAATCTGTTTTACATATAGGTATCTATCATATTCACTTCGTCTTTTTCCCTTTTATTTAAGGGGATCTTATACCTTTTACCACTGGTTTCTTACTTCCCATAAGTAAATTTTCCAATTTTCCCCTCACTCCCCCTGTAAATTTTACATCATGAATATCTAACGAATTATGGTACTCAACAACTTAAAATTCTCAATACAAATGCAGAAAAGTAATAGAAATTGGACGATTGTTTCAATTCCACGCTTAAAGACGTGGATCAAGACTAATGAACTTTTTTTTGGTAACATTGTAATGGACTATATATTGAAGGTTGTCTGTTCCAATTTGATATTCGCGAACAGGTGTGTTGCTGATAGGCAGGAATTTTCCTCCCCCTCTCAAGTTTTTTTCCAATGGGTGTGGTAGATCGTCGCGGGGTGCCACCTCCATCCCATTTCTTTTCTGTAGAGCGGGTAGATTGTCCGTAAAAGCTACAAAGGAAGAACAGGACAGTTTGAACTATTTGCTTCTTGCGATTTCATTTGTGTATGATGTACTGTATAATGCAAAAAAAAAAAAAAAAAAAAAAAAAAAGACCAGGCAGAGAACGTTAATTTGTTCATTACTAATAATTCTAGTTAGATAATTATTACTAGCCACTAATTTCATATTACTACGTAATCAATAATCGGTTTCGTGATGAGTCAGTTTTCAGAAATATTTCTTTCTTTGGTATCCGGTCAAAAGAGAGCAGGGATAAAAACAGCGCATGAACAAAACCCGCACATTGAGAAAAACAGTACATGCAAATACAGCGTGGACAAAAACAGTGTATGGACAAAAACTGCGCTTTCACAAAAACAGTGCATGCAAATACAACGTAAACAGAAACAGCGCATGGAAAGATGAGGCGCGGACAAAATTAAAGAATGAACAAAAAGACCTCGTTCTTGATTAGTAACTTGATCTTAACTACTTCTTAAATTATTTTCTAATGAACTTCGACACAGGTCAATATATTTGATTGGGTTTGATAGTGTGTTATCTTCCGCTGAAAACCTAAAAAAATAACTTCTTATTTATTTGTGTATTTTCTTAGAATATTTTAACGAAACAAAGTTTTTCCCTGGTCACTTACGGCTGTTTAGAAAAATGAACTTATTACTTCATAAACAAGCTATTTTACACTCAAATGGATGTGCGTAATTGGTTTCCATGTATTTTGACTAGTTTCAGACTCTAATTTGAAAAATGAACTTTCTGTTTTATCTTTGCAACCGTATTTCACTAAATATTTTAACCAAACAAACGATGTTGTTTGGCAAAATTAGAGCACTTGGGCACTTTATCACATTTGCCAACAGGACATCGCCTTACACTAATTTGCCATTAAAACGGGAATCTGTCGGGGACAGTTCTTTTGGCAACCGTGGGTCTCTGTCCATGGAAACCCGGATGCCTGAAAGAAACATATTTGCCTGATTATATTTAGTTTTGAAATCCATTGAACGGTTATGGATGATATTTTACACATTAAGTGCCAATTATTATTTGTTGTGTTTTACTCTTGGATGCGAATTTCCAATGTACATCCTTATTCGCAATGTTTTTTAAGTCGAGAAACAACCACATTTTTGTAATATAAAATCCATTACTAGGAAAGGAAAATTGATTATTTTTTAAAAGTTCACCGCCAACACGGCGTTTTTAGAGTTCGTATACTCCAACAAGAAAATACTCACTTTTGAGCGTTGCAAACGCTGGTTAATGCCACGTTGATACCGCTCGTATAGTCCTACTTAAGTTTGTAATGCGTGACTTATTTTTCAATATTCCTCACATTGCGACTTTCAGTTTCGATACATCAAAGTTTTGACCGAAATAGGGCTATGATCATAGCAATGCTTCTTTTTTATTATATTTTCCATCATTCATTTATTTTCTTATGACAAGAACAATGGAATGGGAAAGGGAAGGGAAGGGATGAGGAAAATAAAATGAAACTACAGACAACGAAAGATCACAAAACAAATAATAAAATTTGAGAAGAATAGCAAATTGTCAAAATCTACTTGTACTATCCGCGTAAATAAAAGATTAATATCAAAGCTAATTTATACCACTCTCTTTTGCTTGACTCGAGTTAAGCCTTATTCTAATCTTTCAATTTATTCACCATTCATTGCCTTAAATTCTTTATACTTAACCTTCCTTGGATGTTAATACTGTCTCCTCTCCTGGTTCAATTTATTGATCATTCGTTGCTATTGTAGTCTTTATACTTAACCTTTCTGGTATTTTAATGTTATCTCTTCTATTGGTTGTTCAAGTTTTCACCTAGTATGACTTGATTTTCACTTGTTTTGGTTCTCTCCAGTATGGTGAACACTTTCATTATGAGTTTTCACTAACACATTATTAATAATGGATTTAAAACATCGTTCTAAAATTTTCGTCATATCATATTACACTAGGACTTCACTAACACTACACAACTTCACTTATGTATAATTTTCACTCCTATGTGAACTAAAAGTTGGATTTATGTAGGCATAATTCACACCTTAAAGTTAGTATTATTTTCACTTAAATTATAACACTTTATCTTCTATACTATTCTATATGCTTACTTCACTTTCACTCTCACTACTTGTACATATTCACTTCTACTTACTCTTGAGTTGAGTTGATTTTAAGTTTAACGTCCCTTTCAGCAGCGAGGCTATATGAGACGTGGACCTACTGATTAACGTGGAATCCGAACCACATGAGCTCCCGCCGGGAATCGAACCCGAATCTCCCACGCCAAAGGCGCGTACGCTAACCGCTTAGCCAAGGAGAAGCTCACTACTTACTCTTATTATGATCAATTTCAATTTTCTTCCTATTTTATATTTATATAAATCAATTTACTGTATATTTATGTAAATCTATTCCTGGTTGGATTTCCATATCACGACAAACTCAGGCGTACCAACTGGAAGTCCAGGACGCACTCGGAGCACTTAGTGCAGGCCTTGGTCAGTTTGTCCTTCAGACTTGTACGCTCAGTATGAGATCCGTATGTCATTTGAACACGGCAATGCGAACTCGATTGTACTTCTTTTTCGAGACTTTTTTTTATTAAAAATATTTGTATATTTACTATTTACACAAAACATACTTCTCGACACACACGAAAGAAAAAGCAACGAACCACACACACTCCCGATACATCCGGAGTTTGTATCCGGTTTTACCCGGCGATATATCGAGACCAGGCGTTGTGAACGTCACATTAACTGTGTTGCAAGATGATTTACATATTTAAATTTTGCGTGAAATTATGAATATTATTTCAAGTTAATTAGGGATTTGCATATAAAGTTTATTGATATTTAAATATTTTATCAGCGGTTGCATATAACTTTTATTAGTATTTTTATGTGTATATATGGTTTATTGTGTTATGTAAATTGAATAGTAATGAACAACAGGATAGGACTTCAGAGAGAAGCAATGAGAATTTAATATTAATGAATATTAACTTCGAAGAAGAGAGCAAATTTAATATTTCAGATACGCTAGTTTGCTTACACAGAGGCAGAGATAGCTTCACAGAAAAAAAAAACTTAAAGAAAGCATGTGTGCTTAACGGAGCATTGGACTCCCACGTTGTAGAAGATGTTAGAATCAATGTAACCATCTTCATAAGGATAGAAAACCTAATTGCTTCAGGTTTTGCTTAGATGGATAGCCAGTCTCATTTCTTAGTGTTATAATAGGTAGTAGCATACACTACCACTACCTAAACACAGATCCTACGGAGACAATACTTGAAAAACCATAAAATTTTTAGCGTATCGGTGTGAGAATGCAAGATACAATGAGGTGCTATTTTTTTTAGACACTCCCCTTTTTAGCATGTTTGACTCTTGAAGCGTCCTTTTGCCAACGGAACATTCTCAAAGCAAGAGAAGTTGACAATTTCAAAATTTCGGACAAGTCCACTTGAGCTAGAGGGGTAGCTGTTTAGAACGTTGTTTGTAATGGTTCCATGACATCCGCTAGATGTCACTGTCACAATATAACTATCGTCTGCTCCGCTGATGGATATGATTTGTATGATAATATGTGTTATGTTATGTAAATAAACTTTCTGGGTGTTCCCGTAGTATTAGACATATGTAGCTCGATATATATATTTTGTTTAGTATAATTGGCTTGTACTAATACCAGTTTTAGGCCTAGTTTGTGGTTGTGGTAGGTATGCAGGGAGACTAACACATACCTTAGTTTTTTTTATATATATAGTCGAGAATGCAATACTGTTGCAAAAGAGAAGCGACCTTCCAATCAGTTATACCATGGTTATTATCAGGTGTCAGGCTACTTTAGCCTTATCTAGAGTCATTTTAATTTGTTTGTATTTTGTATAGTTCATTTAATTTGTTTATTTAACTTCTTTAATCAGCTCAGAAAACACAATCCTTCAATGCATCCGTTTCTGTAATTTACCATATTCTATGTCACTTGTTCAAACAGTTCCTGGTGTCGCCGATAGGTGGCTTCACCTGTCAAAGTGTCTAAGTAAACATGTCAGGTGACGAAGTTTGAATTAGTTGGTGTTTATTTTAATATTTCATTAAAATTACAGCACAGTGTGTGGGAGTGCTATATATAAAACTGAAGCTTGATTATTAAGCTATATAACACACATAGTGACATTCAACGATGCATTTGAAGTGAGCTACAAAGTGGAAAAGAACATGAAAAGTGTAGTATTTTAGGTTATTTAGGTCACTGGAAACTCATAGGTGAGGGATGCACCTTCACCCCTTTTCCAGTGGAGCGGGCTATTTTGGTTTGGCCCAACCCAGCAGTTGACAGAAACAATGAACCGCAAAAGAATATAACATAACTCGGGACAACCAGAAGGACAGTTCTTTCTAAATCGCGAGAGAGTGTGCATCGAACACTGAATTTCGTAGTCGTGGTTACCGGCGGTTGTTTGAATCTTTGTATCTTTTAGCTATGTGTTAGCGATAATAGTTCGTTAAGTACAAAGATATATTTTAGTGCGTGTGTCCTTTGACATGGGCAATAATAGTAAATTTAATTACGGTATCTCCTCGTTTACTCTGAACTAACATTCTCGTGGTGGAATGGGAGAGTAGGAGATACCACTAATACTTACAGAAGTGTGTTCTTACAAGATTTCTATAAAAGTGATATAAGACATAGTGCAACATGTATCACAACTTACTAGTGGGAAGAGACAATCCTTTACACTATATCTCGTAAAGTGCTTCGCACCAGTAGTAAATGTTGCCATTTTTCGTCACATGCCGGATCACTTGTTTACGTTACTAATAGTGAAATTTAAAGCTAGTAACTTCATCATTGAATAAGAACTCGATGCCGGATTCTGTGGGCAATCTTCAATGCTATCTTATAGCCTAGTTTATTTAAAACCAATTAAACACAAGAACTGAGCCATTTTTGCTTGTGCTAAGTAGGCGGGTTTTGTGCAAAGGAACGTCATGAGAACTTTCATCAAATAACAGATATATTCTCTTGTTTTATCATACCAAGGACTACCCTTTTTAACCGCCACTGGTATTACGGAGATCCCATGGCAGAGGAAACCTGACGGTTAGCAGAGCCTAACAGGAGGATGGTCCACAACATTGGAAGAAACTCGACCCGGAAGTGCATTCACCAGTGAAACCAGAGACACTTCAAGAAAGAAGAGCGCGCCACCTTAACTTCAAAAGTGCACGAACTATAAGAAATTCTGAGCTCAAAATGTGATAAAGAAATATCAAAAAGAAATATTTTTTTTTCTCCGGTCTCATAGCGAGACTGCGCGCGCGAGTGCTCTTGTAATAATATTCTTGTGCATCTGGAATTACGGAAGTGGAGTATTAAAACAGGATTACCGCTGGAATGTTGACTTCTTTATTGTTTGCAGTTGGCTGAAAGGTAATGTGTTACCCTTTTGTCTTTCTTGTTTACTTTTCAGGCCGGAAGCTGGGTCTATCAATGGATCGTAATTGCGATGAGCGAATTTTGGGTGCCTTTCGCATACAGGATGGGTGTTAAAACCATAGTAAACCTGTAAATTAGAGTTTCATGCATAACAGGAATCTTGTTATTTTTTTTCAAAATTTTAAATTTTATTCATTCTAAGACTCTACCGACTGACTAATTTTAATAAATTAACTTTGTGGCAGGAGGTTACAAAATTTAACGTCATTATCAGATTAAATATTAAGATTCCTCCCTCATTTGCATTTTTGAATATTAATGATTTTCGTAATTTATTCATAGTATGCAAATTCATCCTTCCTCCCGCTCACAAAGAACTTGGCTGCCTTACGCGTGGGGCACGACACACACACCATCCTGGATGTATGTTTTGTTTTTTTTTTAGATATGTCCCTTGCTAAATTTTGCTTTTGATATTAAATGTTGTGGCAAGAAAATTAAAGTAAAGTCTTGTTTTCTTTTTCATTTTTCTGTTCAAGAAAGAATGTTGCCACAAGAAATGAAAGACACCCAACGTTTTTACGATATTTAGTGCAAGCCAGACGCGGGTAGCAGTAGATGTGTTTTTTTTCTTTCAGGTTGTCGCGCTGTCATCCAGAAAGTTTATTATTTTTGTGTGTATTATTTTTGTGTCATATGCATTTATTTTGTGGAAGTGTGTTTCAAAATTTTAAACCTTTTGGAGGGGAATAACGCTTAGTGAATTCAGTTTAGGCATATTAGAGAACATAGTTGTATATTTAGAGTTGATAATCACTTGATGGTATTAACGCGGAGACAAGCTAGAGCAATGGAAGGCTTTGTTGGCGACAATAGCATTAACGAACAACTTGCGCTAGTAATGGAATTTCCGTCGGAGTCTCAGGACACCGGGAGCGATGCGGTAGGAAATGTAAACACCTCTCTCCAGGAAGTAGTTCCGCCTGGAGAAGGTACCGTTAGTAATGAGAGGGCTAATGAATCGGAGCAGGTAAGGGAACCGGTTCCTAGCACCTCAGCGCAAGTCACATCGGTATCTGACCCGTGTCTCGCGTCACTTTTTCAGATGTTGAAAGAAATTTCAGGCAAATTGGAATCGCAGGAAAAGAAACAAGAGAAAACATTGTTAGAAATTTCAAGTAAATTAGAAACCCAAGAAAAGACGCATGAAAAAACGTTATCGGAATTAGCAAGTAGGCAGGAGAACGCTAGCAGAACCATGCTAGATAAGTTGGAGGCTGTTGAAAAACAGATCACTGACAGTTTCAGGCGTGAGATGATGCAAAATGTGACAGAGCTAGAGGCAAGGATCGATTCCTCTGCGGAAGCTCTGGAATCCAAGATAACAGCATCCTGCCAAGAATTAAAATCATCAGTTGAGGCAACCGAGAATAAAATCAGCGAACTGGAGGCACATACCGAAAACAGGATAGGCGAGATTTCTGAGGTCCTTGGTTCAGACCTCGCTCAGGTCCCTCGGGATGTCAGCCATTTACGTGGTGACATGGAGAGAGTGGGGGAAAGTGTAGCCGCCGTTTCAACTGAAATAGACAGAGTGAAGGCAACAGTAGATAGTTCGGTGGGCCATTTACAATCTAAGCTACGCAGAGCAGAGCTGAGATGGGAGGAACAGCTGGAACTGTTAAAGGAGTCGGTGAGAGAAAACGGTTCCAGCTGCCAACACACAGCCTCTGTCACGCATGAGAGAATCGAAACGCCGGTCGCTGGACCGAGCCATGCGGGACAGTTCCCTGAGCTTCCCAGGCGTGAGAACTCAGACGAGCAGGCTGCCCCTCCCCCTCCTCAAAACATCAACATCGCCAGTAGTAACAATAGTAGTGTGGCTACTTGTCAAGCAGCGTCGGCCTTAGGCCTACTACATCGAGATCTGTCACTTCCTGTGTTTACAGGAGCGGAATCAGAAATACAGGCCCACAATTTTCTAGTAGAGCTAGATAATTATTTCGACTTAACGGGTGTACCAGAAGAAAGACGGTTGGCATTTTCCTCCCACTGCTTCCGTGGCATCTCACGCCAATGGATGCAGGTGACCTTAAAGAAATGCTCTAATTACCAAGATCTCGTCAGACATTTCAAGAACGCCTACCTTAGCGAGGAAAAACTTGCTAATCTCCGCGCCTCCATTTTGACATCACGTTTTGAGACACGGGGAAGCAAGAAACCGACAGAATACTTGTTGGAGTTATTGCATACCAACAGTATTCTCGATCCCCCATTACCTCCTCAGGTACTTTTGCGAGTTCTTCCACGTCAATTGCCATTCTCCATCTATAGATGTATTGTTTCGTCGAAACCTAGATCTATAGATGAGTTGTTGAACATTGTTGGTGAGCTTCAGTCCACGTACCAGCCACCAAGTAACAACAACAATAGGAGGGGAATAAACACACTTACTGTAGAGGAAGAAGAAGAAGATGCAGAACGATTTCCCCCCCCACGAAACAGTAGGCCGAGTAACCCCACCAGAGACAGGAGGTTCCATAGGGACAATGGGCCTTATTACAATAGGGGTTCACGAAGAGGCAATGGAAATAGAAATGGCAATAATAACGGCAACTGGCGTTCGAGAAATTCCAGTGGTCAGGAGCGTGACACTGGAGATTCTCGAACGAGAAATCAGAGCAATCGAGGTCAACGGTGTGGAAGGAACAGGGGTCGTGGCCACGCTCAAACACGTAATAATAGTAGAAATAGTGACTATGCTGCGGAGGTTAATGAGCTCCGAGTTCATAGTGAAAGGACTGATCAGTCCTCGAGACAAGTCTCGTCTCGTGGGAATTCACGTGCGAACAGCCCTGGAACTAGTCAACGCCACTGAGAACTGTCCGCATGTTCTCAGAGCGGTGACTTGAATACTGGCGTACTGAATATTCAGGATAAACCGGCGAATTGTATTTCTGAGGATATGCGTAATTGTGTTATTGAATATAACAATGTTGTAGAAGAAGAAAAAGAAGAAAGTAGTGAGACATTAGTGAAAACTTTAGAGACACTTGAGAATGGGGATTGTGAAACTTGTAGACGTATAATTAGAACCACACATTTCGATCGTGAAGGAAATAACGACATTCGTCATCCCGAAATTATGCTATTACAGAGAAATGGGGACAAAATTAAAATAAACAGAAAGTTGTTTGACGAGACGAATGCGATCTTTAGAGACCTATTGGAAAGCTCGACCGAAAAACTACCTAATAATAACTTAGTAACACTTCCCGAGGTAGAAGTAGGTCTATTTAACAATAAGATTCTGGCATTATTGGATAGTGGCGCGAGCATCTCAGCTATCTCATTGCAATGTTGGGAAGAAATACGTAAGCGAGACCCCCCCACCAGCGTTCATCAAGTCATCAAACATTAGAGTTAGTTCAGCGTTCGGTCGCACCGTTGCTTCAATCATCGGTCAAGTATTGTTAGAACTTGTGATTGCAGAAAAGGAGTACTATACTTCAGCAATAGTAGTGAAAGGGCTGAACCGTGAACTCATTTTAGGTTCACAGTTCTTTGTAGAAAGTAGAGCGATTTTAGATTATGAGAGGAACGTCCTTTTGCTTAACCACCCCCACCATATAGAAGTTTCTTTTCGAGACATTGAAATAGAGGAAGAAGACCTTTTCATAAGAAAATTATCCTGGGAGTTCGAAGAGGATGTGGTTGATTGTGAGAATCCCACACTTAGTAGTATGTGCGCGTCGAGGAGAGGACCGCTGACTACAGAGCAGTTCGAGCGAGCGTCAGCAGGTGGAGGCCACCAGCAAGAGTTGGCTACCCTGCGCAGCCAGTTGGACGATGGGAAGTTCCCAACTGCAGCCGAACTTGCAAATGTTGTTTACTCGCCACAGGAATGGGCGAAGGTTCGAACCCAGGCTACCCCAGACGAAATCAAAGAACATGTCGAAAAGTATACTGATTTGAGTGGGGAGGAAAAGCAAAAGTTGTACGAAGTGCTCTACAAACATAGACGCATATTTGATGAGAAGCCCGGTACCATCAGGGATTACCAGCATTCCATTGAGGTGACCGATGATCGACCCATGAAGACAAGGATGTATCCTTATCCTCTTCGTCACCGAACAGCTGTTACTAACACCATTAATCGTTGGTTGGCGTGGGGTATAATCAAGAAGCATCCCACTTCTTATCTAAGCCCACTTGTGATTGTTCCGAAAAAGAATGGGACCTTGAGAACTTGTTTGGATGCGAGAAAGCTCGGTGCTATTACGCGCGCAGAATTCGATCAACCAATCCCTGCACTGTGCACATTGCAGGATTTATGTGAACGGCGTTGGTTCTCTAGTTTAGATGCAGTGGATTCGTTCCAACAAATTTTAGTTGAGGAAAACAGCCAGAAATATCTAGGTTTCCTTCACGACGGAATTACCTACGTATTTAAGAAGCTACCATTTGGGACCAAGCAAAGCTTAGCTTCATGTGTGCGTGCGATCAACTCCATTCTCGGGGATGAGTGTCGCGACTTTTGTGGCCATTATGTTGATGATGTAACCATATCATCATTTTCTTTTGATGAGCATCTACGCCATCTGGATATTGTATTAGGGAAGTTAAAAGTAGGTGGCCTAACTTTAAGATTGAAAAAGTGTCAATTTGCACGCCGGAGAATTTCCATTCTTGGCTATGACCTCTCCCCTGCTGGAATTGAGAAGTCGCAGGAGAAACTGGAGAAGGTTATGGAATTTCGAAAACCTAGAAACGTGAAAGAATTGAGAAGTTTTATCGGGTACTGTCAATTCTATCGAATATTCAGTACACAGTATTCAGAAATATTATATCCATTGTTTCAGTTGTTAAAGAAGGGAGTGAAATATCAATGGTTGCCTTGTCACGACGTAGCGTTTCAAAGGATACGCGAAGTCTTCAGAGAGAAAGTAGTGCTGAAGAAGCCGCTCCCTGACAGACAACTTATTTTGGAATGTGACGCTTCCGATGTAAGTTGTTCGTCACATCTTTATCAACTGGACGACAATGGGGAGGTCCGTGTAATAGGAATGACGTCGCGCATCTTTAACGCAGCAGAACGTAATTATGGAATTTCAGAGAAAGAGATGGCTGGTGTAATTGATGGCGTGTGCAAGTTTAAGCACTATTTGGTAGGCAATTTCTTCAAAATTCGCAGCGACCATCAATCTATACGTTTTCTGCTGTTATGTAGACTTACGTCACAGCGTCTGATGCGTTGGGTACTAACTTTGAATATGCTGACATTCGAATTCGAGTATGTAAAGTCTAAGGACAATTTAAGCGATTACCATTCCAGGTACCCACCAAATACAGGGGTTCAATTTGATAAAGCAAAGAAATTGGTGTTAAATGAATCTCTGATGACAATACTGACCCACATTCCGAGTCAGTTAAGGGAATTGATTGCAGTGTTGCCAGAGCTGCAAACGTCTGACCCTGTATTTGGCGACGTCAAGAGAAAGCTGCAGAACCAGGAAAACTCAGGGAAAACAGCCAGCGAGAACCACCAGTACTTGCTCTCAAATGGACGGCTATGTAAACGTGACCGTTCCGGTCTACGGATTTGCATACCGGAAGTGCTTGTGCAGCCATTGTTGGAATATTACCACAATGAGCGAGGACATCTGTCTGCTAGCAAGCTTGTGCCAATGTTGACTGAATATTTTGTATGGCCGAAGATGAGGAGTGCCATAAAAAAGTTCTCAGCTTCCTGTGGTCTGTGCCAGAAAGCATCCCCCCTCACATGTATCGTTCGGGGCCACTGAACCCTGTTTTAGTGCGCCGCCCCGGGTACATGGTATGCCTGGACTGGTTGGGGCCTCTCCCTGTGGGGGTAGGCAACGTGTCACACATCCTTGTATGCGTGGATGCTTTCTCCAAGTTGATAGGCCTGTATGCGTGCAGAAGGGCCACCACAGACACAGCGTTAAAGAAGCTGAAGGAGTTCCTGAAACTGTGCCCGTCTGCTGAGATCATCTTGACGGACAATGGGACACAGTTTTCAAGTGCCAAGTGGAAGAAGGAACTCTCGGACTTAAACCTTAAGCCCATCTATAGTACTCCGTACTATCCCCAAGGAAATATGGCTGAGGTGGGTGTAAAATCGACAGTGAGAATGTTACGAAAATTGTGCCATGACAAGCAGAGAGAATGGCCCAAACATCTTGAGAAAATCGAAAAGTGTCTCAACTCAAGCGTACATCTGTCGACTGGTCTAAGTCCATTTCAAGTGCACCTGGGAGAATCACCATCTAGAGAGTTGGCAAGATTATTCGAGATCCCAGAAGTAGAGAGACACAAATCGTTGAAATATTATGTAGAGCTAGCAGCAAGTAATTTGAAGAAGTCAGCACAGCGAAGAAAGAAGGCCTTCGATAAACGTCGCGAGCCAGCGCGTTTCGAGGTTGGAGATTTGGTACTGGTGAGAGCTTTTCCCAAATCTGACGCTTTCTATGGCATTACCAAGAAGATGATGCTCCTTTACACGGGACCGTACGTGACCCTCTCCACTGCGCAGAATAATGTCTGTACGCTAGGTGATCCTGAGACTAGAGAAGTATTGATGAAGAGAAACGTGTTTCACCTGAAGAAATACGTTCAGCGTGAAGCCACGCCTCCTCAGGACACAGCTGACCTGATGACGTAGGAGAAGCAGGAAATAAACACAGCACGTCATACAGGAAGGAGAGCTGAAGAAGAAAGATACACTCCCAGACGCACCTCTTTACGTCTGGCTTTTAAGAGAGTTGTTGCGCGGAGTGTAATACTACAGATGAATAAGGAAGTAACATAAAGAGATGAATTTTCGTATAGAATGATGAGTATAAAGTGATTATGACATATTAGGGATTATTTTTATTTGTTATTAGTGCTTATATTACCATTTTATTATTGTCAGAATATATAGATGTATTTAGGGAAATTTCTTGTGTAAAGTTAGGATATACGGAATATGTATGTGATTTATGTAAAGTATATTAGTACCTCTTGAGAAAATGCAACGATTAAGCGATTAACGGTTGCATTTCCTTAGGAGGGGAATAAATGTGAACGTCACATTAACTGTGTTGCAAGATGATTTACATATTTAAATTTTGCGTGAAATTATGAATATTATTTCAAGTTAATTAGGGATTTGCATATAAAGTTTATTGATATTTAAATATTTTATCAGCGGTTGCATATAACTTTTATTAGTATTTTTATGTGTATATATGGTTTATTGTGTTATGTAAATTGAATAGTAATGAACAACAGGATAGGACTTCAGAGAGAAGCAATGAGAATTTAATATTAATGAATATTAACTTCGAAGAAGAGAGCAAATTTAATATTTCAGATACGCTAGTTTGCTTACACAGAGGCAGAGATAGCTTCACAGAAAAAAAAACTTAAAGAAAGCATGTGTGCTTAACGGAGCATTGGACTCCCACGTTGTAGAAGATGTTAGAATCAATGTAACCATCTTCATAAGGATAGAAAACCTAATTGCTTCAGGTTTTGCTTAGATGGATAGCCAGTCTCATTTCTTAGTGTTATAATAGGTAGTAGCATACACTACCACTACCTAAACACAGATCCTACGGAGACAATACTTGAAAAACCATAAAATTTTTAGCGTATCGGTGTGAGAATGCAAGATACAATGAGGTGCTATTTTTTTTAGACACTCCCCTTTTTAGCATGTTTGACTCTTGAAGCGTCCTTTTGCCAACGGAACATTCTCAAAGCAAGAGAAGTTGACAATTTCAAAATTTCGGACAAGTCCACTTGAGCTAGAGGGGTAGCTGTTTAGAACGTTGTTTGTAATGGTTCCATGACATCCGCTAGATGTCACTGTCACAATATAACTATCGTCTGCTCCGCTGATGGATATGATTTGTATGATAATATGTGTTATGTTATGTAAATAAACTTTCTGGGTGTTCCCGTAGTATTAGACATATGTAGCTCGATATATATATTTTGTTTAGTATAATTGGCTTGTACTAATACCAGTTTTAGGCCTAGTTTGTGGTTGTGGTAGGTATGCAGGGAGACTAACACATACCTTAGTTTTTTTTTATATATAGTCGAGAATGCAATACTGTTGCAAAAGAGAAGCGACCTTCCAATCAGTTATACCATGGTTATTATCAGGTGTCAGGCTACTTTAGCCTTATCTAGAGTCATTTTAATTTGTTTGTATTTTGTATAGTTCATTTAATTTGTTTATTTAACTTCTTTAATCAGCTCAGAAAACACAATCCTTCAATGCATCCGTTTCTGTAATTTACCATATTCTATGTCACTTGTTCAAACAGTTCCTGGTGTCGCCGATAGGTGGCTTCACCTGTCAAAGTGTCTAAGTAAACATGTCAGGTGACGAAGTTTGAATTAGTTGGTGTTTATTTTAATATTTCATTAAAATTACAGCACAGTGTGTGGGAGTGCTATATATAAAACTGAAGCTTGATTATTAAGCTATATAACACACATAGTGACATTCAACGATGCATTTGAAGTGAGCTACAAAGTGGAAAAGAACATGAAAAGTGTAGTATTTTAGGTTATTTAGGTCACTGGAAACTCATAGGTGAGGGATGCACCTTCACCCCTTTTCCAGTGGAGCGGGCTATTTTGGTTTGGCCCAACCCAGCAGTTGACAGAAACAATGAACCGCAAAAGAATATAACATAACTCGGGACAACCAGAAGGACAGTTCTTCCTAAATCGCGAGAGAGTGTGCATCGAACACTGAATTTCGTAGTCGTGGTTACCGGCGGTTGTTTGAATCTTTGTATCTTTTAGCTATGTGTTAGCGATAATAGTTCGTTAAGTACAAAGATATATTTTAGTGCGTGTGTCCTTTGACATGGGCAATAATAGTAAATTTAATTACGGTATCTCCTCGTTTACTCTGAACTAACATTCTCGTGGTGGAATGGGAGAGTAGGAGATACCACTAATACTTACAGAAGTGTGTTCTTACAAGATTTCTATAAAAGTGATATAAGACATAGTGCAACATGTATCACAACTTACTAGTGGGAAGAGACAATCCTTTACACTATATCTCGTAAAGTGCTTCGCACCAGTAGTAAATGTTGCCATTTTTCGTCACATGCCGGATCACTTGTTTACGTTACTAATAGTGAAATTTAAAGCTAGTAACTTCATCATTGAATAAGAACTCGATGCCGGATTCTGTGGGCAATCTTCAATGCTATCTTATAGCCTAGTTTATTTAAAACCAATTAAACACAAGAACTGAGCCATTTTTGCTTGTGCTAAGTAGGCGGGTTTTGTGCAAAGGAACGTCATGAGAACTTTCATCAAATAACAGATATATTCTCTTGTTTTATCATACCAAGGACTACCCTTTTTAACCGCCACTGGTATTACGGAGATCCCATGGCAGAGGAAACCTGACGGTTAGCAGAGCCTAACAGGAGGATGGTCCACAACATTGGAAGAAACTCGACCCGGAAGTGCATTCACCAGTGAAACCAGAGACACTTCAAGAAAGAAGAGCGCGCCACCTTAACTTCAAAAGTGCACGAACTATAAGAAATTCTGAGCTCAAAGTGTGATAAAGAAATATCAAAAAGAAATATTTTTTTCCTCCGGTCTCATAGCGAGACTGCGCGCGCGAGTGCTCTTGTAATAATATTCTTGTGCATCTGGAATTACGGAAGTGGAGTATTAAAACAGGATTACCGCTGGAATGTTGACTTCTTTATTGTTTGCAGTTGGCTGAAAGGTAATGTGTTACCCTTTTGTCTTTCTTGTTTACTTTTCAGGCCGGAAGCTGGGTCTATCAATGGATCGTAATTGCGATGAGCGAATTTTGGGTGCCTTTCGCATACAGGATGGGTGTTAAAACCATAGTAAACCTGTAAATTAGAGTTTCATGCATAACAGGAATCTTGTTATTTTTTTTTCAAAATTTTAAATTTTATTCATTCTAAGACTCTACCGACTGACTAATTTTAATAAATTAACTTTGTGGCAGGAGGTTACAAAATTTAACGTCATTATCAGATTAAATATTAAGATTCCTCCCTCATTTGCATTTTTGAATATTAATGATTTTCGTAATTTATTCATAGTATGCAAATTCATCCTTCCTCCCGCTCACAAAGAACTACCCGCTCCAATGGAAAAGGGGTGAAGGTGCATCCCTCACCTATGAGTCACTGGTGAATGCACTTCCGGGTCGAGTTTCTTCCAATGTTGTGGACCATCCTCCTGTTAGGCTCTGCAAGCGATTAACGGTTGCATTTCCTTAGGAGGGGAATAAATGTGAACGTCACATTAACTGTGTTGCAAGATGATTTACATATTTAAATTTTGCGCGAAATTATGAATATTATTTCAAGTTAATTAGGGATTTGCATATAAAGTTTATTGACATTTAAATATTTTATCAGCGGTTGCATATAACTTTTATTAGTATTTTTATGTGTATATATGGTTTATTGTGTTATGTAAATTGAATAGTAATGAACAACAGGATAGGACTTCAGAGAGAAGCAATGAGAATTTAATATTAATGAATATTAACTTCGAAGAAGAGAGCAAATTTAATATTTCAGATACGCTAGTTTGCTTACACAGAGGCAGAGATAGCTTCACAGAAAAAAAAAACTTAAAGAAAGCATGTGTGCTTAACGGAGCATTGGACTCCCACGTTGTAGAAGATGTTAGAATCAATGTAACCATCTTCATAAGGATAGAAAACCTAATTGCTTCAGGTTTTGCTTAGATGGATAGCCAGTCTCATTTCTTAGTGTTATAATAGGTAGTAGCATACACTACCACTACCTAAACACAGATCCTACGGAGACAATACTTGAAAAACCATAAAATTTTTAGCGTATCGGTGTGAGAATGCAAGATACAATGAGGTGCTATTTTTTTTAGACACTCCCCTTTTTAGCATGTTTGACTCTTGAAGCGTCCTTTTGCCAACGGAACATTCTCAAAGCAAGAGAAGTTGACAATTTCAAAATTTCGGACAAGTCCACTTGAGCTAGAGGGGTAGCTGTTTAGAACGTTGTTTGTAATGGTTCCATGACATCCGCTAGATGTCACTGTCACAATATAACTATCGTCTGCTCCGCTGATGGATATGATTTGTATGATAATATGTGTTATGTTATGTAAATAAACTTTCTGGGTGTTCCCGTAGTATTAGACATATGTAGCTCGATATATATATTTTGTTTAGTATAATTGGCTTGTACTAATACCAGTTTTAGGCCTAGTTTGTGGTTGTGGTAGGTATGCAGGGAGACTAACACATACCTTAGTTTTTTTTTATATATAGTCGAGAATGCAATACTGTTGCAAAAGAGAAGCGACCTTCCAATCAGTTATACCATGGTTATTATCAGGTGTCAGGCTACTTTAGCCTTATCTAGAGTCATTTTAATTTGTTTGTATTTTGTATAGTTCATTTAATTTGTTTATTTAACTTCTTTAATCAGCTCAGAAAACACAATCCTTCAATGCATCCGTTTCTGTAATTTACCATATTCTATGTCACTTGTTCAAACAGTTCCTGGTGTCGCCGATAGGTGGCTTCACCTGTCAAAGTGTCTAAGTAAACATGTCAGGTGACGAAGTTTGAATTAGTTGGTGTTTATTTTAATATTTCATTAAAATTACAGCACAGTGTGTGGGAGTGCTATATATAAAACTGAAGCTTGATTATTAAGCTATATAACACACATAGTGACATTCAACGATGCATTTGAAGTGAGCTACAAAGTGGAAAAGAACATGAAAAGTGTAGTATTTTAGGTTATTTAGGTCACTGGAAACTCATAGGTGAGGGATGCACCTTCACCCCTTTTCCAGTGGAGCGGGCTATTTTGGTTTGGCCCAACCCAGCAGTTGACAGAAACAATGAACCGCAAAAGAATATAACATAACTCGGGACAACCAGAAGGACAGTTCTTCCTAAATCGCGAGAGAGTGTGCATCGAACACTGAATTTCGTAGTCGTGGTTACCGGCGGTTGTTTGAATCTTTGTATCTTTTAGCTATGTGTTAGCGATAATAGTTCGTTAAGTACAAAGATATATTTTAGTGCGTGTGTCCTTTGACATGGGCAATAATAGTAAATTTAATTACGGTATCTCCTCGTTTACTCTGAACTAACATTCTCGTGGTGGAATGGGAGAGTAGGAGATACCACTAATACTTACAGAAGTGTGTTCTTACAAGATTTCTATAAAAGTGATATAAGACATAGTGCAACATGTATCACAACTTACTAGTGGGAAGAGACAATCCTTTACACTATATCTCGTAAAGTGCTTCGCACCAGTAGTAAATGTTGCCATTTTTCGTCACATGCCGGATCACTTGTTTACGTTACTAATAGTGAAATTTAAAGCTAGTAACTTCATCATTGAATAAGAACTCGATGCCGGATTCTGTGGGCAATCTTCAATGCTATCTTATAGCCTAGTTTATTTAAAACCAATTAAACACAAGAACTGAGCCATTTTTGCTTGTGCTAAGTAGGCGGGTTTTGTGCAAAGGAACGTCATGAGAACTTTCATCAAATAACAGATATATTCTCTTGTTTTATCATACCAAGGACTACCCTTTTTAACCGCCACTGGTATTACGGAGATCCCATGGCAGAGGAAACCTGACGGTTAGCAGAGCCTAACAGGAGGATGGTCCACAACATTGGAAGAAACTCGACCCGGAAGTGCATTCACCAGTGAAACCAGAGACACTTCAAGAAAGAAGAGCGCGCCACCTTAACTTCAAAAGTGCACGAACTATAAGAAATTCTGAGCTCAAAGTGTGATAAAGAAATATCAAAAAGAAATATTTTTTTTCTCCGGTCTCATAGCGAGACTGCGCGCGCGAGTGCTCTTGTAATAATATTCTTGTGCATCTGGAATTACGGAAGTGGAGTATTAAAACAGGATTACCGCTGGAATGTTGACTTCTTTATTGTTTGCAGTTGGCTGAAAGGTAATGTGTTACCCTTTTGTCTTTCTTGTTTACTTTTCAGGCCGGAAGCTGGGTCTATCAATGGATCGTAATTGCGATGAGCGAATTTTGGGTGCCTTTCGCATACAGGATGGGTGTTAAAACCATAGTAAACCTGTAAATTAGAGTTTCATGCATAACAGGAATCTTGTTATTTTTTTTCAAAATTTTAAATTTTATTCATTCTAAGACTCTACCGACTGACTAATTTTAATAAATTAACTTTGTGGCAGGAGGTTACAAAATTTAACGTCATTATCAGATTAAATATTAAGATTCCTCCCTCATTTGCATTTTTGAATATTAATGATTTTCGTAATTTATTCATAGTATGCAAATTCATCCTTCCTCCCGCTCACAGCGTATAGTTTCTTTCTGGGACACGCAGAATGCCGATGTTCCTGGAGTAAGGGGTGATGCAACAAAATCCTGACTACTTGCAAATAAACACATCAGTAGCTGGTTTTTAACATAAAACAAAAAGAAAGGGAGCAATAGAAAGGGTGACACAAGTCCTACGAAATACACATTTATTCAACTCTTAACTACACCATTGCACCTAATCTGATCGATCATCTTAGTGCTCTCCACAAGGCGCTTTACACGTTCGGCAGGCATAACTTCAAGAAATTCATGTGCTGGCTAGTGTTTTCGGCTCTCCAGGCATTGCATAGACAGGCTTTCAACAGACCCCAAAAGTTTTCAATACATTTGGCCTCCAGGAATTTGGCAGGGTTATCTTTCTTGGTGATGAAATCGATTCTTTCTTTTCCAAGTGCTTCACCACCACTTTAACGTAATATGGACTGGCTTTGTCAGGCCAGAACACGTAGTTGTCATAGTATTGCAGGTTTTAAATGATAAGCGGCATGGCCTTGAGTTGGCTTCACGCGGAGTCAAATTGGCTTTGAGCGGTGTTGACAATTCGCGACAAGCAGTCCTGCACGCTGATTTCTTGTGCTGCTGCGAATCTTGACAATACCAGAGGCGCTTATTAGAAATATTGTATTAGCACATCAACTGCTCACTTTATGAAGTAGAGAAAAGAATTACGAACACATACGTGAAAACTACACCTTTTTATGTCAACTGGTTGTTATGATACACGCTTTTAAAGGTTTCCATATAAAACAATTAGTAAAACGAGCGTTGAGTCCAGCGTCTAATTTCCAGTGGATTTTTGTTCAATTTGGAAATAGAACTCAACTTTTATTACAAAATAATCATGGGAGTAACCAGCAGGTTGTTCTAGGGGAACATTACTTTCAGGGGGAGGAAAGCTTTTCACACATTTAAAAGAGAACAAATGATCTCTTTCAGAATATGAAAGCATTTTAACTCACCATACATACTATACACATGTTATATTTTCACGATGCTACCCTATCAAAAGACGGATCTTGACAGTACTGAAGTTGAAAACTGAATTGTAGATGAATCAATAAGCTATTCATAAGAGAACAAATGCTGTTTATACAGTCTGTTTATTTGACTTTGTATTTATATGGGTTAAAATAGTAAAGGAAAAAAAAACTCGAAAAAATATCAACTCAGATATTATGCAGTAATCTAGTAGAGAGTTCATACGGTGTGCGCCCAGTTAGGAAAATGAGAATATAAAGCATATGATTAATTTTAGTTGTTTTAATTAGGTGCAGAAACCGTATTGATGATGTTTGAGTTTTTTAAAAATTTTCATATTTTATTATAAACGTCCCTCATTTGCATTAACTATTAAATAAGTTTATTAAACATATACCAGACGAACCTCATTTTGGAGTTGGAAATAGTTTGGAAAGACAGGGCCTCCTTTTTCCCCGTGGCTATACGCCTTTGGAATCTGATTCATTATATATATGGACACAGCAGGGATTCAAAAGCGCCAGGTGTCTGAATGGTGTCGTAAATTTTCGTAACCTAAAAAAATTCGATTATATGGACTTGCTTAGGAATCAGACGGATTGTTTTTATGTGACCTAGACCAAGCCCAAGAGTGTTATTTGTTATGAAAACTGAGAAGGAAACAAAGGGGCTAGTTGGGTAGGAACGTAAATTCTCTTCTAGCACAAACAGAATTCATCAGTGTCTGGGTTACTTTCTTTCGTGTTAGTTCGTTTGTTCTCCAAAATTATAGTTGACAATGTCTTTAAGCAAACCGAGAACAAATACGGAGTTTTCTTTTTTAAAAAAGTGTTACGAAATCAGGCTCGAAGAATTATTTTTTTGGATTTACATTTTTTTTAGCCCATGATAATAAATTTACAAGACTCAGATTCAGACAATGACGAAATATTAACTGACATAGACGATAGTGAAAGTAGTGTTGAAGACGAGTGTTCAGCATATCCACTGGAAAAGTTAATAGGTAAGTAATTTAATTGCTATATATACTTCTAGGATGCACAGTTAAAATTCTTAAGTTTGCTGGAATAGTATATTTACATTGCGAATAATGTTGCCAATGCATGTGTCATAATCTCAACTGGAAAAAGAGCGAGAAGGGAAAGGGGAGTCCGTGATCCGGCAACACTGCGTGGAATATCATTGATGGCAAAATTGGACTCCTTGATCAGCGGTGTGGTCCAATGTCAGGCCATACCAGAAGTTTCTTCTCAAACTTAGTTTTAGGATAGAATTTCGCTCTATGTGGCGTGTTGTCTCTTTTCGAGGTGTACAAGGTGTTGTTGGCGTTAATGATGCAGGAGAAAGCGTGGAAGAGGATTTGTCATCGAGGATCCAGGAGGCCTTTAGAAACTTTCGATACAGCCTAACATACAAACTTTTCGCATCGGACTTCTGCCTGTCAGTACATTGTAGGATATGTTTCTTCTTGTATACCTTCTCATTCACCTTCTGTAGCTTCCGAGAGGTCGTGTTTGATGACATTGGAGTCTCTTAGCTGGTTGTCGCTGCAAAATCCCGTCCTTGTGATCGAACAAACGCTTGAATGGGTCAGTTTTCTTTCAGTGATTTTGGCGTTTTATCTATCTGAGCCAGGTCGCCGAGACTGTGGTGTGTTGTCCTGAAAACGTTTCAAAATACCATAGATAATACTTCTGGGCACTCCTTTAGCCATAAAGTGTCATAACCCGGATCATTTTCCGGACAGGATGTTGACGGAGTAGAACTTGTACACTCGGAAACGGAGGGTGTCTTCGCTTGAGGCCATTGCTCTAGTTATTGTTTAATGTTGAAGACACAAGCAAAAATATGTCAATAGTAGTTGAAACAATCTCTATACTACATATATTAATTTTGTCCCTAATACTTAGCATTAAATGTCACAGAGCGCAACATTATAGTCCAGATTTTGCTGCATCATCCGTTAGTCGTCCGGTTCAGAAAGGTTCACAGCCACTCTTCCATTCATTCAGCTAAAGTATTATAAACGTCATTCCTATTTCGGCGTTTCTTCGTTTTGTTTACAATTTTAATCATTTGTCCCACTATATTGTTCTCTTGTTAATTCTGAATAAATAGTCCTTTGTTACTTTCCTTAATGTCCTATTGTCCTCCTCGTTTGTTATAATTTCGTTTAAAATCTTCCATCGTATTTGACCTCTTTCCTCTAGCCGTTCTTCCAGTAATGGACAATACAATAGTGATATTCTGGTGTGCCTATTTCTTCATGTTCACATCTTGGATGGTCTATCTGTCTCATTTTGCATAACGCACGACTGTGGTGTATAGTCCTTACTGGTAGGAATCAGCAATAAGATGAAGTTGTAAAGTTTGAAATACTGCAATTTAACGCGATACTGGCAAGGATTGGGTTCAACGCAAAAGCTAGTCTCACAACTCTTACCTTAATGTTTATTTTGTGCAATTCCCAGGATTGAGAAAGGATGTACATTGCGGACCATGCATGCGTTGTTTTTTGTCTATGCGCTGTTTTTGTCCACACTGTATTTGCATGCGCTATTTTTGTCTGCGCGGTTTTTGTCCACGCTGTATTTGCATGCACTGTTTTTGTCTGCGTGGTTTTTGTCCACTCTGTATTTGCATGCGCTGTTTTTGACTACGTGTGGTTTTATTTATGCGTTGTTTTGGTCCACGTGCGGTTTTGTTCATGCGTTGTTTTTGTCCACGCTATATTTGCATGCTTTGTTTTCACTCATCGCTGTTATTGTTTGCGCAATTTAGATCTAGAACCTTCTTCTTTAATTAGATAGGTATCTGTTTTTGCAGTATTATATTGAGGTATAATTATACAGTTTTGCACATTATTTATGTTGGGCGAGGATAAACGTTATCTACAGGGACAATTACGACGTGGGCCAATAAAACTGCATTTTCTTGGAAAAGTTCAGACGGCATTTCTCTCCTTGATATCTTTAAATATTAAAAAAATGTTTGAAGAAACATTTATTAGGAACATTTTATATCAATATTTTACATTTATTTTTGAATTTACATGAAGTTCATCTTTTAGTGGAAATTTTCCTTATTAATTTAATAAATTAAATTTTACAGGAGTTAATTTTGGATTGATAATCGCTTAAAACATCGTAATGATAAAAACTAATCCTTATTTTTCTCACGAACCATGTAAAATGAATAATTTTGAGTTTTATAATATTTTAATTTTACTGTTTAATAATTATAAGTTTACTTTGCGAACAGAAACTTTTCACAATAGATTAATTTTCTCATCCCATTAAATTTTTTATTAACGTTCTCAACTCAAGACATTATATTTTAATTATATTTATTATATTTTCATACGTTCCATTTTGTTTAATTTAAAATTTTAATCTGTTGAACGATATCAAAACCTTATATCATTTTGAGGATTCACTAATGACAAAATGAAAGAAAAGAAGAAGAAGAAAAAAAAAATGAAAACTTTCTGTAGTTCAACGTCCAGGAATCTTTCTTGCACCAACCGACAACTAATTGTCGCCTGGGGCAAGAAGTAGCCTTAGCACAAGGGCGCCCATCAGGGAGGGCAAGGTGAGGTACTCGCCCCCTAGAGGAAATTGTAGTTAAGAATATCGAAAATCCAATAGAATTTTTACATTAGTTACAGCAAAATCTGAAAATATTTTTGAAACGTCGCTTATACTTGCCCCCCCTTGGAAACCACAACATAGGCGCCCTTGCCTTAGCACCCTCCAGACCAACTAAACCAAAACGCTCCCTCAAGTATTTGCATAATTTTGCGCCCTCCCAATCCGACGGCCGGGCCAGAAACCTCGTTTGCGCGCCCTAGTTACTTCACTGCCAACCGACCCTTCAAACATAAGTTTATAGAAATGAAAAGAAAAGACGAAATGCTATTATTCCTTTTCAATTTGTTCCTTATTTCAGCAGAGTCGATTAGAATTTTAACGTACATATTTGACCAATGTATTTGTCCTTAAAAAATATCTGAAGATCATAAAAATCCTCGTTTCCCGTGTTGCAATGAAAAATCTGTAGACCTGGCAATGCTACTTTACATGTTAAATATTATTCCATTCGACCAATGAAACGCTGTAAACGCCATGAAATTGGAACGAAGAATTATTTGCTATCAGCAGTAACGTACTAGAACACCATCTATCGGCGGAAACGTGTTTGTGTTGTGTTGCAGAAGCCATCTTGAAGTAGACTGGTGTTCTCGCTTAATCGTGTCGTTAGTGATACAAGTGTAATTTTTTAATTATATATAAGCAGAAGAAAACGACAAAATGAGAGTAAAAACAGAAAGCGACAATGAAGAGAAGGGGTAAGTGATAAGTATGCTATGTGACCGAAGTATGGATATATGTTTAATCAGAGATTTCGTTATCTTACACTATCCCCTCGAACGTGCCATTTCATTGTCGCGCTGGTCATCTTTCCGGGTAATTGAAAATGTGTTTCTCTTTCAACTTCACGATACATAGTTCAGTTACCAAGTACATTAACATTCGGTTTTGTTCTAACTGCTAATGTTCAAATTTTAAATACAATAATATATTCAGTCATCAGCATGGCTTTAAAAATTGTACGTGGCTTATCACGTAGCTTCTGCGGAAGTTAGGCTTATTGCTTTCGTGTTTCGAAATCACTATGAAGGTCGGTAACTTAGACATATTTGCTTACATAAAATCAATCGTAATTAAGTCATTAGTTGATAGACTATATACGAAAGGAAATGTGGGATATTTGTTCCATAATTATTTAAGGATATTTTTTTTTCCTATTTCCCTGTAAGTAGCATGTGTATTTCTAGGAGGTGAGTACTATTCCTCATGCTTAAGTTCACGACTTAAATACGAAAATTCTTGTAGTAATTAGTGGTAAATTGTCGTAAGATGTTTTTATTTTATGAATTAAACGGGATAGAATTGAGTTTTATTGGTTGTGGATTTCTAGAAATTTACTAGTGTTCAAGTTAATAATCAAGCGATCACATTTTTGATAATTAAGTCATATAAGACATGCATAGACCAACGCTTCTGAAGCACTACATGGCATTAAAGGGATTTAATTACGTTAAGCGCCGCCACAACTACTGATATGGTAAACCGAACAAAACCTATTGTAACCGAAGCTATCTGAACTAAACGATACTTAACCTTATCTAACCTAACGTGTTTTATAATGTCAGGCGTTAATGGAATTTATGCCCAACAAAGGACACTCATCCGACTGAAGTTTTTGTAATTTTTTTCTTTGAAGTGCCGTGAACGCTAGAACACAGGTCCCCCTTTCCATTTAGCTGTGAAATTGATAAAATAAACGTGCCCTGCGGGACTCTAACCAGCCTTCACTCGCTGACGCTCGCTCGGCAATACTATATGAATTAAATATTAAACCGGCACAGAAAGAATCCAACCTAGCTACTAATCTATGTAGGGGGACTTGTGTTCTAGAACCTTCCCACGTTGAACCTAACCGAAATTACACTAAACTGACCTGCGCTACTCTAAGCCTTAATATACTAGACCCACTCTGCGGCACAAGGGCCCTTCGTTTATTTATTTATTTTTAATACCTGAATGTAATTCCAAGTTTTTGACTTAGTTGAACTATTAGCTTAAAGGAACCGAGGGTACTGTCGAAATTTAAGATTCAGTGATGCGTATATGAATCTCCTATTTTTCAATAGTGTGTTGAGGCACATGTCGACCTGAGGGGGGACTACAGATTTTTTTTTTTTTACAAAAAAATGTTACTTTTTTTAAAAAAAAATAAAGTATTGCCTAATTTTGGTTAATTTATGTTATGCTAGGTCAGGTTAGCTTTATTTCAATGTACATTGTCTACTTACCTTTGCACCCTCCTCCTCTATCCGACATAACCTTGTGTTCCTTCACATTATGGAAAGTCAGGTGTGGTTTGGTATTTTTGAAGTATCGGTAGAGGTCAAGTATCAGCGAATTTTAAACCGATAATGTACTGCAGAAAGATCAAGACTGGCAATGGCTCGGATCTTGACGTCTTGCTTGAAATTAGGCTCTAAAATAAGTAAATAATAAAATATGGTTGTATATATAACGGATAATTGGCTGTATCAGCCCGATGTTCTTAATTCAGTTTCCCGTTAGACCTATTTCGGCATTCAGGATTTTGTTTATTAATTTGATCTTCAATGATTCATGGGGTAGTCAGTCGTCTTTGCCGTTGATGCTTAACTGTGAAACTTCATCTTTTTAACTGCACAACGTGTGTTTAATTTTATCGTATGTAGCGCCTCACTTCGGCTATGTGATAAATAGTTCATGAATAGTGCTCAAAGTGAGAAGGTTTGTGGTGGACAAACACAGTGTGCGTGGGTTTTCTTGGGGTTCTCCAAATTTATTCTTTCATTTCTCAAAATCATAGTAGTCTGCCTAACCGGCATAACCATGGGACGTAAATCTTAATTTCATTTTTTCATAGTGAAAAGGCGCAACTTGGCCGGGGCTCGAACACAGGTCTGCCATTTAATACTACCTGTATCTGGTCACTACGCTGCCTAGTCCGTACATGCAGTTGACTTAAATAGAGAGGAAGACATTTCCCCGCATTGGAAGGCCTGGTTAAGCCCTTGCTTCATAGACATGTGGTTGTGTAGTACGTGAGTATTTGTAATGCACCCGGTATGGCCTGAATGACAGCCTGTCTTCAAAGTGAATGTTTCTGGTAAGTCTAGGAAAGACTGCGTAGACCCTAGTTCAATCCCCAGCCCGGTTGGACTTCTTGTATCATTGGATTTAAATACGCCTGTTGAGATTATGACGAGAAACGAAAGTTGTTTCTAGGCTTCTTATATATTTTACAAAAAATGAATTCTCATGTTAGGCTCCTTCGCAAGAATTGTTATCACGAGATAAAGGAAAATGTATTTCATACCTGAACTCAGTTCCTATACTCTGCGGTTATCGATGTTGGTAAGTGTTACAAAGGTTTCTGGTGTTTTGGACCTTACTCAGTTTTCCGTTTTTAAGGCTCATGATTGAAGTGGATTATATAAATATGTTTCACAGTAAATGTTTTCCATATTGATTTTGTAGTATATTTCGTTAAAGTATAATGTAGTTCGTCAGAAACGTGTACGACACAGGCATGTGGGTAGTATTTATAAACTTCGGGCCCTAGCTTTTCGGATCGAGCTTTCTTTAGTTCGGCACCATTTTTAGATCTGAGATTTCAGGGTAACTTACACAATGCACTGCTTAACGGAAGTAGAGGCGGTAGGTCAAGTATTAGTTGTGGACCGGTTGTGTAGTTGCTAGGAAACATTTATATATACTGCTAAGATCTTCGGATCAAATGAGTAAGTTCTAATATACAGGATAGTCCGTTGATCATAAAACACGGTTGGTATTTTTATGTTGCAGTTGCAGACCCCTGTAATGCCACCATATTGACACTGTTGCCAACTCAAGATTATAGTTTTTAAGTGGTACTACGTAAAGTTATTACATTTCAAATTTACTTTTAGATGGAAATGTGACATGACTTGAGCAGACGGTTCTAGCAAATTTTGATAACGTTGCTTGTATTATCTGGTTAGGGAAGCTTTGCCTCTCTTTTAGCAGGCATGCATGAAGTGAGGAACTCCATTACTACCTGCGGATTGACTTCAGGAGGGCTTAGTATAAACACAAGTGTGGATGTATGGTATAAATACTACAGTGCAAAAAACACGAACCAACTTGTGCTAGGTGGCCACCAAAATGCGTGAATGCTATCTAACCAAATCAGGGCAGGAGCGCAGCAGGGGGGGACCGAGCGATAGCGATGGGGTGCGTTCGTAGCGAACAGGCGCGTCAGCGATGGGGGTGTAAGCGTGAATGAGAATAGTGGAAGAGGACACACATACAATGCTTTCGGCCACTGAAAGTTAATTTCAATATTCTGTGCACTGACAGTAATTACTTATTTTCAGAATCTTTTTCTTCGTAAAAAATGTTTCACGTCGTATTTTACCTATAAATTTTCTAGTTGGTAGAACCGTGTGCTCGGGTGAACCCGAAAATGCACAATTCCGTATTTATTTTTCAGTGTTACAATGGATGCTGCTGTGGTAGTACAAAGATGCAAATGTTAAGAGACGCAACAGTGACAACTCACGTACGGAGAGGGCAATACACATCCAAAGTACACTACTGTAGAGTACTATGATCATGATACGGGGTATTTAATATACCAGTAAATAGAAGTGGAATTACATGGGATTCAAGATTTGACTTTTTAAAAGTGCTTTATTTCGAAAAGCTGTTTGGAGTCACATCTTATCAAGTAAATATAAACATTGGTAAAATTCGCAACGCTGTTTAGCATTATGTGATTCTGAGAATTTATTGTAATTACAATTACAAAAAATAGTGTTATAAAGCTATGGAAGCAAAGAAAATGAACCACCATTTTTAAGATTTCAAACAAATACGTTATTTTAAGGAATATAGGTAACTCTACCCATAGATTGTCTTCGGTATGGATATCAAATGGCTGTAAACGGTATTTTGATCTTTTCATCTATTGAAAATCGGACGATAGGATGTGATGCTTCGTAATAGTCCTTTTAAAAAGTAAAATTTTCAAATCCTGGTAAACTTTGTTTCTGTATTCAAAATAAATCATATTATGATTATAGTATTCGACACAGATACCTTGGGTGTACATTGCTCCGTCCATCTTGCTTGTTACTGTTGTAGAGACCTCCAAAATTTGCATGTTTATGAAGTTGCGTCGTTAGTTAACACTGAATAATATATATATATATATGGTATTGTAAGTTTGTATTTAGATTTGAAATATCTAATTATCTGACGTAGTTCCATTAAAAAAAAAAAAAAGTATTAATCAGGTGATATTATAAGGTATGTCAAAATCAGGGTTGGCAAAAACCATGGATTTTATTTTAAAAAAAAACAAAAAACCCGTTCTTTTGTTTAAACCAGGTTTTTTTTTTTTTTGTTTTAAATAATTTGCTCTATGTATTTATATCACATATGGACAGAAATAAATTTGTTTCGGCTTGGTGTTATTATGCAGCAACCGGGTTATACTAAAAGGGGTCACATAAGCCTAAAGCGGATCGTTTCTCGACGTACATCCGAAAGAGATGGTCCTTGATTTCAACTCGAAGCCGGGACTAATTGACCACACATTCGATACGTCTGCCGACTCACTCACAAAGGACTCCTGTTAAAAATACATTGTGCTGATCTTTATATACTTGTTAATATAATTGTCTAATTGTCAAGAGTCATTTTAGAAGGACAAAAAGATAAACAGTTGCGCAAGTGAAACCATTATACAGAATTACAGATGGAAAATTTCAAAATATTGCAGAGTACAGAAGAACTAATTCAGTCCAAGTTAGTTCACTACGGCTTTTATTAATCAAAGTTAAAGAAATAAAATGACTTAGTTTGCAAATCAGTAAGAAAAGTGAATAAATATATGAATTATTTGAGTCCACTTTGGCTCTGACCATTTATACATAAATACCAAAGATACTTCTGATTTCAAAAGATGCCTCTCTTCGGGTTTGTATGACCTCCCCTCCCAAAAAAAGTTACGGCATTTTAATGTATTTTATCAATAGTAAACTAAAACATTATTAAAACAAAACAATATTTAGAATTTTTCTTGGGTGATTGCGGTTGCATAACAATAATAATAAACTAAGTCACAAAAGGAACATTCATAATAATAATAATGATAATAAGATAATAATGATATTTTGTAGTATAATTTCTGAGAAATAAATGGAGAATTTAGGTCTGAATATAATACTAGTATTACACGGGAGTGAAACGTGATAACCCACAAATGTGTGTTCATCAAGATTTTACGGACATTTTTCGTTTTCTGGTTTGAACCAGCCAACCCTGGTCAAAATATATGCATCGTACGAAACTCGAGCGTTTTCTATTACAGTAGAGCGTCGATTATCCGAAGTAATTGGGGGACATGGGTGTTCGGAAAACTCTTTTGTTCGGATAATCGAACTGTACGGTACTTCTACAGCCAGTGCCAAACCGAGAGAAGTGTGCTGATTGTTGAAACACAGCGATTGGCGGCTTGGCCGGTCAGCAGCGCCTTATGAAGGCCCCATTAGAAGCAGTGTTCCGCCAGCGGTGGCTCAGTGCGGCGACTACTGTGGGAAACTTGGTTTGGGAGTGAGGGGGATGATGGACGATAGGGTGGGAGAGTAACAGGTGCGAGCGAGTACACAGTTCGGTTAAGCAGTCGTTCGGTTGACCGACGTTCGGATAATCGACGCTCTACTGTAGTTTATAAGTTACAAAAGCTTTTCCTGATAAATGGCCCACCCTGTATAAAACTCGTTCCTTTTTGAATTTATTGGTACAGTGCTGTCACTTTCTAGTTTCCTTTGTACTCATCTTCTCGTTCCATTCTTTGCCGCTTATTTCTAGTGCGGCAGGTCGGATGTGTAACTGAAGTAATTTTTGTGCATTCCGCTTCTGTCCTGTGTGTGTGTTGCAAGAAGTGATACGTGGTTAGCGCACCAACTTTCACTGCAGTTGCTGTATTTCTAGCTCTCTAGACCGGGGTCGCAACTTTTTAATGCAAGTAATTCCCAGTTGCCCAGGTTCAGCATCGGCCGGAGTTTAATAGGAACGTCAGCAATGAGGCTATTTATTCCCGTCACGATCAAAGCATATACTGTACAGTATATAAAAGTTAAAAATGCAGCGTATCAAAATATAACAAAGTACTGCTGAAAAAGAGAAGTAAAAATAAAAGTAGATGAAATAAGATATTTAAAAAAATTCCTATGAAAATAAACACGAGAATATGGAAAAAAACTGAAGGTAAGCAATATTAGAAGTGTACATGAAAGAGTGGACACATTCACCAATAGCAATAGCATTGTCCGATCAAGTGTAGGTGACGGTCCGCGACTCTCTCTCTTAGTTCGGAGTATTCAGGACATTCGACAAGAATGTGCCGAATACTCAGTGGGACAATACATTCCTCAATACAGATGATTCAAACCACGCAGCAAGTACCTATGCGTCAGATGAGAATGTCCGATACGCAAACGCGTCGGGAGCGCTTCACCTTGATGACAAGAGCGAGCTTTGCCGTTCTCCAAGGCATAGCTTAAGTGCGTGAAGTTTATTTTCATTTGCATGGTCCTATCCTGCATGCCGATAAGAGTGCATCAAAGTATGGAAATGGCTGAAGAGATCGGAGCGAGGACGACTATGCTCCAATGCAATCCCTAACAAAGTAGCGTGTTTGACAGCTCTGTCGGTGGCACGTTCGTTTCCCCAATGCCGACATGCCTTGGCACCAGCAGACGACGACGATGATGACAGTCCTGTTGCTATAGTTGATGGCATCTCACAAGAATGTCTTGAATGTGGGCGTGCTTACTGAAGACGTTCTGTAGGTTCAGAACTACGCTCTGCATGTCTGTGCAAACCAGCACACGACGTAACGAAATCGTAAGCACATAGTCGAGGGCATATTTGCAGTTAATTCAGCTGTGTATACTGAACAGAGGCGATGCAAACTAAATTCTGAGCCAACAGAATTCTCATCCTTTGAACCGTCGTATAAAACACATCAAAGTCGGAGTATTGCTCTGATAATCTTTCAAACTCCTGCTGGTATATCTGGGAAGTAGCGTTTTGTTTTCAATGCAAGGATAAGCTCAAGTCAAATCTTTGTGCACAAAGCAACCGTGAGGGTACAGCACCAAACCAAAGCAACGACAGAGAGGGCACACAAATTCGTTAGCGAAAATCTTCATACCCACGAATACGCTCGCTGATTGAAATTAGGAAATAAATAATAAGTAAATTAAGGTATCCCGCACAAGGGTGTTGATTGAATAGGAAGCCCACGAGAATAGTTTTTATTTTAATGAGTTTGAACCTACTGTAAACTTTTCCTGTACAATGAACTTAACTTTGTTTATTGAATAAGTTCCCAGGTACAACATAATAGTCATTTGGCACAGGGTTAGCTTAATACCGGTACCATTCATTTTAGCTTTGGACCTTCTTGTATACAATAAAAGACAAGTTCTAACCAAAGCTTATATTAACTAATAAATAACTTGGTTAACTACGTGGATGTGCTAAACGTTTTAAAAGATATGTTGATTTTTTAAAATTTATTTAGTTTATTCTATTTTTTTTTTTTTTTAAACTATAGTAGATACTACCTTTGAAATGACTCTTCATTCATTTCACACATTCTCATAAGATTGTCGTTCGTAGCAGGGGTTTCTTATTCTTTCCATATTACGTGTTTAGTACAGTTAGTATTATCTAACAAGGTAAACATCACCAAAACTACAGTTTTTGCAAGTTATTAATAAAATTAGTAAAATAAACAAACAAACTAAATTTATTAGTTTTGTCATCCCGCAATTATGCTCTTTAGGCTAAAGGAGACTGTAATTATTAAAGTGTTGAGTGAAAGCACTACTCCAGATTTTTATCGAACTGTTACGGCTACCCGAGTTGTGGTCTTTTCACCACCAGGAAAGTTACAGTAAGATCGAATCAGTCCATGAATACGGTACAATTTGCAAAAGAAATACCTAAATTATTGAATGTGGATAGTTCGTGGTGGTGTTAAGCAGCTAAGTACCTGCAAGTATATCAGGTTTAATGGGAAATGAATTAGTTAACGTGAAGAAAAAAAGCAGTATAACCTAAGCCTAGTCTTATATTTTGTTAGTGTCTACAGGACTCAGTGTTAGTGTTAAGTTGTCATTTCTTTTATAAGGAAATTTCCCTACGTAAACAGTCAGTGGAACAAGATCTCTCTTTCCAACTATGAACTCTTGGACTAAAAGTGTAAATTGTGTGTATAGAATGGTTCGGTCTTAATATTGTCACGAACAATCATCAGTATCATTGGTAAACTATTATCTGTAATTGCACTTTCAGTTTGTTATACAAAAAAAGCATTCAACAACAACAACAACAACAACAAAAAAAAAAGGTAAATATTTGAAAACTAAATTGTGATTACTTAATAAATTCTTTATCTGTAAAATACCTATGTATCAGTCTCTGAAATCGTTGCCAAGCACTGAAGTCAGCTAACTTTCACAAGTCAACTTGTAAAATCATGCATTGGCAACTATAATGAGAAAAGTAAATTCATAAGTCCTGACAATTTCATCACAAATACAAAAAGTTCCATAACCTCTGCTCGAGTCGAGAATCAAAGCCCTTTGTCTTTCCAGTCATTATAGTCTTGACAAAAACTTATTATAAGGAACATCTTGTCAAAGCTAATTGTTATTAGACTATATTCCATCATTCTTTGATAATCTACATCAATAATCTGAAAGTGAGTACCTGTTTCATATTTGTAAATGCCTAGTCTTGAGTCAGTGCTTGGGAAGTTTCAGATAACCACAACTACACATTAAATATTTCCCGACAGATCCTATTCTTTCATTTCAATTAAAAAGAATGTTCATGAATGTTGTTAAACGAAATTATCAATGTCTAAATTTCTAAAATAGTTGGTTATTGATATGATACCTCTCGCGTACGTCCCATTCTATCATAGATAACACGTAGCATAACCGCAATACGAGTAGCTTTCTTGGTGAACAAGGCCACAGCTGAAGTGGCCGAAATCATCCGGTAAAATTCTTACTGATGTTAAAGTGTTTCTAAAATTCCACTCATCATTATAGTAATGTGATTAAAATTGCATCAATCAGTAAATACAGTTTTTACAGTCTAAAAATAAGAAGCCTGTACCCCGTTTACATTCTCAATCTTCGCAGTCGGTAAAACTATTCGAGTATAGGTTTGTAACTTAACGAGTACTTCATTTGATATAAATAACAGACAGTACTCAAATTGAATAATGTATAACTGTATATTCAGGGAATTATAGTCTGCTTCAGCCGAAATGGCGTATGGCATCAGCCAATAAGATCGCAGTGCGCTGTTGCTAGACCTTCCTGTAGGAATCTGTTTAATCATTCATAATTGATTTTGTTCGTATTTGTGGACAGTTATGAATAATTAATTTCTCACTGAAGGTTTGGTAACTGCACAACGAGCCTATTGGCTGATGCCATAAGCCAATTTGGGTTACGCGGAGCATAGTTAGTTCTTGCATATTTTCTAAATTAGCTAAATTTAAACTATGTACACACAATGTTTCGCAGTGTTGTCAATTCAATTGCTTAATTAATATAAGTTAGAAAATTAGCTTTTAATGTGTGCACTCTTTTATTATTTGGCAATACTGTGTACTAGAAATTATTTTTAAAAAGGAGAAAAACTAAAATTAATATGAAGGAGAGAGAGTCGTTTTAAGGCTTTTTGAATGTTTAAATTTTCTGGAACAGAAAAAAAATCCAGGCATAAAAGACTTTAAAATATTCATTACAGAATTCCTAATGATGGATCTGGGACCAAGGCACGAGATTTGGCAGAAGATGAGTCAAGGTAAGTTTTGCTCTAACCAATGAGAATCCATTGAGAGATCTTGCTCCCTCTCTCTCTTTCTTTTTTGAAGCATGGGTAAAAAGAAGTATTCCTTTTTTATGTGGCACGTTTCCGCTATGTCAGTTGCACACAGTATTGCCAATGCGTTTTGTTTAGTCTGTTTGCCGTGCACCTTTGTTTGCAAATTGGCAACACTGAAGTAGTTGATTCTGTACGTTTTGATGATGTGCATATATTTGCTACTGTCTGTCTTTCTGTGTGTGTGTGTGTGTCAGTTTACGTAAAAATCATTCTGCTCGCTAAATTTTCGCGGCGATCACTTTCAGAAATGAATACAATGCAGAATATTTCATTGATGTAAATAGCCAACTGTCAGTGGAATATATTTCCGCCACAAATAGAAAAGTCAGATCTTTCAGTTCAGCATCCCACGGTTATTTCCTTTAGACTTAGGGAGACGGATGATTTAGGCAAGTGAATGATATAATTGGGGAATGAGAATGTAGGAGGAATTGGAAGTATTCCTAGAAATCCTACGGACCACAAACGTACTTGGCCGGGGACGCCACAGCTAAGTTCCTGATTTTTGCGGAAGGATACTCTCTAATTAGGATCAATAGAAAGTGCACAAGTAGTATCCAATTAAGATCTGTTAGGCGACTTAATGTTACTCAAGTGTATTAACATTAGGAAAAACACGTTGACTACATGTTGACTAATCGGAATTTTTAATGGAAAGAATTGTAATTTTTTTCATTCATTGGTGGAAAGAAAGATGAAATATTTCATTTAACGGCCCAGAAGCATCCCCTTTCGACTAAGAGACGTATAATCATAAAAGAATTAGGGGGAAACGAAAAAACCCACTGATACTGTTTTCCACAACAAACTAATGAGTTTGAACCAAGGACCTCTAACACTTGAGAGTTGAGTGCTTTGCCACTGAGTCATCGTGTGCCATGTGTCACTCGTTGGTGCAGATGAAAAGTTATGTAATGTAATATGAGAAGTGAACGTAAAAGATCCTATAGTTTTTCGATAGCAGTGGTTTGGGACGAGGTCACATTTTGAAAACCATGATGATTCACGTTAACTTTGAATGGGGTTAAGTTTATTCTCGTTAACGTTGAAATATACTGTCTTGTTAGTCCGCAAGTTCTATAGTATCCACCTGTGTGATTTGATTTATTCTCCGTGGTCTCGTGAAAGTGTTGATCATTCTAGCCTGTGCTTAGCATTAAAGTAGAAAAGCTGTTAAAATGAGTGAACAGACGGAGACACGAGCTTTCATATTTTTCTTAGGTTAGTTTTGGTTAGGATGATGGGTTATATTCCAAATCTGCGTGTGCCCCTATATCTGGATCTTTTAATATCCAACGATTATGTATCGAAGTTAAAGGAGACTGGCTATGAGATGGATGATAATACTGAAATGAAGAAAGTGAGAGACGGGAAAACCCACACACAAGGTGTTGGTCCACCACAAAACTCAGTTTGTTGAAATTGGGATTAAAACCAAGGACCTGAGCTACCGGAAGCCACATATGTCTTGCTCTGCAGCTGAACAGTTATGTGTCTCTCTAGTGCCCGAATTGATGAGTGGAGAGTATTGTTCATATACTCAGGGAGAAGGGGAAAGCACAGTCTCAGGGCTAGGGAAAGTTCTGCTATAAAAGCAAGAATGAAGAGTAATTGTAGTACTTCTTTCGACATGTGCAGTCGCAATTACTACTTTTTAATGTGCGGTCATTTTAAATGCTTACCATTATCTGGGAAGTGTGGAGGTGATCTTTGATACTTGCTGTTCCTACTTGCAAAGGGAGAAGGATGCATAACCATGTTTTTGAAGGCTGGGAACCATGTTTGACAGATGGCAGATGTAGAGGTCTTTGAATTCACACTGGCTTACTGCTGCATTTCATAATACGTTAATCCTAAGTTGAGTCCTATCTGGACCATGGTTCTTAGCAGTTATTTGCAATTGTTGTCCCGTTTGACGGATTGCTTATCGTGCGTGAGTACCGGTCACTGTTTACAAGGGCGTCGATTTTTTTATGTTAACCCATTGATAGACAGTTGCAGAGATTGAATCAAGAGATAGTGGACTTCGTGGTCTAGGCTGTGGGAGCAGAGGAACTGATCACATATTAATCAGTGTAAATTCTTCTGGTGGACAACAGTCCCTCTTGGACTGTAACTGCAAATTTTTATTCTATTATCTGTGTGATTCCAAATTTGCATTGATTTTTTTTTCGATGATGAGAAATATAAAGAAGAAGACTCGAAAATGAGGAATGTTTTATTACATTCCAGCGTAACTTATAAAGCAGTCTTTCCCACCCTTGGGGTCCGCAAGCCAACCTGAGAGGGGCACACCCACAGTCGTATTTTCGATCTCCGTGATGAAGTGACGTTATTTCTTTTAGACTCCAAATTTGAATTGAGTTGCCGTCTGGACCATTTCACTTGGTTTTTCAGCTTCTTTTCTTTAAGTTCCTAAATACAATCCTTCAAAGCAAAAGTGTTACCATATTTCTGGTTCAAGACAAGATTGAAGCGACAATCAAGAAATTAAACATTTGGTCCCACCACCTTAAAATAAATAAGTAAATAAAAAAAGATTCCGTTAGCGATTTCTTGTCAACAACTGAAGATCTTCCTTCTGATTTTGTTGGAAACTTGGAACAACATTTGGAAACCAAGACCTTAAAATTCAAAAATATATGGAAAAACTGGAGTGAGTAACAAATCTTTTCCTAGAGATGGAAAATTAGTTGCCAATTAACCAAGATCAGTTGTTGGAATTTTCGTGTGACTCCATTATGAAAATAAAGTATTCATCCTCCATACTGACTGATTTCTAGTTGCATGTATCCTGGAGTCTCCAAACGGGCTACAATGCTTAATGCCATTTGCCACGACATCCCTTTGTGAATCAGCTTTTTTTCCTCTCTCTCTCTCTCGCTATATATATATATATCATCTGAAGAATAAGTACAGGAGTAGACTTGATGCTGAGGCGAATCTTCGATTAAAAGTTTCTTCATTTGATCCTGACATTTCCAAGTTAGTGGCTGAAAAACAAACCCCAATCATCACATTGACTGTCGTCGGCGAGTCATACTTATTATCGTGTTAACTTGATGAAGTTAATACAGTTTATTTCTTTCCAGAATTTCTTTTTCCATACCTGATAGGTATGGCATTATGCTTTAGTTTTGTTTACGTTCTGGCTTTATTTATAATTTGCAAATCTTAGTCAAAGATGCTCATCCCCAGGTTTGAATTCCAGGACCTAAAATGATTATACCACTGCAAAGAAGACAAAAAATTCACACCCATCCACCCATATTATTTATACTAACATTGGGAAGAAATATAAATACTACAGTATATATTGCAATGTGTCCTTCACATGTATTGTAGACTCTGAAGAAGGCCACGGTGTGGAAAAGGTTGGGAAAGGCTGTTCTAAAGTATTGGCATTATTGGCATTCACAGAAGGAAATGTTTTTGTTAAGTGTTCTCGCACCGACCGCTTCGTCTTGATGTAATAGTTTTTTTTTTTTTTTTTTCGTGAATTAATTGCGTAAGATAAGAAAATAGATATGTAAATGGGGTTTGTTATCAAATAGTCTTACAGGATCTGTTTCTCCAAAATACAAAGGAATGTACATTGGTATTTGAGGACTTCCCTGGCTGTATTCATTGTTTTTTTTTCATTTCTATGCGAAAAAGTTATTTATTCTTTCTCTCCATGACTGTTGGAACCTTGAAGTTCAGCATTCAGAACCAAATCAACATTCTTTTGATTTTAACTTCCCCGGTTTGGTTTCAGGACTCTTATCAAATCTGTGGCTCCGAAGTTATCGCCACCTTCAGGAAGTACGTACACAAGGGGGTGAACCCCTGGCACCTAAGAACGCTTTGTCGCTATTTTTGCCGGATGGGATTAGGCCCAATCTTTCAACAAATACGAGTGCAGTTCCCGTAGATAAAAAATCTATACTTAATTGCGACTTAATGAAATAGGGAACTTTTGATGAATTGTGTTTAAAAGTCGTTGAATGATAATCTCTCTCTCTCTTCCAATTCACCCAGTTTTAATACGAATATGAAGTTGCAACAGTGGAACGATTACAAAACCTGATAAACAATATTTCGCTTGCCATCAGTTGACTATCGTCTCCATGCGGCGGAGCTCCGCTCGGAATGGCCTTGCTGCTGTTTCGCAAATAGTTGAAGGCGGAAATTTACTACCGCTTAGCGCTGATGTAACAAGGTAAGACGTACCTGCTAAATCGCTGGCGACATAAAGAGTGTTTATTCAGTTGAGGTTTTAAAATCTTTCCTGTAATTTAACCTTTTCTGTTTTAATTTTTGTTTACTCTGATTTTTATTTTGCACCCGTATACTTTTTGACTTATCAAATCAAATACAGATTGCTTCCTGACAATAGGTGCAAGCACTAGAGAAACAGCGGAAAATGTTTTAGACAAGTTCAAAGAATACAAGGACATTAAAATCAGCCATTTTGAATCTCCATAGTAATTATAATCAGCCATTTTGAATCTAGGGCAATTACGTTACTCTTGAAATACAATGTACACATATGTTAGCGCCAGGACCGAAAGGGTTAAAAATCATTGGTTTTTGGAATATATTTTAGACTTCAGTTAAGTAGCTGCTACTCCTACTTTAATTACTTAAAATTTATCCTTCGTGCATCATTGTCTTCGGAACAAATCAGCCTTTCGAATGATTCCACTTTCAGGAATTTTCAAAAAAATTAAAATCCGGTAACATATGTGCACGCCCCTACTAGCTACCTCGAGAAAAGATATCTCAACGAGTAACACAGGCCGTTTCCGGAGATGCTTTTTGAATTATCGTAGTACGGCTAATAAGTATAAAGATAAAACATATTTTCGAACGAGAAATGTAGTGTCAAATCGGTGAAAAATTGGAAGAGCACAAATGGTACTCTGTAGGGGGCCCCTGCTCGTATCCTGATTACTTTAGATTCAATGTTCGCACGTCATTGTTTTTAGAATGATGCGTGCTTGGGAATGATACGACATACATGTGCCACATATATATAAATTGGGACTCTCCTGTCGATTCTTAAGGCTCCACGTTCCTGCACCAATATACGCTGAAATATTCTACATGTCGTAGACTATATATTTGTCAAGTTTCTGGGTAGTGTGTGTAAGGTTTTGACATCTAAAAAATTTTTTTTTGTAGAAAATGTCTTTGAGAGAGAGGGTATGTTTCTATATGTATATGTTAATTTGTAACTATATATGTAAGAAGGGTTACATAACCTAGACTTATTATAATTAAATACACGTAAGATCTAGTCAAATGAAACTGCATTTATTTCGCAACCTACTGTGTTCCAATTTAAAGTGCTTAAGGGAGAAGTATCAGTACGTTCGATTTTCCTATTTGCATTATACCACGAAAATACACTTCTGAAGAAGATACTGTGAGATTATTTTTAAGGTTCAAAGGAAAGAAACAAATCTGTGGACGCAGTTGCTTCTCCAGCTGCAGGAAATTGTTTGTAAAGCTGTTGGAATAATCTTCAACAACTAAAATGTTTCATTAAAATGTTAATAGAGTTAACAAAAAACTGCTTAAAGTTAATTTTGTTCCCCCAACTACCGGTAGACCTTCCCCTCAAATTTGACACCTCTTAACATAAAGTGGGATCATCCTGTTCCATTCACAGTGTATTAGGGGGTCAGTTGTGAGAACACTACCATGCTCCATTTTTATGAAAAAGGGATAAACCGTTAGCCAAAGTGCCAGCACACTCTCTTGGAGAGACTGGTGAAGGATCTCAACATATTTTTCATGGCTAGATCTTGAGCTTTCAGCAAGATTCGGCAGCAGGTCATGAGGATGAAAGCACTCAAGAGTAGTTGTAGAAGGATGTACCAGTCTTTAGTTCGACATTTGATTGGGCTTCTGGTATTTCAGACCTCAAGCCTTTGGATTACCAATTGTGGGATGTGCTGTAGAGATGACCTAAAAGAAACAACACAACATTGATAGTTTAAAGCGTTCTTTTATGCAGGCAGTGTCGGATTTTCCTTTAAGAAATCGTACGTGGTGAAATTGATGCAAGATTTAAGATTTTTATGCGTGCAAATGGTGATAATTTTGAATAATGATTAGCGTTTCCTGTAAACAGTATATTGCTGTATGACATTCAAATGTTATCTTCCACCATATTATATTCGATGGTAATACTAAATACGTAGTAAGAAGCTCTATTTTATAATACCTTTTGGAAACGATACATAAGGTAATGCCTTACATAGCACTACTATGCAGATCGAAAAAAAAAAAATCATTTACGATTCTTTAATTAACCAAGGAAGTAGGATTTAATTTATAGGTATTCTGGGCAAACAATAGGATTATATTGTAAGCTATCAGACATAAAACTTAAGTTACCTAAAATGTACAGCAAGATTCAGTGGGGAATTCCTCATACATGAACACGCTTACTTCATAAAAATAGGGATTCAGCATAACCTATACCAATACAATGGACATCCGTGAATTAATGAAAGTAGTACAAACGGTGTATAACACACTTCTAAAGCAGGATCGTGATCCATTATACTCCAAAATTAAGAGAATTCAAGATGAAATAAGATTTTTCAGTTTCTTTTTAAACGTGAAGGATGACATCTAAGTCGCAGAAGACAATTCAAGTTATGCAATCTTCAGGTAGCAGTTCAACTTTTGTTCTAAACCAGTACTCAGAAGACAAGAAATTTGTAAGTCGAAATTTAATCTGTGAAAAGGATAAAAGTTAAACGCACGAAAAGTAAAATACAATAAAACTTCTTAATATTATCTACGTTTAGGTAGGAGTACGATTAAGAAGCGTACATTGTAGAATAGTTACGTTACATTAAAGATGGATTTCTGCGTTGTACAGTCGATATTAAACATAAGGTACACCATGTTTCCGTGGTTGCATTAGCTAATAAGTCCTAAAAAAGACGAGACGAAAATTTTCTTTTTAATATAGTGCTTTGTGTGGTAGTAAAGGAGTATATTTAGAACTGATTGTCTGTGTTATTTAGCAAGCAGACACGTTTTTGTATGTGTTACCTATTGTGTTCATTGTTAATGAAAGTTCAGGATTATTAATATTATAAATATGAAGTCAAGAAAAAAAAAATTAACGCCTATGTTCCTTTCAGAAGCTTTGTAGCAGTGATTCACGAACTTGTCACGAGCTTCCGACTCTAGTTCTAGGTCTCTCTGAGCTTTTAGTCAGAGTATGAAATAAGCATGATTTGTGGTTGAACTGCAGTGTAACTAAATTTTCAGTCCAAGATGGACACATGTGGCTGAAATCGAACCAGCGCACACCTGCGCTTGAAATTCTCCAAGTAGCGTCGTTCAAGAAGACTTTATTTATTTATTTATTTATTTATTTATTGAGGTCATACTGCTGAAGAATATAGCTTGGCGAACATTTTCTTACAGACATTAATGTTGACTTTACGCGAGTACAGGGATTTAAAAAGGCGGAGTTGCTGAGTGTATGGTCCGGCTCTGTATTTGACTCGAATAAATAAATGCATTTTCTATTTAGTTTTCTTGTGTATACACAGGGGACTGACACAAGATTTTGTACAACAGTTAGATCTAATTCTGTACGAAGTCCTTTTTTTTTCGATTTTCGGCTCGAGGGGTGGGTCAGGTAAGTTGAAAAATTGTGGAAGACCACGTTCCTCGTAATTTCTAATGTCTTGCTAGAATGCAATCCGTACTACGTCATTGTTGTGCAGGCTTATATAACAGTAGAGGATACACACCAGGGAATGAAGTTTAAGGATTTTTTCCTCTTTTAATCGGTGTTCTGACTGGAGTCTGCAACGGTCGATGTTTTTTTTTTTTTTCAGTTTCATATCTTATTTTAAATTACCTCCTTGTCCATGTCAGCTTTATTTAATTTAGGCAAGAGAATGACATACGTATATATTCTTGCTTCGGTGTCAAAGTGCCATATACCAAATTTCATTCGTTTGCGTCCAGGCGTTCATAAGCAGTAGTGATGCTTAAATATATATATATATATACAGGGTTGGCAAAAACCATGGTTTTTATTGAAAAAAAACAAAAAAAAAAACGGTTTTTTTGGTTTAAACCAGGTTTTTATGGTTTAAATGATTTGCTCTATATATTCATATCATATATATGGACAGAAATAAGTTTGTTTCCCCTTGATGTTATTATGCAACAACCGGGTTATGCTGGAAGGGGTCACATAAGCTTAAAGCGGAATAAAAACCGCTTCTCGAGTTACATCCGAGAAAAGTTGTCCTCCATTTGAACTCAGAACCAGGACTAATTGGCCACAAATGCGATACGTCTGCCGACTCACTCACGAAGAAATCCTGATAAAAAAAAAATACGTTGTACTGATCTTTACATGCTTCTTAATGTAACTATCAAGAGTCATTTCAAAAGGACCAAAAGATAAACAGTTGCAGAAGTGAAACCATTATACAGAATTACATATGAACAACTTCAAAGTACTACGGAGTACAAAAGAACTAATTTAGTTCAAGTTAGTTAACAACGACTTTTATTGGTCCAAATTAAAGAAATACACCGACTTAATCTGCATATCAATAAGAAAAATGAATAAAGATACGAATTATTTGAGTCCACTTTGACTCAAACTCATTTATACATGAATAGATACCAAAGATACTTATTTCACTAAATGCCTCTCGTGGGGTCTGTATGACTCCACACACACACACACACACACACACACACACACACACACACACACAAAGTACGGCATTTTCGATGTATTTTATCAGTAGTAAACATTGAAACGAAACAATATTTAGAATTTTTCTTCGATTGCAATTACATAACAATAACAACAACTACAAAAAATCACAAAATAAACATTTATAAACTTGTAAAAAGAGTTGCTTTTGTAGTATAATCTTTTTGAGTAATGAATGGGGAATTTAGGTCTGAATATAATACGAATAATATACGGGAGTGAAACGTGATAACCCACAAATGTGTGTTCATCAAGATTTTACAAACACTTACACTTTTACGAACATTTTTTTGTTTTTTGGTTTAAACCACCTTGGTTTAAACCAGTCAACCCTGTATATATATATATATATATATATATATATATATATATATATATATATATATATATATATATATATATATATATATATATATATTTGGTCTAGGAATTAATTCGTGCGGTTGGTACGCACACATTGAAGCTGTAGTACAAACACAAAATACATAAATACCTTAAGAAAAATATTGTCCATCGCTAGCCACCACTTTCGCCCATCTGTCAGGCAATGTACGGATTCCGTGGCGAAAGAAGTCCTCATCCTTGGAAGCGATCCAGTCAGAGACCCATGTTTCGATATCTTCTGAAGAAGTAAACCGCTGTCCAATCAAATCGTTGTTCATGCAATCGAACAAGTAGTAGTCCGAAGGAGCAACGTCTGGTGAATACGGCGGGTGGGGTAAAACTTCCCATCCGACATTTTCTAAATAGGTTTTGACCGGTTTTGCGACATGTGGGCGAGCGTTATCATGTTGAACAATAAGTTTATCATGTCTGTTCTCCCATTCTGGTCGTGTTCTGGCCAGAGCTTGCTTCAAACGCATTAATTGTCGTCGATAACGTTCTCCACTCATAGTTTCACCCGGTTGCAGCAGCTCATAGTACACCACACCTTTCATATCCCACCATATGCACAGCATAACCTTTGCACAGTGAATATCTCGTTTTGGTTGTGATGGACCTGGTTCACCTGGCTTCACCCAGTCCTTTTTTCGTTTAGGGTTCTCGTAATGGATCCACTTCTCATCACCCGTAATGATTCGATGCAGAAACTCCTTTCTGCTCTGTCGTTGAAGCAGCAATTCGCAAATGGTTTTTCGTCTTTCAACGTCTCTGTCTTTCAATTCATGTGGAACCCAATGTGACATCTTTTGAATCATTCCCATGGCTTTCAAGCGTTTGGAGACTGTTGTTTGATCAACGTCTAATGCTGCTGCAAGTTGTTCCTGAGTTTGACACGAATCCTGCTCGAGCAATGCTGTCAATTCTTCGTCTTGAAATTTTTTTGGCTGTCCAGCTCGCTCTTGGTCTGCCAAGCCGAAATCACCACTTCTAAACTGTGCAAACCACTTCTGACACGTTCGCTCAGCTAGAGCATGGTCACCATACACTTCCCCCAAAATACGATGACTTTCAGTCGCACTTTTCTGCATGTTAAAGTAATGCAGCAGGACACCCCGCAAAAACACTTTATCAGGCACAAATTGCGCCATGTTCACTTAACTACAAACTGGTGTTGTTGACGCTTTAATCCACTGCCCTATACTACGAACGATACGCGATGACAGGGGTTTGCAACACATGTGTGGATACACGGAACTGTGGGACGCTCCGTTCGTTGCGCCATCTCTTGTCCACCCGCACGAATTAATTCCTAGACCAAATATATATATATATATATATATATATATATATATATCCTTATGATTCAAACTTGAAAAGTCCCGTGTGGTATTTATTTCACAGTCTAGGCTTTAAAAGTGAGTACTTGTTCAATATTTCAAATTCTTAAGTAGAGCCTTTTCGGAGGTCTGAATCAGTAGGTTTTACTTTATTTTTTTTTAACATATAGATTGGGCGTGTATTATTGTGCAGGGTGCAAAACTGGGAGATGATCATCCATGTAAAGACTGAATTCATGAGGACTTATCGTTTGATCACGACTTTTCCTACCATAGATGTAGAATGCTACTGAATATTATTATTAGAGGACAACTTGGACAAATGTGTTGGAAATATGTTAACCTCTTGCACTCAAATGTCGAGTCCAGCTCGTCATGGCCTCCCGGTGCCAGATCGCACAATGACGAGCTACACTCGTCATAAAATTTAAACTATTGTAGCATCACATAGGGTTACTTTATTGATATTTTGAAAGTTATATAATGATGAACGATCTATAATACGCTTTTATAACTAATACTTCAATTATCAGAATTCAGAAAATAAATCTTAGTGGAAGGGGTTAAAGGGATATTTTTGTGTGCATATGTTATGCTTACTCTTGTCACTTTATCAGTTTGTTTCCTTGTCCTGAGATAAAGGCTACCTTTTCGCCCTTTTCCTGTTGTATATTTCAACCATGGTTTCAGTGCTTTTTAAATGTCAATTTATATGCACTTGGACAGGGCGACAGCTGTTCATCTCATACTTTTTTTTTAAAAAGTAAACTGGAAAAAAAGAATGGTAATATTTAGAAAATTCTTGCGACTGGTAGGGAAAACTTGTTCCCATATCGAACGGATGATTTTACTCTGAGCAGTTTATGACGGTTTATTGCTGTACGAATTTAATTTTGGCTAAAACATGCCATTCTGATGTTTCTGCCTAGTTTTCGGTGGAGGGGGATGCTGTGCGACAAATAATCCAGTGTTAAAACTTCTTTCGTGCCCTTTTCATGTACTCACTAAATACAGTAATTAATCGAAAATAAAGGGGAAGAAAAGTAGATTGAACCGTTAATTATAGTCTAGAAGAGATGAAATCTTTGATGGCCATTCCACACTTAGGCTCTGTGTCATTCCACGCTTTAATGAGGCGGATGATTAACCCTCACACTACCTAGGTATTTTTTGTAACGGGGACTACCAAGAGAAGGGATATTTTGTGCCCACCTGTTAAGATTATATATATATCTCGCAAAAGGAACAAATTAGTAAACTGGATAAGACTAACATCTATTTATTATGCTGCCATCTAGGAGTGACACTAGTAAATGGCAGTCTCGTCTACCAGCGGGAGGGGGGCTCTCAGTGGTAGAGCGTTCACCTCTGGTGCATGGGGTTGCGGGCTTAAACCCTTCTCCCGCCAAGTAAACTTTGTGGTGGACAAACACTGTGGGTTTCTCCCGTTTCCTCCCACGTTCTTCATTCCGCCATTTCATTCATTTATCATAATCAGTCTTCTTTAGCCTAACCGGCATATTTCATTTCATTCCTACCAGCATGGGAGGGGAGGGGGGTTACTTTGTGCCCGCCAACTTAAAATAGCAAATTTGAGACACACTAACGCGAAACTCTCAAATTGAACAATATACGTTATAAGACTAACCATCAAATTCAGAAAAGGCGGGATACTGCTATTTATTATACTGCCATCTGGGAGTGACACTACTAAATGTGACAACTTCTACCAACGGGGAAGGAGTACTTTATGCGCACCTACTTAAAGCACCTAATTTTGAGATACACTAGCGTTCAATTTCAATCGCCATAAGGTGTACGCTTTAGCTGAAAATGTTGAGCAATAACATATTTTCTTACAAGTTGAAACGATTAGAAGAGTAATTACTAGAGACCGGATGTTTAGGAATTAAAAACCTAGAAAATAGGCACTTGACATTTAAAATAAAGGCAGTAAAATAGGCACGAAAATGTAACTTAAAATACTGAAAATGAATACTCAATACAACTAAGAATGAATTCAATTCATAGATAATGTTCAAAGGATACAGAAACACACCTGTTTGTAAATATATTCTTTTACTGTGTATATAAAAACGTAGTTTGGCACGTCTTTTGTAAATACATTATATACAGCACTTGATCAGTACGTACACATAGGAGTCCAAAGTTTTATAGCATGTTATCCCTACAAACAGCACTCCTTGAAAAAGACAGAACCCTTTCTTGAAATACTAAAGTATATATATTTTTGTCAATAAAGTCTTATTTTGAAGAAAATGCATAGAATAGGCAACATTGGGCACTAAAGCAATTATTTAGGCAGGAAGGGGCGAAATAAGCAAAATAAAATTGACTTAAGTTAAAACTATAACTCCCCATGTAAACTTTAAAACGGTATTTTTGATAACATCTTTAATATTAAAGAATAGGCATTTTGCCTAACATCCAGTCTCTAGTAATTACAAGACATATACTGAGGTGGCCACAAAGTACTCCTCGTTGGTAGTCTGAGGGCTAATGAAAGTGAATGATTGGGAAGTTTGATGAAATGAGAATGTGGGAAAATAAGAAAACTCCGAAAAAGACCCACCAACACGATGTTGCCTACGTCGGGTTCATTATGGCCTGGGATCGAACTACGAACCCCTTGCACCAGAGGTTAGCGCTCAAGTACCAAGTACTCCCCATGGATGGAATGACGATAGAACAGATGGAGTGAAGATAATGTGTGAAGACTAAATAACTCTCGAAAAGGGGAAATGGGTGGGAGAAAATGAGTTGTTTACGTCTCAATTTCCTGGGCATAACTCATTTACATTCGTCTCGATTTACGAACTCCATAATTTTAAGTCTCTTTTGCATATTGTAAATGGTCTGTTATTACGGAATGCAGGTACAGATTGGGAATTACCACCAGCTCCTGACTCAGTTTTTGTCATGCTTTTAGATTTGATTGTTGTTAAGAGTTGGAAGAAGATAGGTAACAATTTGTGTAAAGGCATGTACGTATTCTTTTTCGGATATTTTACGTGTATTATTTTCTCAACTTGAAAATTATGTATGTTAAAGATTCTTTCTTTTGCAACTGTTTAACTTTTCATCTACATGTTACTAACGCTTGAAATAGCTGCAATTCTTTGGTTTTGAAAACAATTGTAAATATTGTAAATCGCTAGCAAATTCGTGGCACAGTCTTTTACACAATAGCTTTCGGCTTAATGTCCTAAGACTTTTCCATTGATAATCACTTGTTACCAAATTCCCTTCTCTTTTTCCTTCCACCGTACTTTGTCTCAGAATATATTTGTCTCAAGTGTCATAATCAGTTTTCGTGTTTTGTCAACCGATGTTGGTCTAGTCCCAGCTTTTTACAACATTCAGTTCCAGTGTTCATATAAGATTTTTTTTCTGGATTTTATTAATTTTTAGTTTTAGTGTATGTGTTTATGTACTTCTATACTACACGCACATTTCTTTAGGGACATAAAAAATACATTATTTTATTTATTTCTTGTGCTTTACTTATCGTTGCTCTTGTTGCTTTGTAAATGTTATTTAAATTGTAGCAGTAGTCTTGATTTTCGTTTAAATTATATGGATATATATAATATACATGGCTGGGAAGTATTAGTTTTCATATGTGAAAGATACACCCATAAAAAAGCTACAGGTTTTGAAGACGACGTATTTTTGCCTTTCGGAGGTACCAAATTGTTACATGAAGTAGAGGAGGAGGGATTTGCGATTAGAAAGGCTCTCGAGTGTTGAACATCGAATAAACTGTCTCCATAAACGTGTTGGATTCAGACCGTATATTAAACTGTATTTTAACCTACTTCAAGCTGTTTATACCTATATACCTAGTTATTTCATGAGCATTGTCAGATTTTGACCGCCGGGTTGACTGCTGGGTATGAGTGAGTGCTGCCATGTGGGCATCATATGCAAAATGGGTTTCTGAATTGCTCATTCTACGGAGCGTGATAGTGGAACATGTAGCGATGGGGTCGGATGACTACGAGAATCGTGTTGCAGTCTCAGGTTTACACAAGACAGCATGCCACCGTCACATATATTCGCCACTCTGAAACCCCTTCAAATCAGAACGATTTATCTACCGCACCATCCGGCGTCCCTATGAAACGGTGTCAGTGACCGGCAGCGCAGTGGCAGTCCGCCCATAGTGAGGACAGCAAATGGGATTTGGCGTAATCGCGTCAAGACTCAATCAGTAGTATCCCAAGAGATGTCCGTTTTGAGACCAATCGTGTCACGAGTGCTCAATCAGAACGTGGGACTCAGAGCGTACACAAAACGTACAAGTCACTTCCGTTTCGTTACGCCAACATAGGGTTGTGAAACCCAAACGTCTGATGCGTTGAGTTGATTTTGAGTTTAACGTCCCTTTCAGTAGCGAGGCTATATGAGAGGACCTACTGATTAATGTGGGATTTGAACCACATGAGCTTCCGCGAGGAATCGAACCCGGGTCTCCCACGCCAAAGGCGTGTACGCTAACCGCTTAGCCACAGAGTAGCTCAAAACATCTGATGCGTTACGCAGGAAATGGCCATAGGATGATTTTCTTTTCCAACGAAAAGCTATTCACAGAACAGTTCTTGAATGCTCAAAATGACTGCAGGTACACATTGTCATCAGTGTAAACTGCTGAACGTGTTTTAAGGCTGCAAAGGTCTCATCATCTACTAGTATCAGTCATGTTGTGGATAGGTTTGAGCGTCAGCAGTACAAATGGTGGACGATATCGTATCCTTGGGTTTTCTCAGTCCTCCAGTCTCATTCACCAATTCTTCAATTATTCACTCACCCATTTCCGGTTTCAACATTTGTCGCGATAGAACGAAAATGGTAATAGCGACAAGCTGTTTTCTGTAGTGTATTCAAGGTGTCAAGAGAACATACCATCACAACGCACAACACTACCATAACTAGAAATAATTGAAATTTACTGTTAGTTCGGGTTTCAATACTGATTTCCGTCAAGCCGCAAGTTTTTGAAATTAACGATTTTCATTTTCAATCTTTATCAGAATAGAGCAAAAACAGTAGGCCTAAGGCATAGCGGGTAATGGCTTTCTGATATTGATTCAATGTCCGAGGAACAGGTTCTATCTTTGATCTTATTACTCTGTTGCAGCCATTAGTTAATGGATGTACTACCTCAAGCTTCAGTATTCAATTGCCATATTCTTAAAGTCTGCTGTGAAACTGAATTCACTTGTTTACTTATTATATGTATGCACAGCCTCCTTAACGCAAACAAATTTACTCCAGCGATATTCAGAACCTTTATGCATCGCGGAAATAAGATTCATCCGTGGCTGGTGGCGTAGTCGTATCCAACTCCTTTGGAGGCCAGATAGTGGGGTGGGGAACAGCCCGTACTGTGAGGTTGACTTTTCATGATGGTCTAAGCACCTGATTCAAGCCTTAGTCGTGGTAGATCTTGTTTCGTAACCACGATGTTGCGTAAGAACGCGAAACAGAAGTAGTCAATGCAGAGTCCTCCAAGGTCTTCATTACGTGTCAGTCCTCGCAATAAATGTAACAAGCAAGTATATGAATTATCGCAAACTAAAGATCAAATTTAGTATTCCATTAAAAGAAACTGGTGCGCAATAGTGCCCCAGGCCTGTCAAATACTACTGCACTTATGCCTTAAATTCGGAGAATCAATCCAGTAAAGTATATTTTCAGCTTAGAGAGGAGGTGGAAGTCGAAGGTGCCGAATCGGGTGAACAATACCGACGTAACGACAGATCATTGATTTTGGCCATTGTGACGAAATTCGTATCGGGTGAGGAGTGTCATGATGTAAGGGGAGCCTTCTTGAACCTTGCCTTTTTCTTTTCGTTTCTTTTTCTTCATGTATGAGTAAAACAAAACTGACCAAAACACTAAATATAACAGTTTCGGCAATGTAACATCATTTTTATTAGACACGTTATTGACAATAACGTCAGATTATAGTGTCACTTAGAGTATGTGTTTTTCTCTGTAACTATTGGTCGAATCTGTACCAAATTTGGCGGGCTAATAGCCGATGGCCAAAGGAATAAAATTGGCTATATTTGATGGCTTGGTTCAGCTTGCTTTGCATGTGGTACTTTATTTCTCAGTAACTACTAGCCGGATCTAAACAAAATTCGGTGGACAAGTAGCACATCGCATAAGAACTAACGATTGCCGTAATTCGTGGCTGGGTTTGGCCAGGAACAGGCTCGCCTCGACAACAGTCTGTGTTCCACTGCTTTGTACACCGGGAGCTTTTCGCTCACCTCGGCTTGTTTTGACTGCTGTTCCATTTCTGGAATATAGTATTGTACTCATAGTACATCGATGATTATGAGTCGACGTAGAGAATTTGCATTCTAATTCGTTTTGTTCAGTTGTCAGCTGTAGCGGTATCCTTCTTGGAGACAGTTTATTCATGCGCAGTTCTTATTATGAAGTTCAGTCAAATTATGAAATAAACCGTTCATCTAAAATGGCAGTTATTATATGGCTCGCCTAGAGCTCCTCCACACTACGTACTGCTTCAGTGTCTGATGTAGTGAAAATTTTTGGTCGCTCTTTTTAGTGGGTCATTTTCCGTGCTTTTACACTCGTATTTAAGCTTAGGTATCCACTTAGTAGCAGTTGAAATTACAGAATTGACAACCTGAAAGTATTTTTCTCACGACGTATTTCTGTTGCTTTTCTGCACTGTCATCTAAAATACTTCATGACCGCTTAGTGCTAAAAGTTTTGTCATTATATAATATATATATAATGTAAAACAGGGATGCAAATAAGCAACAAAATTTTACTAGCCCAAGAAAAAAGCTGCTAGTTCACATCCCACAATAGAAATAATTTACTTATCTTCTGTATTTTAATAGTGATATTAGAAACTCGTCCGCACCGATGAACCACTCGCCGCGGGCGAATGGTTAATTGCATCCCTGGTTTAAAACCTATGGTTATACACTTTAGAGACGATTGGTTAATGAGTGATGATTGTGAAATTATTTTTTTTGTGCTCTCCAACCGGGATTCGAACCTGTGAACAGTGCACCGAGGAGCACACGGTAGCCACTCGACTAAACACAAGCTTGCTGGGGAAGTTTAAAAACATATGTGCCATACAGTTGCACGACAATTACCTATAACTTCATTTGTTTACTTATCTGGTGAATGTAACTCTGATGTTGCCCGTAACCCATTTGAAACTAGTGCTGCCATTTGTGGGTCATTCCGAGAACTTTTCAAATGATCCTCGTATATAGACATATTTTCAGATATAGTACACAAATATATTGTTGACTTATTTTTATAAGATCGTCGCGACAGATGTATTGTGGTTTCAGTTGTGGTGAGATTGAGAAGACAGTTTTCGGTCTTGACCTCGCATCATGACGCGATTGGAAAGCTACTTCTATTAAATGAAATAATTTCCGCTCGAAAGTCCAGAAATAATTTTGTTGGTAGCGAATGTGTTGATTATGCATCGTACTGTTCAATGTGCCCTGTCGGGGCGTACACGGCCTACATAGAATGCGACACAGGAATGAATTATTTTTCTATATATGGTGATGGTTAAATATTAACACTTAAGTGTCTTGAGATTCCTATTTTAAGTTGCTTCCTGTCGCTTTCGGTTGATAATGTTATCTCTTCATGATTAAATCGTGAGGTACTCAACAGCAAAACGCTTGTCTATTTGAGCTGACGTAAATTGAAAGAAATCTTTCCCCACTTTAGATAATCGATAGAGAACCCCTTTTGCTCTCGTCTCTTAAGTCGCTTTCACTACGCGATAATTCAGTCAGTGAGGGTGTCTCCAGGGTAAAAGAAATGAAAATTTTGCTGATAGGTTTGTCATTCCAAGTTCCCACATGAAAGGAAATGAGATAAGAGATATTCAGTTGAGCATTCGCCTGCCTGTCACATTTATGCGTTGGTGCAATCTTCTGAACAATTACTTCTCTTCAAGGGGAACATCTAATGTTTTCGTATCTAATATTAAATGTCTTTTATCACACTATACACACACTGTGACGTTGATAAGGAAAATTGCAAGCAGAAGTTTGATATTACTTACTGGTATGCACATTACAGTAATCAAGATAATGTGAAATAGTTAGCTTGTTTGCAAGTAATAATAATTGTAGATCTATTTAATTTTAAAAATTTGTCAGACAATACATAGGAGGAACATGCTGTTTAGAAATGGTTCATTTAAAGAATTAAAGCCTGCTATGCATAAGCGTGGAAAAGCTTATAGAAAGACCGAGGGGGGCCGCGGTGGCTCGGTGGTAGAGCGTTCACCTCTGGTGCATTGGTCATTGGTTCGATCCCAGCTCGCGTCACGTGAGCTTTGGGGTGGACAAACACCGTGTGCTTGGGTTTTCTTGGGGTTCTTCCATTCTTACTTTCCCTTACTTTCTTCATTCCACCATTTCATTCATTTCTCATGATCACTGTCTCCTTTAGCCTAGCCGGCAAAAACGTGGGACGTAAAACTGAAGAAAGACAAAGTTGCTTGTTCGATTCCAGGCCGGGATTTTTTGGTAGTCTGTTCATTGAATCATTTACTTGCATTTACATTTTGTAAATTGATTTTTTTAAAATAACCAGTAATGATTCATTTCAATTAGTGATAATGAAGCTTTTCATTAAAAATTCGTCAGGAAATGAAGAACATAATAATAGTCTGGAATAAACTTAATTATTCACTAGTTTTTGGAAATAGTCTATATAAACCCGGATCAGGTATTATAGGATGGAAGTTTAACTGGGATTCTGTGTTAAATGATGCATTACCTTGTTATGGAATAATGCACTACAACTTATATTAATTGCTCAGTTTTGTGCGTCATGCAAGACATAAAAGGTTAAAATAGATAACTTAATGGTATTTTGTAACATGTTAAGGCATGTGAAACATGGAATACTGAGATTTCGATCCTGTATTTTAAAGCATGTTCTTTTTCCATTTAAGTTTTGAAAATAAATGCGGTTTCAAATTTATACGTAATCGGTTTTGGGCAATTTAATTTCCAATTTTGATTACCGTTCAGCGAATTTAATCTGAATGTCATTTCTGGTTAATAAAACAGTGTTGTCAGTAATGTATCTAATTTTCTGCTTTTCAAAATATTACAATTCCTGAAGGTGAATCTATGGGAGAGATAATCGCTAACAGATGGCAACACGTATAGCTTATTTAATGGGTTCTCAACCTTTTCGAGCGTAGCGCTCCTTGCATGAATGCTATTGTCCTAAGCACTCCCCGTCATTTTAAAATCCAATCCACGCATACGCCTACACATGACTGAATGTGACTTGGACGAAGCAGTTTGTAAGCCAGAAAAAGTCTTCAGTTCTGAAAACTAGAAAAAGGCTTCAGTTTTTCTAAAAACCCGAAAAAGGCTTCAGTTGTTAAAACCAGCGTTGTAGAATCTACATTATTATTTGTAAAAATGTCTAAATTGTGACTGAAAACTGCTTAATGGCTTTCATTTTATAAGAAAAAGAACTAACAGATCGTGAAATTTCAAATGCTCTGTAGTATATCGCCTTGCAATTTCAGTTTTTGTTCCAGCGCCTCTGGAATTGAGAACGTTCTTTAGGGTGCTTAATGCACGTCAAGAACGACTGCTTTATCTTTCAAATGTATTTTGTAGGAAGCGATAGTATTCACAATAACTGAACTAACTTGAAGAAATGAATATTCAAATTTTGTCGAAAGACCAATGAAATCAATAATTAGAGAATGCCCATGCACTTTGAGATTTTGTTCCTTTCATTGTTGAGAAATTTACTGTTGGGAACATGCTTCTGTAGAGTTAAATTACGTATTCTGTACAGTAAATAAAACAAAATCGAAAATTACACGGATTATTTTCTTAATTATTCATTTCTCTTTCGACAAAATTTGCATATTCGTATCTTGAAGTTGCATCAATTACTGTGAACATTGTCACTTCCCCACAAAATACTTGGAAAGATGGGGAATATGTGCTCTCATATTTGTTGCCAGTGGTTGATTCTGTACGCTTACCTTAAATCCAAACAGTTTCACAAATCAACTCTTTCCTGGCCAAATTCCTGCCTGTTGGTATGGGAGACTCATATTCGATTAATGTTCGGTCTGTGGTTTGTGCTTGCTCATGCTGGTAAGTTCAGGTGAGATACGGGCTTATTGTGTTTTAAATGGACGTGCAATTCTGAACTGATATACAAGCAAAGATAAGTTTACAATAAGATGGGGGCCGCGGTGGCTCAGTGGTGCATGGAATTCTTGGTTCGATCCCAGCTCGCGCCAAGTGAGTTTTGTGGTGGCCAAACACCGTGTGGATGGGTTTTCTCGGGGTTCTGCCGTTTTCTCTCACTTCCTTCATTCCACCATTTCCTTCATTTCTCATAATCATAGTCTCCAGCCTAGCCGGCATAATCGTGGGATGTGAAATTTAAAAGATTTCATTCTTTTAGTAACTGTAAGATAGTTCAAATGGTTCGATAACTGTATGATAAATTGTTGTTTGAAGTAATAGTAAAACGTTATACACCCCTAAAACTAGTGAAAACCAGATCGCATGGACAATTTCAACAATAAGTTCTGCCATCTTCGGCTTCTTTTAACTACTTCGTTGAAAGAACATCTTTTTGCAAAATCATCTTATAGAATTCTTAGAGCAGCGTAGTTTTTTAATCGCACTGAAGATGTGAGAATTTATGGCTGAATCTCTCTGCGAGCAGTTTTCACCCAGAGCTTCAGATGAGTCCAGTTTTATTTTATTATTCATCCTATTGTTTCATTAATTTGATTGTTGTTTAGCGTCCCTTCACACTGAGACTATATGAGATGTATACCTACAGAACGAGGTGGGATGAAATTTGGGATCCTGTACAGCAGAGGCAGACGGTGTCAGTCATTATACCAGGAGAGAGGGCTTTAAGTTGATTGTTAGTTGGGTACCAGAAGACAAGAAAGGGAGGATCCAGTTATTTTATTGCGTTTTTGTATTTACTTTCCAGCGTGTTGAAGAATTTGAACATAATAACTTTGCATTTTAACAGTGGTATGGATTTGTAAAGGTTTTATACCATGAATTGAGATATAGACTATATTTACTTACAGGCCCGTATCTAGGGGGCGGACTGCCCTAAAATTTTCACGGTAGGCTTGCAAATGAACTATAATATGGTTGGATCGCCCCCCCCCCCTACATTTTTAGGCTGGCTACCGGCCTGTTTACGTAATATAACGCCTTTAAATTCTACGGGAAAAGGTTCACTTTAAATATAGACATGTCAAAGTCTGTTCAATTTCATGTAACTTTAATCTTTTTACATCCAAGAAAATAATTTGTTTTTCTTCTTTATTACAGGAAGTTGTTTGTTGGTGGTTTAAGCTGGGAAACAACACAAGGTAAGATATGATGTGTGAAAGAAGGAAGTGTGCGTAGATTTTGTGAAATGAGTTATTTCCTTAAACAGAAACGTACTGTGGTATATTTTTTTTTTCATTTGGCATTTACTTCTAAGTGTAGAATAGTTTGTAAGATAAAAAAGTTAATATTTTAGCGTCCATTTTTATTGTATTAGATTCTTTTAACATTACTGACCAATCTCAAATGAGATCTTGAAGGCTTAATTTAAATGTCCAGGGAATAATTATGCGAAAGCATTTGCCTTTGTCATTCAAAATTTAGAGCATTGTATCCATCTAGTAGTGAGATAACATAGAAAGCGACTTTTACCCTTTTAAATTATATCATAAATTTTTAGGTGGTAGAATCTTCATTATTCGATTAAAAAAGTACCAATAAAGCTTTATACGGCTTTTTTTTTTTTTTTTAATAAATATTTTAAGCCTGGAGGCATTGCAGAACATGTTACATATGCTTTCACGCCTTTTTGCGTTGAGACATAAGGTGTAATGACGTCATAACTTTAAAAAATATTTTTTGTTATGCATATTTTTATTATTTTTAGGCGGGCTTACTTTTGCACCTAGAAGATTGAAATTTTGCACACATTCAGTGTATTACTTAGTATTTTTCAGATTTGTTCCAGATCGCTGCGTTAAAACAGCAGGGTTCAGTGGGTCTAAAAAATAAATCCCTTTTCATGATTTTCCCACCCCAGTTACATGATGGATATATGTAAATAGTACCGTTTGGAAGTCTGTTCTATTCGGAAGAGAATGATGTACGAACCATAATCCTAGGATAAATAGGGACGCCTCAGGAAATTTTTATATTACATCCGGGTCATCTGGGTCATTGTAGGGATGTTCTTAGCTCGTTGGTAAATATTTTTCCCGCCCTTACTATTCAAGATAGAAGCTTCAAATTTAGTACACCCGCTTAGTATTTTTTAGTTTTTTCTGAGATCTGTGCGTTAACACAGGGGGTCCAGAGGGAATATTGTTTTTTTTTAAATCACCAATTTCCCTCAATTGTCCACCTCAGGGACATAATAAGAAAATGTGAATGGTACCATTTGAAAGGTTGTTTTATTCTGAAGAGAATGGGGTACGAACCATGATTCTATGATAAATAGGGATGATGCTGTAGCTGCTTGAATGAAAGTCTATAATTTATCTAAAAAGTCATAATTTAAAAGGGTTAAAAGCTCAGTATATATGTAGTATCAAATATATCAAAAGTAAACAAAATATCTTATGAACAACAAATAATAACTTTATAATTGGAGAAAATAAATTGATGGTAGTCATAGTGATTATAGTGGATAACGCTCCTTGTTCCAAATATAAGCATTAAAAATTAGCGGGCAAGGTATATTTAGAGCTAATAAATCAATTCTCTTTTTTTTGCTCTCAATTGATTCGAAACCTCTATTAAATACTATTTTGACTCACATTGCGAATACTATTGTTGCTGATTACTCAGAGTAGGTCACCATAATTAGATGCTGGGCACAAAGAAAAACCTTCATAATTCATTGTTGGTCTCCCAGTGTTACACATGTACTTTTTATTCTGTGCTAATAGCATACCATGCTGTTTCATGGCAGTCGCCCACATCTAAACTGATGCCCCTTCATATTACTCACACGCTGTTTCTAACATTACAATCAATAATCAACAGTTGCACAGCGCAATTTAAAATCACCAAAAGATATTACGTGATATGGTCCTTATCTTTAGTTTAAACCATTTGAGTCATATTTAACTGATTCAGGTAAATGAACATGACTACACCAAATTGTACTGCCAACTGCATTTTTTCCTTTACCAAAGCACAGAACAACTCCTCCGGTAGTCTAGTAATAGGCTCGGTTGCACCTTCAGTGAACGGGGTCCTGAGTTTGATTCCCCGTAGGCCATTGCGGTAATTCAGATTTCACCTTTAAAACTGTAGGTCCACTTCTTATATAACTTCAGTACTGAAAAGAGAAGGTAAACATAAATAACACACCTCGTTACAGAGACGTGGACTTAGTTAGCTAGACTTCGACCACGGTAGTGCGCTCAATGCTCCCCTAAGAATCAAACCTGAATCCCCATGTACGAAAGGAACGCGTGTTAACCATTAGACCAGCGGCCGGGCTCATATGACTGAATAAATCAAGATCACAGTGGTTCTGTGAGAAAACGTACAGTCAGATGATGCGAATGGTTTAGTACCTCACGATTATACCCTGTAGGCTAAAGGATATATCGCTTGTTTATTTCAAGAGCGACATAATTCAAGATTCCTAACTTTAGAAGAAGCGTTTGAAAGTTTCCAAACGCAATTAAAATAAATGGGCACAAGAACGACACAAGTGCTCTTCAACGCCCAGTTTTGGAAACAGTCAATAAGGACGATTTTTGAGTTGTGTAACTCTTGAAATAAACAGGGTGGCCTAAAAGTAGGTATACAGTACCATACTGATCAATTCATTGCTTTTTATATCATTTCTTATTGTTATCCATCGGGTAGACTTAGTTTATTATTTGTTCTTAACGTGTTTTTACTTATATCTTAAACCCGGAAGAGCCGAAGCAAATAAACCTATAAGCTATATTATTATACTTGATCAATGCAGAGATGTATACCTACTTTTGGGCCACCCTGTGTTATAATGAGTGTGGGAATGTGACAGACTGGAGAATCCGTGTACATGGTGTTGTCCACCACAGACTTCGTGACCATGGACCTCCCACTAGAAGTGAGTATTCTACCATTGACCTACAGTGCTCCATTCGGAAATTTGATACTGCTTGCATTCATTAAGAGCTGAGAGTTTGTTTTTCCATTGTACTTAATACAATTGTATTGTGTAGTTTATACTGTAATTAATGCAGAATTATTTGCGTTTCTTACATTTCTATGTAGCATCAACACTTACTGTAATTTAAGCTCAGAACTACTAAAGGGGATGTGACTTTAGAGGCTTACAAATAATAGGACCCGGAAGGTAATTTCCGGTAAAGAAGTTGCATGCACGATTTAAATATTTAGAAAAAAAAAATATTGATTGTATACACACCACCACTTGGTACCATCGCGCACTAAAGTGTCATCTGGCAGAGCAGATTTTCCCTTCACGTTGAGGGAGCGGGATATTGCATGAAGATCATGGTGGATTGGGTTCTTTTCATCGACTCCTCTTTATTGATCTATTTGAATTTCGACCCTTCTTCAAGGTCTCATCAATTTTATAAAAGCTAGTGCATTTCAGTCAAAAGAGATCCAACAATTTTCCTTCTGTCAACACTATTACTGATAACATGTTAAGAAAGGCCTCATTATTAATGTCGAAAAGTACATATAAGACGCTCAGAATCACTTGAAGAACACACCCAGTTGATCATACCTTATGGTAAATTCATGATTAGTAGCACGATACGATTCTCTAGTTTTAAGGGGAAAAAGTTGGAATCTTTAATATATTTTTTTCAATTAAACAAGACTCCAGTTTACATGCATTCTTATTAGAGAACAAGCTAATGCTTTTTGAAGCAGCTACGGAACTAGGTTAGTTGTTGCCCGGGGCAAGAACTTGTCTTAGCCCTCCCCGACTACATCGGTAAAGCGTGATTTTAAAATTGCAGTACATAATTTAATTTTTAATACAAGATAAAACACTAAACTAATTAATATTTGATTGCCAAATAATCTGAAAGTAATATGCTTGACACATCAGTCTTATATAATAACTGCAAATCACCTTTGTTTTTTAAAAATATTTTTTATTTTTTAAATTTGGGATTGCATATGTGTAGAATGTATCAACAGCTTGTTGCTTTGGAATAGAATATTTAATTATGATACAGTCAAGTTGTTGTCTCGAGTATTATACTCGGACATTTTGCAAGTCTCTTCAATCGATGTAAGTTAAATGAACGCACAAAAAAACTAAAACTAAAATTTATCTTCGCGGGCTCTTTGGTTGCAAAGGTTTTTGCAATGTCCTCAAAAGATAGCTTTGAAACTATAACTTATGCTTTATGGATATTATCTCAAGGTTGGTGAGTCGTCGTCGTTATGTTTCTGAGGTAATTTTTTATGATCTTCAGTTTGACAAAACTCTTTTTCTTGCCTTATAGTGAAAATAAATATTTGCTCAGTTTTTCGCCCCCCCCCCTCCCCCAATCCGGCATAAATCCCGTTTCCTCCTCTTAATGTCACTGTTGTGAAGTGTTCCTTCTTACGGGTTCGGGTGATATGACCTATGTTAAAGCAGTATTGAGTGAGGTCATTACTTGAATAGATGATCTCGTACTCGTCAGATAGTGGTGTTTACTTTAAGTTTATATGATCATTGACTAATACTGGTATTACCAATAGAACCCACTGGATAATGTAATTAAATCAGACATTTGGGGCATTATAGTGAATGAGTTTTTTTTTTTTTTTTTTTTTTTTTTTGTATCAAACAGTAGAATTAAACAGTCCTTGCCGTAATCCATCGTGCCTATTTTGGTAAGGTTTGTGAACACCACCTGTAGTCTCTTGTACTTTCTTCGACGACTAAGTCATTTTAATGCTGTCTCTTATTCTTTATTCTTTCGTTTCTGATGTTATCCAACCTGATAAAACCATACATCCATCTGAACATTTTCATTTCGATCACTCCTATTTCTTCTTTGCTTATAGTTCATTATCAGACATCGGGGAATCAAGTTCGTGTTCCGTTCTCATATAATAGCATTGTTAGCGTTTGTTCTCTGCTTCGATTCGTAGTAATTTTTTAGAATTTTCGAACTTGACCAGTGTTATGATGTAAGTTGGGAGCTACTTGAATTAAGATGTAGGAAACGTAGGTCTAGAAAGCCAAATATAATGATGATTGTTACTGATTAACAACTGAAGTCAATCGTAGCCCGGGGAGTTCAGTTGTACCTTAATAAAAATAAAATCTTGAATAGCAAAAACTTTGTGGATACAGTACTCCTCAAACTGGAAGAGGTTGGCCACCTCTGCATTGTGCATAATAATCAGGTAATTCTTAACGAAATTTATCGTGGATCTTGTGTCATTCGTCATATTTAATCAAAATCGGTATATTACGAAATATAAGAAATCTTTGTTGGGTGCACGAGAGAAGAAAATTCACTTTCGTTTTTTTTAAAATCAGGTGATGAAGTAATATTCACTTTTCATTGACAAATTTCAATCTCAAGTAGTAGGGATGATCGGCTAGTCTCGAAGCAGAGTATGTATGTGGGTAGTCTTCATACATAGGGTGGGTTTTTTTTACACCTTATTCTCCAGATTTCAACAAACAAGAGGGTTATTAGGACTAGCAAGTCGTAACTTAGAGTACGTGGTAGAGGGCGTAATTTAGCAATCTGCCTAGTGAGTTAATTATGCTGACTCTTGAACAAAGTCTTCAGTTACTGACTTTTCAGCTAGGGTGTACCAAATTTAAAATCGTTTTGGAAAATCTAGTTTATGGGAATAATCCATAGTCTCGTCTCTTATTTCAATGCAACGAGTGCACGGAGGAGTTGCATCAGTGAATTAGTATCAGATAGTTAATAACCCAAATCTGTGATACGATTGCTACTGTAACAAGGACCATGTTGGAGAGAACATGCAAGAATATAGACTAAATGTTGTTCGTGGCACTAGTGGGGCACATGTGGGCATCTATCAGTGCGTGGAAAATAAAATTGGAGTTTTTCTTGAATTCCCTGAAAGTCCATTGCTCTGTCATTCGTACTTTCTTCTTTTCTATGATTAATTGAAATTAGGAAGACTTGAAAGGAATCACTTTTTGTGATAGTATGGAACTTTATTGGAATACCAGAAAAATATCACCGAGTAACTTAATGGGGCTCATTGGTACGGCAGACACTTTTAATCCAAGCGGTCTTGTGTTCAATTCCAAGGTGTGCAGATTTTTTGAGGGCAGCATCCTGTCCGTCGGTTTTTTCGAAGTTGTTCCCTCCCACGTTCTCCACCAGTTCTTCTGTAATCATTCACTTCATTAATCAACTCATGTAGTCTAAACAGGCTAACCCAACCTGTTTCATACCACGATCCCCCGTTTTATCACATCCTCTTGCCAGCGACTCCCGTAAGTAAATTCTGGTTTGTAATAAGATTTTTGATTATTGCTGCTGATCGCGTATGGTTGTGTATGCATATGTAAGCCTTACACATAACAAACTATTCTACGAAGAATAACATAGGATCGCAAACAAGACCAGCCTCTTTCTAGTTCTCGAAGAAATCATTTCTCAAGTGTTACTTATGAATACATACAGCACAATTGTTAGGGATTTGTTGCTCAGCCATCGTAATTTCCTTGGCATTGCCAAAAAGTTAACAGTAGTCTCTATTATTTTAAATTGTATTGCAATATGGAGTTTTTGTTTAATGTACTGTGCTATGTGGCAATAAGTATGGAATTAAAAATGTATTTCGTTATTACGTTTATAGTTTTCACCCCCCAGATCTATAAACTTGGTTCTAATTTGAGATGATTTCAGTTTATCAATCAATGAACTAGTAGTGATATTTAAACATCACTCTCTCTTTCGCGCAATCAGGAGCTGCGGTGTATCAGTGGTAGGACGTTCCCTTCTGGTGCAAGGGGTCCTTGATTCGATTTCTGTTCGCACCATGTGAGTTTTGTGGTGGACGAACACCGCGTGCTTGGGTTTTCTCGGGGTTCTTCCGTTTCCTCCCACTCCCTTTATTACAGAATTTCATCTTTCTCATCGTCTCCTTTAGCCTAGCTTGCATAATTGTGGGACGTAAAACTTAATTTCATTTTTCTTTCTTGCAGTTAGATATTTGTCGATTGGAATATCAGCAATAGACCAGTAAATTAGTTGAATAGTGCTTTATAATATGAACTCTTTTTTTTTTTTTTTTTTTTTTTTTTTTTTTTTTTTATCGTGAGTGGCCACCATAACTCATATTAGCTCTAAAGCAAAAATAACACGTGAAAGTAATGAAAACTTAACATTTGTATGTTAAAAATCGAAGTTAATTTGAGCTTTTCTTAAATCAGAAAACTGTGGTAGCACTAAATCAGTATTTTAAAATCCTTCCCATCAGCACAAGAGCTGGATGAAATTTTTTACTTAAAATAAGTAGTATAAACAGTACTGTGAAAACTCATGGTTGTAAAACCATGGTGATGGACATCGAATTTGTTTTTTTAAAGGAATGAAAATGGACATCTGTCTTAATTTGTAAATAGGTTCATATGGAAATTTAGCACTGGAAGACTCATCTATTGCAATAGAAACAAGAACATAGTTTAAACAAATAGTGTTTATATGTTTATTTATTAATTTATATTAACAAATAATAAATAGTCTTTGATTTGATGTAAAAAAAAAAAAGTATTTGACACAGGCAAAAGAAATTTCCTTAAAGAAAGAAAGAAAGAAAGAAAGAGAGGGAGAAAAGAAAAATATATAAAATTGTGTTTTTGGACCATGATTGCATTTTGTCTTAAACATATGACTTGTGTGATTGTTTGATTATTGAACAATAATATTTATGTACTAATAATGGGACATTCAAATAACGAAGGAATTTTCCAGAAGCCTTTAGTACTTTTCTATCCGCTTTAAAATTCATGTTTTCATTATTTCTTGTGTTATGGCCAAAGAACTTATTTAAGTAAGCTTTTTTTTTTTTTTTTTTTTTTTAACATAAATTTTTTAAGCGTTTGTTTGGTTGTAATTGTTGGTATACATTTTAAAATATCTATTATCTGAGGTATGTAGAGGACTAATTTTTACGTGATGGTATATTCTTAACATCCAGTCGTTATCAACGATTTTGTGAACCTTGAGTGAAAAGGTGCCAATAAAAGCTTTGTACTGTTTATGTAACAAATGCTTTTATGCATGTTCATTTACTATTGAACATATTTGTAATGAAACTGGCGACAAGCACTGGTACTGTCTATTGTTTTCAATCTTGTGGCTTTTTTTTTTTTTTTTTGTGCTTGGTAGTGGCGGTAAATAACAGTTCTTCGTAGCTAGTTGAATTTTATAGTCCATTGTTTTAAGCGGAATAAGGCCTGTTATCAGCACCTGCTAAAGTTGATTAGGCGACGTGAATTATGCATAGCTATTTTTTGATTTTCATCATGAGATATAATGAATAGTTTACATAGCAGCTATATGCAGGATTTGCATTGTCGTCAGCGGTGTAAAATTTCTAATTTCATACAACAAAAAGCACGCCAAGTACATATGAAAGATATTTAGTTATGAACGCTACAATCACAATGAAAAATTGATCACCATGATAAAATTTATTTATGGCTTCACGGTGGAGATTTAAGAAGGTGTTCTTTTTCTGACCCAGAACCTTAGGCAATTTCTTTTTCATAGAGATTCATTTTTCTTACCTCAACCGTAGGTTAGTGGGCAATATGGAAATTTTAAAACCTTTCTCTCCCTTGGGAGAGCTGATTTATACTTAACTAGCCTTTGGCTAGCTGGGGGTTCCGACCCCAGACTCCCGCGTTTGCTCGGCCTACTACCTCGCATCTCTTCGGTATCAGCCTTTGCATCAAGAGTGAATTTTGTGCATTTGCTCTTTAATTACATTTCCAATTGTTACATTTCCAATTGGGCTTCGCCCCCTGACCCTTACGTTTACTCGACCTACCGCCTTGCACCCCTTAAATCCAAAATTCTACCAAATTTCAAGTTTTTCTGTTTCAACTATCTAAAGGTTAAGATTTTGTATCCCAAGGAAATAACATTAAATAACATGGGAATTCCTTCATCCCCCCCTTTAGAACCTTAAAAAATTAAAAATATTCACTTTTGGCAGTTTTCCTATGTGTTAGTCCCGGAAGGCTACAGTCATGCCAAGCTTTATCATTCTAATCCTGCCGGAACTACCTAAACATTTTGGGCTGTAGAAGACGTCCCATATAAATAGCATGGGAAAGATTTTTCAGTTCCCCATAAAACCACTCTACGATCGGAAATTTTTATCTTTTAGCGATTTATTTACTTAACGGTAACGAAAACGTACAAGCATACAGAAATTCAAGTTTTTATTCCAATTCCAAATACCTAAAATATGAGATTATGGATTCAAAAAAAAGACCCAATTCCAAGTACCTAAAACATGAGATTATAGGTTCAAAAAAGGCCCATATAAATAACTTGAGAAAATTCTTCATCCCTCCTTAAGTCCCCCTAAAAATTAAAAATATCCACTTTCGTCAATTTTCCTGTCGGTTAGTCTCGGAAAGCTACAGTTATGCCAAATTTAATCATGGTAGCCCTACAGGAAGTGCTCAATAATTTATGGCAGCTCATGTAGTTTTATATATAGTTAAGATAAAGCTATCTTCTTCGTAACTGCATTTAGATATTCTATCATTTGTCTTCCTCTTCCTGGTTTTCCTTCTGCCTTTCCCTGTTATCAACACTGTGAACCAATCGGAGTGCCGAATTAGATATCCAAGCATACTATTCCTCTTTTCCCTATTATCTTATTGATAATGTTTCCAACTTAGATATTTCAGCTTTTCTCAATGTCCACATCTCTGATCCGTAAAGCACCACGCTCCACACCAGCTTTAATAAATCGTTTTCGAACGCCCAACGACATTTCTTGATGTTAGCAGTTCTCTTCCTACTGAATGCTTGTTTAGCCTGCGCTGTTCAACTTAACGTCTATTTCACTTCTTCTGTCTGAGAATATTAGTGTTCGAATTAACCCTTTTAAATTCTCGCCTTTTTCGGCGTTTTTCTTGAGTCTCAGATAAGCAGCGACAGTGTCATCTCTCTTTATCCTAGGATCATGGTTTATACCTAGTTTTTCTCAGAATGGAACAGCCTTTCAACCGGTACCACTTACATGTCCCTATAATATGCCAGAAGGGAATTATTTTGAGGGAAAATCGGGATTTTTTACAAAAAAAAAAAAAAACTTCAAAGTTTGGGGCCACCTGAGGCTCTACCGGGTCTGCGCACAAACCTCCAAAAATTTGGAAAAATACTACGTAGTGTACTAATTACTTGTGACAAATTCGAAGCTCCTGTCTTGAATAGTAAGGTCGGGAAAATTTTTTACCCATGTTGAGAGAGCATCAAAAAACGCCCAAAATTTCCCTAACATGCACCCAACAAATTTTAAAAAAATTCTGACACGCCCCTAATCGTAAAATTATGGTTCATACGTCGTTTTGTTCAAAATGGAGTAGCCTTTCAGATGGTATCACTCGCATGTCCCTCGGACATTCCTAAGGAGGGAAAAATTGAGGAAAATAGGGATTTTGCTAAAAAAATCCCTTTTTTCCCGGTTTGGAGCCTCCTGGCGTGGCCCTGGGTAAACATAGAGATCTGGAAATCACTTTCAAAAATGCTACGTAGTGTACTAATTACTTGTGCCAAACACCAATTTCCTATCTTCAATACTAAGGACGGGGCGGGAAAAATATTTCCCTCTTCTGCGAATATTTCCGAAAGTTCCCAAGGATACTGTACAAACTTCAAAAATTTCCAGACACGTCCCTAATTATCGTAGGTTAATGATACATACGTCGTTCTCTCTAGAATAGAGTAGGCTTATAGATTGTATCACCCGCATGTCCCTAGGACGTTCCTAAGGAGGTTACAAGTAAGAAAGATAGGGATTTTTTGCAGAAAAAATCCCTTTTCCCCGTTTTGGGGCCCTCTGGCGCTGCCCAGGGTTAACATAGAGGTCTGGAAATCACTTTAAAAAGTATTACTTATGGTACTAATTACTTGTGCCAAATACCAATCTCCTATCTTCAATACTAAGGGCGAGAAAAATATTTTCCTCTTCTGCGAACATTTCCGAAATTTCCCAAGGATACTATACAAACTTAAAAAAAATTCCTGACACGTCCCTAATTATCGTATAATAATGATTCATACGTCGTTCTCTTCAGAGTCGAGTAGGCTTTCAGAAAGTACCACTCAAATGTCCCTATCATGTAGCCGAGCGAAGCAAGAATCGCGAAAGTGGAATTTTTGGTCAAAAATATCCCTTTTTTACTCTTTTGTCCCTCTGAACCCCTCCCCTTCTTTGTTGAAGAGATTCGAAAAAATTCTCATAAAAACTAATTGGTCCACTAATTGTTTAGGGAAAATGTTAGGACTCTAGGATTAAAGAGAAGCTCATCAAAAAATGTTAAGTTAGACCTCAGTAAAAAAAGGGAATTTGTAAATTGATGATGACATACCCCTCTGTTCTGACGCTCGGAAGCGTATAGACCCTTCCAAGGCTTTCTTGAATGCCTCCTCTCTTGAAGAAAGAAAAAAAAAAAAAACTAAATAGCATTCTTAGTTCTCTTTTAATCGAATATTCAAGACTACAATATCGGTCGAAAACGACCGAAAAAAACTTTAAAGGGTTAATCTTCCGGATGAGAAGGGGATGCTTGTACAATGTCGGTATATATACAAGAGGGAAATATGTATCCTAGGCGAAAATGTTATGTTATTTCTGTGATACTAAACGGGGATGATCTTTTACGAGAGTGATATTTCCTCGTCATCCCTCCAGTTAATTCGAACATTGAGACTTCCGAAATAGAGGAACGTCTTAACGTCTTCGATTTTCTCTCCATCTATCCATAGTTTTGCCCTTTCCCGTCCTGCTCTTGTTCACCTTTTCACTTTGGTTTTCTTTAGAGATTCATAATCAAAATTTAGGGAGAAAAAATGATGCATGCGAAAACGATTTTTCTAAATTAAAATAGTTCACTAACAAAGAACGACCAAACTTGAAATAAAATACCCATAATTCTTCATTTTCCAATTTTGCTTTAAAAATCTGAGGCTCTGATATTTTACTATAAAATGTAGTTCTGTATTTCATAAATGCTCTTGGAAGCAGTTGAGTAAGGTACAATGCAATACATACAATAATCGCACACACACATCATAACTCTACAGTGGTGGGAACTTGAACCTTGATGTTCCATTTTTCTGGGAGAGTTACCTTAGAATAAAAGGTGATATCTTGCTGATATCTTAAATGGGCATTTGACAATCCAGGACTCGTATGTTCTCGGACTCATTGCAGGGTTTGAAAAAACCCGGGCTTTTTTGAAAAAGCCCAACCCACCTGGGCCCATATGGGTTTTTTTCGGGTTTAATTGGGTTTTTTCGGGTTTAATCGGTTTTTTCGAAATATTTCAATGTCTTTGGGGTAAAAGTGTTAAAATGTGATTTATACTTCAAGATTGTCATTGTCACAACTTGCAACAATTTTCTACTCACTGCTGTTTTGAAAAAATGGCCGCCATGTTGAAATTTTACAATCGATCTCTGAGAAATCTATACAGCAAATTTAGCATAACTCGTGCTTCGCAGCGTGGATACTCATTGGCTTGAAAAAGTGGCCGCCATTTGGTATTTTACGTTGGTATGCCGCCAAAATATATACAAGAAATTTACAGTGTCTCATGCATGTAGTCTGAAAATTTTAACTTAAAAGGCCGAAAGTTGTACCCTGTAGTGTGTGTGTGGTAGAGGCACACAAACGAGTTGAGTTGATTTTGTGTTTAACGTCCGTTTCAGCAGCGAGGCTATATGAGACGGGACCTACTGATTAACGTGGCATCCGAACTACATGAGCTCCCTCCGGGAAGCAAACCCGGGTTTCACGCCGAAGACGGGTACACTAACCGCATAGCCATGAAGAAGCTCGGCAGACAAACGAACAAATGTAGATCAAGTCATCCAGAAGCCTGACTGACGTTCGCCAAATATGAATACCAAAACGTGTCTATTAATTTAAAACAAAGATACAAGTCATGTTGTATGAAATAAATAAATGTTTTAAAATGTTTATACGAAATTAAGATCTTCCAGCGTAAATAAACCTGCCATATTTTCTCCATGAGAATACGGGACACCTCAGATCCCCTCCCCTCAACTTTCCAACACAATGCAATGAACTGTAGTCTGATTATGAACAAAAGTATAATAGGCCGCGGTGGCTCAATGATAGAGCGTTCACCTCTAGTGCATGGGGTTCTTAGTTCGATCCCAGCTCGCGCCAAGTGAGCTTTGTGGTGGACAAACACCTTGTGCGTGGGTTTTCTCGGGATTCTCACGTTTCCTCCCACTTTCTTCATTCCGTCATTTCATTCATTTCTCATCATCACCGTCACCTTGAGCATAGCAGGCATAACCGTGAGACTAAAACTAAAAGATTTCATTTTATTTATTTTTTTCAAGAATATAATAGGCGAAAGTTCACTAAGCAGCAGCTGCTTTTCTTTGTTTGTACCCTGCAATTAACTGTACAGACTTAAGGTGTGCTATAAAAATGCTTTACAGGAAAACAATATGCAAATTATTTAAATCAGTAGTACAATCTACCTTCAATATTTTACGTGCATTTAGCAATATTTATTTACATGGCTGTATTTGCCAAAATTACGTTCGTCAGCTTAATCTGATGAAAAGCTGATTTTTCTCCTTGTGTCGTGTGTAATTGTCAGGACCAGATTTACATTTTTCTAAGACCTGGACCAGAGCACAATTCTGTGCTTCTAGCCTCTGATAAAGATTATAATTCTTGTTAACTTATCTAATGCGTTGCTGGAGAAAAGGTAAGCCATCTTCACTGTTTGTAAATGTAGAAACACTCAAAGCTTTTTTTTAAAATAATGTTTCGGAGAGTATCCAAGTTTCCATCAAGTGCAATGGAAAAAGTAGCATTGCAAATTTCGCTCGCTATCAAGTCGAACAGGGTGGTGTATTAACTTCCTCGAAACTGTTACATGCAACAGCGTACTGTTCATTCGCTAATTACATGATTCCCAGCCAATGTCAGAATTTTTTGTTTCTCACTTTTCGAATAAGCTGATATTGATAGCAGAAATGGAACGGAGTTAAAATACGGGACATTTCCCTGTCCCGACTAAATTTACGGGGATGCGGGACACTCGGGCCCAAAAACGGGACTGTCCCGCTTTTTACGGGACGTATGGCATGCTTAAGCGTAAAATAAATAGTTTTATTGTTGAAGTATTCATTTCCGATTCTTCTGCGTTTAATTCAGGAATTTCCCAAGCACTTCTTTCACTGCGTGTACATCAAAACTTCCACTAGTACGGAAATTTGAACTCTGCACTTGAGATAGTAAGCGTTACATAGTCTTCGGAACTCCGAGCAATTAAGCTTCTTAAATTTGACAAGAATTTTTATGCTATTGCTGGTGTTGCTTCTACAGAATGCTTATTTGAAGAGTAGCAACAAATGACTGAACTAAACTGTTATTGTTGGAAAACCAAATTTTAGTTGAAGAAACTTCTGTTTTACATCAAAGGTAAGAAATAATACTAATAGTTTTACTAATGTATTTACATATGTACTATTAGTACCGGCACCTATGACCTTAAACCCGTCAAACGTATGAGTGATAATGTCCCTCGGTGTCACCAAGTCGACGAGCATAGTATTGACGGAAAATATTTTATAAAGTACAAAATTGCTTATTTTACTTCAAATAGGCTATAAGCATAATCCATACATTAATTTGTTCTATAACTATCTCAAGCTAAGGTATTTTTTAAAAAAAAATCATTTAGTGCATTCAGAACTTTATAAAGGTCTTATATTGAATGTTGTATACCTTAACGTGAAAGCCTCTAATTCGCCCAAAGAAAGTCTAAAATCTGATAAAAATCACTTACAATGTAATCACCTTAGTTGTATCAATAATATACTAACAAATAGGTCAAAAAACCAGGTGGGTTTTAAAGTGGGTTTTTTCAGGTGGGTCCAACCCGAAAAAACCCACCGGGTTTTTTCGGGCTGGGCCCACTTGGGCAAACCCTGACTCATTGGGTCTTATACAGAGCCGTTTTGACATACGATTAGCGTCTTACTAAATGCCTAACTACTGCAGGAAACATGTTAGTCGAACTCTTCAGTACGGTACTTTACTACGATACACGTGTCAAAGCGACTCTGCATAAGGCCCATTGTGTTTAAAAAGTCTTGAGTTTTCTAATCTCAGTGCTGCTCGCACTTAACAGCTTGACATACTAAAAATAATAAATAATTTTCAGTGTTGTCACTCATTGAAATTACAGTGTTGCCAGAGTAACATTTCCCCCAAAATCTAAGTTAAGGCAACAAGAAGAACGAACTCAACTGCATTTGATTACGTATAGTGTTGTTTTGAACTCCTCTGAACTACTTTTTAAATAATAGTTGTATTTAGTTTGTAATAAACAAAATAGTTTTAATATAGTTATTAAAATTAAATAATGTTATTTAAAAAGTAGTTCACAGGATACCAAAACAACATAATAACGTAATCAAATGCAGTTGAGTTCGTTCTTCCAGTCGCTGCCTTAACTTAGATTTTGGGGGAAATGTTATTCTGGCAACACTGATTTTTATGGATGGGAACATAGAAAATTCTTCAGGTTCATATTTTCTGTTGTAGAATAACATTATCTATGATTGCGGTAAGTTGCATTTCATTATCTCGTTTCACTTACGATAAAACAATCAAAACAAAAATGGTAAATGTTGTATTTTTAGTATGTCAGGTTCTTAAGAAACTTTGATGATAACCCAACTATATTTAATTGTTATAATTTCTAATATTTTCGAACGAAAGCCATGAGAGGTTGTTGTAATATCAATGATACATACTTTATACTATTAACATCAAATTGTTTGTTTGTTGTTGATCGTTTTAGTAAAAATAACGAAGTGAATTGATTGTAAATGAAGAATCACTTTCGTAATTAATATGAATAGAATTGGTGTGCATAAAAATCTGAATCAGTGTACATATAGCAGAATAAAATTGTCTGGATTTGTCGTTAAATTCAGTTTAAGGCAAAATATTGCCTTTTGTAGTTGCCGCAGTAAATTCTTGTCATATCTGGATTTTCTCAGGTTACATGTTTCCTACTTTCTCATTCCACCGAGTTCTTCAGTTACCATTAACTTGCAACTACATTCGTCACTTTTAGCCTACTGGGCAGTGATAAACGTAGGGAATGTGCCGGGTGGAATTCCCATCAGACTTCCTCAATATGCGTCACCAGTGTATTCACTATACTGTTCTACAGGGCCGAATTAAGGGAAAGGCTAAGGGGGACTATAGCTTCGGGTCTCCACTCTGATCAAAATCTCAACTGGCTATCAAAAAAGAATAATGAAGATCATCATCATAAAATAACAAAAATATGAAACATATTCCCTTAATTTTCCTACGTACTTTCACAGAAATGTATTATGTGACGTCACCGGGGGCCACATTTTTTTCTAGCCCCGGGCCTCCAGATGGGTTAATCCAGCCCTGCTATTCTGTAATATTTTTCATTCCTCATGTGTGGAAAGTGCTCTTCTAGAAAACCCATCTGAAATCACCACTGCACTGGTCTTAGCCATAAGAAGTTTTTATTGCTTCGAACTAATTTGTCGTTTGTTCACATAAATAAACTTCTAGTTGTATCTGAAATGACATAAGTAAAATAATAGTGAGCTTATAAGTAGTTCACTGGAATAAGGTTTGCATGTTGCTCGCGCGCTTAGGAATTGGTCAACCGCGAACTGATTCAAGAATAAAGGATTTATATTTAACTCCGGGATTTTCCCACGTTCTTGGGAAGCGTTTGAATACCGGATATAATAATTTTCCGTCCACCGTTGCAACTTTCATGAAACCATGAGTGTGTAGTTTGTGGATGTAGTTTCCATATCTTTTCATCACTGTCCTTCACTCGATATGATAAATCTATTTATTATTAACGGGTGAAAAAATGGACTTTTAGCTAAATAATACTAGTGATTGAAATGGTTGGGGAAAATCCGATTAAATTATGGAATAAGTGGCGATTCATCAAGTAGTTACTAAGATTTAGTCTCTCGGACAGGGTAAATATTAGTAATGGCCAAAATTTTCCGGATTCTGGAAAACTTATTTTCCGGAATCAGAAATTCACTTTCCAGATTTCGGAAAAATCTAGAATTTAGAAAATTCCGAAATTCGGATTTTTTCCAAAATCGTTATTTTCTAAATTTCGAATTTTTCCGATTTTACTTTGATTCCGTCCCCAATGAAATTTCCATCCGTAGTAAATATACAGAAAAGAGTTTCTACTACAAATCTTACAAATTATATAAGCTTGTTATAGCATCTATATATTAGCCACAAGTTCGTTATATAGGGTGGTCCAAAAGTAGGTATTATTTCTGGAACTAATTAAAACTTAGTTTACTCACTAAATGTTCATTGATAACTCTCAAGATAAAATACACTTAAACCTATGTATTTTCCGAAGATTTTCTGCATTTATCTTTTTATTTTTCAGAAAATTCCTTCTTTATTGAAAATACATTCACTATTAATGGCTTCTTTACGTACTATATCTGAACTGTCTAGGAAAACATGTTTATACATGTTTGGCCACAAAAACTTAAGTTAAATGTTCAGGTATGGCCATAAAGAAAAATATTATACGTTACGAACGGTTGTCCTTATCAACATCAACGTATACATATTTATAAATGTTATTGTTATATTGTAAATTTCGTTTCAAATCTATCTGTTTATTTTGTGAAGACAAAGTACGTTAAATGAATAGGAATAAAAGTAAATTTTGCCGTTTGCTAAGATACCAGAAACGGAATCCTGAGTCCTGACTCTGCCTGTGATCTCTGGGTCTCTTAAGTCCGATTTGTATGTGCTTTATGGATCGCGTTTTTCTCAATCCCTAGACTAGAAAGAAAATGAAGAGAAAACTCTAATAGTAGGCTCAGTATCATTAATCCGAAAACAAAAATAGTTCGATTCCAGGGCACTTTTTTTTTTTAAAACTAAAAAGTTACTTTTTTTTCAAGTTGGCCACTAAAAGTTACTTTTTTCAAAGATGACACTAAAAGTTTCTTTTTTGGGAGGTAAAGTGACTTTTTCGTGTGATTTATGTTTTGCATTGGCAGTTTTCTAAGAAGAATATATAAAAATAAATGGAAAGAGGGGGGGGGGGAGTCACTCATTATTCTTCTGAAAGCTTCAGTACTTGATGCCACATGAAATAGCTTTTTCTCACTTCAGCTTTTATTCTTTCTAAAGCACAGTGGATGGTTGGTGGATGCTTAAGCTCTCAAGGTGGGATTGAGAACTCGTCTGTGTCTGTTGTTTCTTCTATCATAATAGTCTCTTTAGAACTCGCAGTGCTAAGTTCAGTATAATGCCTGGGATGAAGAAATTTGGAAATAGACCAGAACTGGTTCCACTTACTCAGAAGCTTCTTACATCTGCTAAGTCTGCTTACCGTAACTACAAAGAATACTTAGAAAACCTAAGAAAGGAGGAAGCTTTAAAAAAGGTAGTAAGATGAAACAAAGAAAAAAAAAATAGAGGTGATAGAGAAATTGACAAAGGAAAAATACATTGAGATTTTGGTCACTTTTGCGTGTGCTTTTGGTCACTTTTCAACTATTTACAAGAGACCAGACCACTATGAGCCCTGAGATTCCTAAAACAAACAAACAAACAACAAAAAAGATCAAAAGATTGCTATCGTGGCCAATAGTTAGCTTTTGGATCAGGGGCCAAATACTTTTTGAACGGCCTCTAAATCGAGATTTTTTTACGGAAGAAGCACATCATACTGAGTTAAGTGATAGTTTGGGTTCGGCTACACTATATGTAGTTCTCTAGATATAAGGCCTACAAGATAAGTTTTAATTGAAATATATTGGATCTTTTGATCGAAAACCACACACTCAGGATTGACTTTTTCACACTGTACTCCTTTCAGTACATTAGGGCTGTACCGTGGTGTCGGACGGCTTAAATCCTGCACCTAATTTAATTGGAAGGGCAAATGCAACATCAGAAATGTGTAACTAAGCAGGTATAGTATCAAAAACTATGAAAAGTCTTAAATATTAACGAGAAAAAGAAATCAGATTTCAATCTTAATATAAATTACAAAATTTTTCGTAAAAATAAGTGTTAAGTATTATTAGTAAAGCTAAGTCTCAAGCCGAGAATAGAAGTCATTATAGCAAAGAATGGATGAATATATTTCTACAATAATTTAATAGCGTGTTCGTCGGTAACACGAGGAAAGGTTTTAAACTGTAACTTCCCTCCGCAATAGTAAATGTAGAACCTGTGAGATCCGATTACTAAGCGAAAGTGTGAACTGCTCATCTACGGCTACGTTTATTATGCGTTTTTATAAAGAAACTTCATATATATATATATATATATATATATATATATATATATATATATATATATATATAAACGTATCGTTTACTTAATTGTATTTTTAAAAATCCAGAGAATATGTTTCGAAATAAATTCTTATTGTACTTTAATACAATAATGGCTTACTAATACGAGACAGTGCGCGTCTGATTTGCAAGGAAACAAAGCACATGTTTTGCAATGGAAATTCAATTAACAGCGCTGTCGGTGTCTTTTGAACCGATTGTCTAACATTAATCCTGTATTGGGTTAATTGCAAAGTGGAAAGATAATGAGCTTTTCCAAACAACTGTTAATTCTTAAAAGACGTATCTATATACAATGTAGCATAAGTTAAAAAAAAAAAAAAAAAAAATCAGATTTGAGATTGAAGCAGGAATTAGCTCTAGATAGGGCATATCTGTGTGACAAGGGCGTTAATGGGAATTGAAGTTAAGAATTTTACAAATACAAGATGAACAAAGTATTGTCGACCCTGCGCGGTAAATATTTATTTTGTCCATATAAAGTAAATCGGTACCATGCCATAATCTTCAAATATTTCTTATTTTGCTTGCATTTGCATGTCACATAATCTGACTTGTATAAAATATACCAGTTTTAATGGATCCCTATTAGTCTCCCCCTGTTCTTTTTTTCTTTCTTTCTTCGTATTTTCGGTTTACCAAAACTCCTTGATATATTCACTCGGGGAGTGTGCCCATCCGTCCGGGGGGGGGGAAGTAGTACAGGGTGGAGCACCGTCTGTTTAGCCAGGATGTAGAGGGTTAACATTTGCGAATTTAGTTCTTTGGAGGTGATATTCAAACCAGAAGTGGTAAATAAGCCATTTCCGGTTTAACGTTGATCACTGCAGGGGAAGAAACGGTCACACAGAGCGAGAAGTTTCCTGCACTCGATTAAACATCTCAACATTACATTTTATCTCTATTCTCAGTGTTGGAACAAGTAACCCGGATTCGAAATTTTCTGGTATTCTCTAAAAGGGAAGCAATCCGAATGTTAGGCAATTTAACGGCAGTATAAATACTGTTGGCGTCTAGAAAATAAGTTTCCTAGGGCGGCAAGCACAGAAGTGATATTGAAACATTTATAGCCATAAATACCACTTTTCAACATACTCATAACCGGAATTTAGTCACAATGGGATTAACTTCTTGTGTTCCGGTGTCGTAAAAGAAAACCTCCTGGGAGTGGAACGTGTATATAATGGCCATCTGCAATTGTTCATCACTAGCAAAATGCTTACCAGACAGGAATTTCTGGAAGTGTAAGAAGACATTGAAATTGCTCGGAGTAAGATCTGGGCTATACGACGGGTGATAAGTCAATCGATATTGTGTGTGTCACCTCATTGTGGCATTTGTGGCCACCCCCCGTATAGTCTGGATCTTGCTCCAAATATTTTTGATGTCTTATGTCTCAAATTTGTCCGGTAATGATGAACAATTGGAGACAGCTGTTACACATTGGTTCCACTCCCAGGCGACTGACTCACTACATTAGAATACAAAAGTTGATCTCACGATTAGTGTTGTGAAGGCCTGAAAAAAAGGAAATTTTGGGTAAAAAAAAAGTTTTTACTTTTTCCCGCCGATCTTTGAAAAAAAAAAGTTTGAGAAAAATTGAAATTTTCGAATAATTTACTACACTATGCTTTTAAAATGAAGATTATTAGTAAAAAACCCGGAAAGTTTGGGAAAATTTAAATTTTCTAATATTTTACTATGTTATGCTTGTAAAATGGAAACTATTTTATATTTACTAGTTTATTGTTAAGATCATTGAGTACATACGTTTTTTCTATTAGAACAGGGAAATTTTGTGCCAAAAAATATATGTGCACCACTCGTCTAAACTCTGATAGAATGAAATTATGTCTAGAAAAGAAACATATTTAAATTGGGTTAATTAATATAGACAGATTTAAATTATCTTAACCAATCGTATAAAGTTCCCGCTTGATGGTAGGGAAGTGTTAAAATAATGGGGCCAGAATCATTTTAGTTAATGTGAAAAGTAAAATTTCCGTAATTCTAAACCTATTAAAAAATCTTTTGTTCGGAAATATTGGCAAAAACCGGAAAATATAATTTGAAAACTATTTCTTCGCCTGATGCTAATCTTATTTGCTGTAACCTGTCTGCAGTATACATACAATGTACTTCGCTAACAGGAAAAATACTTAAAGCAACAGGTTTTAATTTTACTTTTTAGTTTTCTGATTTCTTATAAAATTCCTCTATTTGTATATTTTTCGAACTATTCAAAAACAGATATCTTACTTACACATATACACCGCACAAGTGAGTGAGCAGCGAGAAATATGTGAAAAGGTTGTACATGTGAAACTTCCGTTCGTTATTATTACAGACTTGAATACCCGTTCTTCGCACGGGGAAAATGCGTTTCATTTTGACATGAAGGACACCAAAACTGTCACCAATCTACTTATGGACCCTCAAAACTATGAATTCGACACTAATATAAGTTATTTTCAGTTATTTTTACATGTCACCATCTCCCTTGGGGGGTACTGATGGAGGCTGAATTTGGTTTAAAACGGCATCGGAAGTATCATTGTTCATCCCAGCGACCCCGAAAACTACGGACACGACACTAATATCGATCATTTTCGATATATCTCCCCCTTCCCCCTTGTTAAATCTTCAAAGTGACATGATAAAAAGCATCCCACGTCCGAACTTCATCTATGTTCAAAATTTTATCGAGATCGGTCAGGTGGTTCAAGCATTGTCATTTTCATCTTTATAGACTAGCTGAATCTGCGTTCTGTTATGACCATAAATCTTCTTCCCACTGTGCATGTCTCCTTACTCACACAAGTAAACGATAGGCGACTCACGCAGGAAGTGAATTGCTATGTATGGATGGATGTTGGAGTTTGTAGCAAATGTGTAGAAATAACACGATATCAAGTGGTAATATTTTTTTATAATAAATCCATATCCATCTGAGTATGCCTCATTGCGTCTCTGGAGGCCTCTGAAGTTACCAGCATGCAATAGGTTTTTCCATTCAGATAAGGAAAGCGCCTGAAATGTCCGTGAACCCGTCATACTGGTTGCCTAACACCGTAGTTTCGGCCTTCAACAATGTTAATCTTATGATCCCTAAAATGTTGAATAGAACAGTAACGACACGGTTTTTGAAAATTTGAATGAGAAATGGACAATCTACACAAAATTTGGAATCGACCTGCGAAAACGGCATGTTTCTAGCACTTGTGGTTTTTCAAGATCTCATTGTCGAAAGGATTGGAGATAAACACACAATCCTAGCATTTTAATATATAGACTAGCTGAACCTGCGCTCTCTACACAGTGCATCATTATCAGCATGAATCTCCTTGTTATTCCTCACATCTATACATGTCCCTTTACAGACACAAGTGAAAGAAGTCTTGATAAGAATTGGCAAGAGATACCATAAAGGGGAGATTTTTTTCGATTACTTTCTCAATATCTCGCACCGTTTGCAAGATTTGAGCCTGCTTCCGCTTGGAGTTTTTAATTCATGTATGATCAGTGTTTTCTTTCTCCTTGCATGCAATATGTAATAAGCAAATACATTATACACACAATTAATTATAACGTCAGTGATATATGTGGTGTTCATTGGGCAAAACTCTCCAAACAATAAAGATTAGAGTGGAGAAATGGTTATCCTTCGTTTTCCATTATTATTTGGCCATGAAACAAACACCTGAGAGGTATGCAACCCTCGTATTCAATTATTAAAGAGAGATTAAGAACTCAGTTTTATTCAAAAGCCCTATTTGTTGCAACAGAAAACCTTGATGATGGTAGACTTGTATGTAATTAAAAGTTCTATAATTAATGCAATCCACCAATAAATGACTAAAAAAATACACAAAGGAAATGAGTGCAGACTATTAATTTTCAAGAATAATTGCAACAGTTTTATTTTCAAGTGTTTTATATATAAGCAATATTGACATTTCTCAACGTACATTTTTCACGTGTTCGAAAAAAAACTGTTCCATTGCTAGTAAAATTAACCGAATACAAGATTTGGTTGTTTTCCCACTTTTTTCAATTTTCTGAAAAGAAACCAGAAAAGAACGGTTTTCTACGAACAGGTTCAAAATTTCCGGAAATTTTTACAACACTACTCACAACGATATGAGAGGTATGGAATTCCGGTGGTGAATGTTGAAAAGTATCCCTCTTTACTCTACTTGTGATATGGATTATGTTAACACTTGTTTTTTTTGGAGATCGGTATGCATGATGATAGTAAGACCACACTGAGTCGGTCCCACCAAAGATAATCTGATGGGAATCATGTGTATCCTTATCAACCATCTCGTAGTGCATGGATTTTCTACGTAAAGAAATTGTTTGCGCAAGTAATGGAGGTTTAATCAGTAGGTCGCGGTTAGGTCATAAGTAATAAGGTAATCACCGACGAAGCAGCCTGAGGAAGTAATAACCAAAAGGAAGAGGCATTTCATGGTATCCCTTCAAACATGCAATACGAATGCCACCTGTGCTATATCTGTAACAAAGAACAGATCACTGTCTTTCTTTACTTCTTTAGGAAAACTTTCTGGACGCACCTCGTTCTTCTGCCTACATACACGTACAAAAAGACCACTAAATAGCATACAAGATACAGTAGAGCCCTAGTTATGATTTTCGACTAACCCGCGTTCCGGATTTACAGGTGGTTGAACCAAAAACTGAATGAACGGCTCACGTTTTAAATAGCACATCTTGTAGTATAGATATACGGATTCAGGACGGGGCAAACGGTCGTTCAAGCCCCCAGCGATACAGGCACCGATACTGCAAAAGGCTCCGTGAGAGAGTAAAGTTTTTCACTGCCCCTCAACTTCCAAAGATGCATCCTGGATCCATCCGTGGTAGTGTACGAGCAAAATCCGAGGCGACGTTTTACGCAGGTCACCTTAACTTCCTTATGCCAGGCATTATCCCATCAAGAATGCCTACTTCTCAGGTGACGCAAACAAAATTACGGATTGCCATCTGTTGGTATCTTGTTTACTTTAACCTGCAAGCATTACTGATAATCGTGCAACCAAATCCCCCTAGAGCTTTCGAGGGAGGGGACGGTGGCTCAGTGGTAGAGCGCTTACCTTTGGTGCATGGGGTCCTGGTTCGATCCCCAAGCAAGTAAGTTTACGGTAGACAGCATCGTCGTGGCCGTGGGTTTCTTGCGGTACTCCCGTTTTCTCCAACACTCTCATTCCACGTTTTTTTTTAAAAAATCATTCACGTGCCTTAATCATCCGTCTCCCTTAGCCTAAAGGGCATAATTGTGTAATTTAAACTGAAAGATTTAATTTCATTTACAGGTTCCGAATAATACTCCTATTTTTTACTGAGTTATTTTCGAGATACCTAATCTCTAGTAGATTATTGCTTATAATAAACTTGCACGCTTTTAAATTTGCATTCCAGTTTGTCTACTAGCTATCTAAATGTATTTTTCTTCGTTTCAGAAAACCTTCAGAGATACTTCAGCCGATATGGAGAAGTGATTGATTGCGTAGTAATGAAGAATAGTGAATCAGGTCGATCTCGAGGATTCGGCTTCGTAACTTTTGCAGATCCAGCCAACGTAACGCTAGTTTTACAAAATGGACCACATCAATTAGATGGACGAACAGTGAGTAACAAACACATCAAGGTGACCCGCGTTAAAAGAAAGCCATACTAAAAGACAATGCCATCATTTAGAAAATATTAAATAATATATTATGCGTTAGGGGTATTGTATTTAAAATCTGCCCATGTTAATATGTTGGCGTAGAAGTACACGCTTTCGCTTAAGTTTGGTACTGTACTGTTATTGTTTGTCAGTTGAAGTAAAGAAAATTTAATTTTCATTTCGTAGAACTAAATTTAGAAAAATCTCATTGTTCTAGATAAACAAGTACGTCTATATTAATTATTTAAATATACTTTTAAAAATTCACTTACCAAAAATATAGTACTGTATATAAAAATTACGGAAAAAGTAATGTTATGATTTCTTGTATACATTTCTTGTCTTAGAGATGCACCGATGTGTTAGTTTTGCTAATGGTACTGAGATGGTCAAATTCATATTTTTTTAAAACAGAAATCCGTGGTTAAGTAGGTATTGTATAAAGTAAATACAGTTCTGCGAATAATTCGAAAAATAGAACCTCTTAAGATTAATATAGGAAGAAATAGTAATTGTTAGGGGACTTTAGTTATAGTTTAGTCACACACTGTGCTATTTAAAAGACGTTTTAGGTTTAAATTAAATAAATTTATACTTAGGATCTGCTTTAACTTGATTTACTATTTATTTACATAATAAATCAGAACAGTCAAATTAACAGAACACTTGTTTGTATGTTGTAATTTCAGACTAGTTTGTAAGGTGGTTAGGATAGATCTTACGAACTTCAGTTGCTTTAAAAGTCTCTTTAAGTTTTTGTATTTGAATTTCGATTAAGGTATTCCACTAGTACGACGGTAATATAGATTGAAGTGGCAATTTATCTGGGAAATGAAAACGAAAAATTGTACTCACGTAAATATGCTTACATTCCTTCTATGTAATCCCTACCTACCTTGTGATGAATACGTTTCCAGATATGACAGAAGTTGGATAAAGTTGGAAGCCCCCCCGTTTGTGAGAAAATTTCGAGAGAGCGCTCTAAGGCATGAACAATGTAGGGAATATCAAGTTAACGTTGTCCCGGAAGTAGTTCCTTCACCCAGAGGATCATATGACGGGTGCTTCAGTACCTCTCAAACCCATCGTAAAAGTATTGCATAGGTGGTGTGACATCTGGCATTGTCGTAAAGCAGAATTTTGTCCAGACCGTTTACTACAGGAGATGTGGTCGTTTGCATTGCAATGCTGGCCGCAAATAGTGACTCAGGTACTAGGTATAGTGCGCAAAATTTGCTGTAATTCCCAGTGGCACTTGTGAAGGGATAATACCTTGGTGTTCATAGGACATTATCATCTTGACTTAACGTTTACTGGCTCCCTTTTCAACACTTTTTGGTCGTGGGGCACCGAGGCGCATTCACTGGACTGGTAATGGTTTTGTTCGTAAGATAGCCCCTTGTTTCATCAATCATACAGGGAGTCCATAAAGTCCTGCAGGAAAGTAAAACTCTATAACTTGGAAACTATATAATGTATTAACAAATACTTTTTGGTGTTCTTACAGAAAGGTTCAAAGTTTTGTTTCAGCTAGTTAAGGTTCAACGCCAAACCTCCAATTGTGCACCATTCACGTCCAAACACACTTGCAGTCTTTTTGGGAAACCAAGAGTTACGTGTTGGCGGTGCGTCTGGAATGTTCAAAATCACATCAGTTATTTTGTTCTTGAGATCGTGCAGACTAGCTGGCTTCTGAGAATACACCTTGGTCTTCACCTGTCCCCACAGCCAGTAATCACAAGGCGACAAATCTGGTGATCTTGCAGGCCAAGGTGTGGGTCCTCTTCGGCCAATTCATCTCTCTTTAAATTCTTCGTTAAGAAACTGTCGCACTTGAAGAGCATAGTGCGGTGGTGCCCCATCCTGTTGCATGTGGACCTCATTAAGGATGCCTAACCTAATAAGTTCCGACAAAAGGAATGTCTGTAGCATGTTCAGATAATTGTTACCATTTACAGTCTCTTCCTCGAAGAAAAAAGGGTCGATAATGTCCATTGAAACAGCACACCACACATTGACTTTCGGACTACCCCGCTTGTTCTCCTCGAATTCGCGTGGATTTTCCACCCCCATATTCGGCAGTTGTGCTTGTTCATTTTTTCCAACACGAAATGTGGCTTCATCTGAAAACAGAAATAGAGACAGAAGGTCACTTTCTTGTAAGCGGGTAAGCATTGACTCACAGAATTCCATTCTCATGTCACAGTCTTCCTCTATCAGCTCGTGCACAAATTTTAACTTATAGGACCGGACCTTCAAATTCTTGCGTACGATCTTGTGTAACGTTGACTTCGGTATTTCCAGTTCCAATGACCTACGTTTAAGCGACTTCATTGGACTCCTGGCTACGCTGTCCTGCAAAGTGTAAATCACATCGTCACTCGTTCCTGGTCTTCCACTGCGTGGTAAATCTGACACTTCCCATTTCTTTGAACTTCTCGTACCACCTCTTGATACTTGTTTCTGCCGGGGATGTTTTCCCATACGTTGTTTGGAACTTGATCCGCACTGAAACGCAAGATTTTAATTCAGCAAACCACAAAGCATATTGTGCCTTTTCTTTAATAGACGTCATCTTAAGTCACGTGATTACCAGCGCAAACGTCATCGAGCATTGTGGTCAGAACAAAACTTTAAACTTCCCTTCTACCAACCCCAAAAATTTTTTTACACTTAAACGTAACGGTTTCCAAGTTAGAGTTTTACTTTCCTGCAGGACTTTATGGACTCCCTGTATTATTGCGATGAAGGAAATCAACACCTTCGTGTGCAAGGTATGGACATAGACATTTCCATCAATGCTCTTTTACACATCCATCAGGACATGCGTTACCCATCTGGCTACAGTCTTCGCATGCCGAAATACGAGGATCCGCTGAAAGGTTCTTAACCTAACCCAGAAGGTATGCACGTGGAATGATTACACTTTTTTGTACAATGCTCCAGTTTTCGCAGACCAGTTAAAAAAGAATCGGAATACTGTTCGTCTCACTACTGTTCCGTAGTACTAATGATCTATCACCTTATCAGATCCAAAATGGCATCCTTTCAAGTGTTGTTTTTGGGGAATAAGTAATAGTTGGAGCTAGATTTAGGGAATAATGAGGATGATCTAGATACTGAACTTCTAGATCATGTAGGCTAATGCCAGTTGTTTACAGTACTCAGTGGACAGGGGCATTGTCCAGAGGGAATAGAACTTTTATTTTTCGGGGCGTTGTACTTTGAATTCGTTCTTCAGTTTTGTAAGTAATGTAGAGTAAAAGTCTATATTAATGGCCGGCTCTTACGGAGGCAGTCTATGAGTACGACTCCATCTTTATCTCAGAAGAATGTTGCGAGCACTTTCCAAGCCGACTTCTTTTTCTTGGGGCGAGCGGAACCTGACTCCAGCCACTTCATTAACTACTGTTTCGTTTCAGGATCGTAGCGGTACAACCATGTTTTATCCGTGGTGACTTGATAACAGAAATTGGTCGACGTTGCAGTCAGAATGGGAAATCACTTCCCTTAATGTCCTCACTCTTTCACGCTTTTAATCTGCTGACAGATTTCTGGGTAGCCATTTCCCGTGAGCTTGCACATCCGCAAGTCATTATGTATTACGCAACCGACGCGTTCCCGACAAATGCCCATAACCTCAGCCACACGTTTTCGTGATTTTCAAAAATTAAGGTCATAAATTTCATTCACGATTTCGGGATTTGTTTTTGGTCTTCCTGCACTTGGAGCATCATCTGTTGAGAAATAGCTACGTTTAAAGTGTGTCGCCCACTTCATTGCTGCATATGACGGAGGAAAGTTCCGTAACGTTTCACTGATTTTCTCCTGAATTTGCTTCGTGATTTCGTTGGGTTAAAAATTTGATGACAGTTCTCACGTCGGTGTTCGTGAAATTCACTGGTTGGGCACAGATGATCATTTGAAGGGCCTGAAAAACACAATTAGCATTCGCTATTAATAGAAAAACACAATTTCGCTATTAATATGAACATTTGTATTTGTACATACAGAGATATTCTTTAAAATTGTATATTTTCATCATTCTGCTTGCACTTTTGGATTGGATTACAAACTTTTCAGCAGGCACTCCTAATTTGTTAGCATGTGGTACACTGATGCAGAAGAAATATTCAGTTCATCATCCAGTTCACTACATGTACATCTCTTATCATTTTTGAGCAAGGTTCGCAGTGGTTCCACATCATGATGATCCATAGTCGTTCGAATACGCCCCCCCCCCACCATGTTCTTTGTTTACTGACTGTCACAGCCCACCTCGGCAGAACACTGCCACTACACGCCTCACGTAATTATTTGTGGAGCTGACGTGCACTTTGACGTCATACCACCTGAAACTTGATGAAAACGCGTTCTGCACGGGTACGTCATTGTTTAGGGCGTATGTCACACGTACCTCACTTTAACGGCATCCACCGTCCACGCGCACCGTAATAAGGGAACACGAACACTTGGATGGGATCACTATACTGCCCAGGAATACACTGTTCGTCATTTGGTTCCCCAACAAACGACAATCTAATCACAAGTGTTGTCACTACAAACTAAATGACCCCCATATTTGGTTTCCAATACGGTAATCTAAAAGTTAACTCGCTGGCGCTAAGAAGACTCACATACTGTTGGGTGATACATTTGATCTTACAACAACATGATTCTGACTTCGAAAGTGGTACAAATTGATCACTATGCGCATACGACTTTCACTGTGCTTAGTGGACAGCGAAAAGTGTCTACACCAGGAATCGAACCAAGAAGTGTGGGCATCAAGGACAGTGCGTGAGTGCTTGGAGGTAAGTATTAAGGTAACTAAATCGAGAATAACTGAATTCGAAGTGTTTTATTGTGAGTATAAACAAATAGTAGGCCTATCTCTTCCTTCACGTGTCAGTTAAATGCAAATCTAGAACGCTTCATAAAGATATACTTCTGTTTTCTCAACACTACAATCAGTCAGATCATGAAACTATCGAATTTGCTGAAAAGAGACGTTAAACTCAAAATCAACTCAATTCAACTATTATTGCATATCTGGTGGAGTATGTGACGTATTGTACAGTTACCGATCGTAAGCAAATTGGCATTACAAATGATAAATAAATTTCCAGCATTTCAGTACTCAACAAAATGAAAACGGACCTTGTACAAAAGCAATATCCACTCAATGTACCCGTTTATAAACATCTCTCTCTCTCTCTCTCTCTCTCTCTCTCTCTCTCTCTTCTCTCTCTCTCTCTCTCTCTCTCTCTCTCTCTCTCTCTCTCTTTCTCTCTTTCTCTCTCTCTCTCTCTCTCTCTCTCTCTCTCTCTCTCTCTCTCTCTCTCTATATATATATATATATATATATATATATATATATATATATATATCTATATACATACCGGTATATAGGTAGATAGATATAGATTAGATATTATCTGGCTCCTGAACTTTAGGTTCTATCCCAATATTTGTCTGGCGTGTTTTGAAGGAAACTGAAAGAATATTCTCAGAACGGCTGGCTCACAGATTTGAATCCTGAGCGTAATACGGGATTTTATTCCTATTCTGTATAACATAGAATTACCCACTTGTTTGTTACTCCACAAACTTGAGTAACTTCTTTCTTTCTACAAATCGAAATATAATCGAGTATCAGTGGTGCAAAGTGTGTCCCACGTAACATTGATGAGGCTTCACGGATTCCTTTAAGACATTTTTTCTTCTTTTAAATTGTGTATCACGATTATGCACCGAGGCTAGGGGTGATTGGTGATACGGTGGATAATTGTGGCATGACGAAAGTGAGAGGAAACAGAAGAGCCCCGAGAAAGCCCGTTACATGGTGTTTATCCACCACAAATCCCACTTGTTAGGAGCTGGAATCAAACCAAAAACCCGCACTAAAGGTGAGTCACTACGGCCTCACAAGAGAATTCCATAGTTCCATGTTTACAGTAGAACACGAATACTTAAATGATACTTGAAGTAGGAACATCGCTTTAGATATACGTACAAAAGTTAATAAAACCCAGTTTTTTCCCAAGAAAACTCATTGGACTGGTTTTTAACAACCCTGTTCTACGGGCAGTCAGACTGGGCGATGGGGAGTACCTGGATATTAAAAAAAAAAAAAAAAAAAAAAAAAAAAAGTTCCGTAGTACTTGAAGGAGCTACACAGTTATAATTCCCAAAGTTTGAAATTTTGACATTTTAAACACTGTAAGGGAGAAAACAATTTACAGGGAGTTACTTGTAAATGTATTTGCATGGAATAAAATTAGTGTAAGTTAATAGAAAGTATTTGAAGTGAATTGCGTATCACATTGAATTGACATTCATTTAATGCCGGACATGCATATTTGACGAAAGTTTGTGTGTTTTAACATTTTTTGTTTCCAGCACGGAGGTTATGTGAAACGTGACCTGCAGTTCAAAAAGGAATTAGAACTGTATGAACTTCTGGTTCCTGCCCTAGAGAACGAGAAATGAAACCCTTTAGCAGAAGAGAGCTCTTAGTCCCCTGATATAGGGTTACTCTGTTATTATCAGTTCAACAAAATGTAACAGGGGAAACAATCTCCAAATATAATGTTCTCAATCTAAACTAAAAGATTTTTTTTTTAAATCGTATGATCCATTTGGGCTGTACACTCTATATGCGCCCAGTGTTAAGTAAAAATGCAATGTTGGCAGTTACCTGGACCCACAACATAAATGAAAGAAGTTAGTCTTTTATGCTAACGTGTCGATGGCAGCTCTAATAATGAGTTACCCTATGTCATGGGACTTTGAGACACCCTGTGCATGTAAGAGGTAGCTTTTCTTAAGTGTAGCTGTATTATTTAGCCCTTTCAAACTCCACTGCAGTAGATATAGTGTTATTTATTTTTATAATTGAATGTTTTGAGAACAATTGGTATCTTAGATACCATATTGTTTGCATGCAATTTAATTTTAACTCGTGCGTGGATGTTTTTTTCTTGTATTTTAATTAACTTATTTCTAGTTTTATTATTGTTGATTTTTTAGTTTTCCTTTTTAAGTCCTGACTTCGTATGGGTGCAAAAGACCTTAGAGTCAATGCACTCAGAAAATTTCTTACTGTACTCTATTAATTGGACTTACCATCTGACGATTTTCTTTTTCTCCGTGGCCCCGCATAGCGCAGTCTCTAACGCTCTCGCCTTCGGTGCGAGCGGTCCTGGATTCGATTCCCGGTGGGGGCCATTTGGTCGAAAAAGTGTAAATAGTTTTTTCAGGCCCGACATTCCTGAATGAGGTTTTCCTGGGTTTTCCTCATTCGCACAGGCAAATGCCGAGGTGCTACCTAACTTACAGATCCCAGGCCACTTCCTTCCCTTTCCTCGGATAGTGTGCTCGCCGTTAGACGTCATCCTGCCCTCCTACATGATGGACTAACATTGCCATAGATGCCGAAAACCCAGAAATCTAAATCTTAATTCCTAAATCTTTTTCTCCGAAATACAGAAATATTTATTTTACCTATTGCAATAAAATCAGATCTGAAGGGATTAAACTGGAAGTGTATTTTAATTTAAAAAATAGAAATAATGAAGCTTTCGGAGAACTAGAAAATAAACCATACAACTTCTTTGTTTTTAAAGCACTTTATGGGGAGATAATGTAAGCTGTCGAAGATTGGCTATTTTCTAAGTTACAGATCCACAATATAAGTGCAAGCTTCTGGTAGTAGATTTAGGGTCACGATTGCTCAGGGTAAACCGTTCACCTCTGGTGCGTGGGGTTCCTGGTTCGATCCGAACTCGTGCTAAGTGGGCTTTGTAGTGTACAAACACCGTCTTTGAGAGTTTTTTCAGGGGTTATCCCTTTTCCTCCAACTTTATTCATTCGACCGTTGCATTAATTTCTCATCATCACCGTCCCCTTTAGCCTTGCTGGCATAATCGTGGGATTTCATTTTCATTTCATTGTTTTCGTAGTAGATTTTTGTAAATGTGAAGTACTATGTTCGGATAAAAAAAAAGTCATTAAATAATAGATCTTTCTCAGTCTTGGTACTGAAAAGAGTTACTTCTATCAATTAAAACATCAGTTACATGAATTGAGGTACCCAGTTCTGTAGAAGTACACACTTTCCTAAAAGGGATACTTTTATTGTACTACCTTACAATGAATGAAAAAATGATTTGACTGGACCGGGACTCGAACCTGGGATCTCCAATAATTGTGCCGATGCCTTAACCACTACGCCACCCTGCTCTGGAGAGCACCGCCTGCATGTGTGAGAGTGGGTTTGGCTGTTCTGGGAAGTGGACTAGATGGCGTAGTGGTTAACGCATTGGCATGGGATGCCGGAGATCCCGGGTTCGAGTCCCTGTCAGTCAAATCACATTTTACTTCATCTTCGTAAAAGTTACTGAATTCACACCTACAGAGGATTTGGTGTGTGAAAAGATGTTTAAATCGGTTGTTTCCTTGATTCATTAATATATTTATTGTACTAAGTTTAAAGTTATTGGCCCATCTCAATGACCTGTCTCACGTTAAGAACTTAATAAAGTAACAAAAGTAATTAGTAACCTTAATGGCAGGTTTGCTTTGGGAAGCAAACTCGTGCGATGTATACATTGCATTCGGTATATATCTTTTAATCGATATTTCTGTTTCGAGTGAGTGGTTCTTATGTTTCATATGTATACTCAGATTTCTTTTGTGATAAAGTAGGAAAACATGTACGTGCCGTGTTGCTGAAGCGTCGTAATAATGTATCAACGAAAAATACACTGGTGATCAAAGAAAGCGATTGGCAGGTCCTGTTAAGCATTATTACGTATAGGACAAGTAGCCACTATTTATATTAGCTTTCTAAATACGAGAGGAGAGAGTACATATGCTTATTGCATAATTCAAAATGTTTAGTTCTGTGAGCGAATTCAAAAGCGTCGATTGTTTTTACCAAATGTCCTTCTGCGCTTTATTTATTTTTTGTTATATATACGTGATGCGTGGGACACAGGCTTAATTACTGAATTGTGTGACAAAGTTAATTTCCTTATACCTGTGAATGGTTAAATAATGTTAAAACTGCTCAATATATGAGCCTTATACACAAAACAGATAAAGGTTTATTTTGCAACAGTCATAATCTTCTTGACCAAAAGTTGGGGGACAATGTAAGATTGAATTTTTTCGCTTATATTCTTCTAGAGTTATGTCGGCTTGTTTAGCCTTGGTTTTTGATATTCAAGTACTTTTTCCTTAGTCTTCCACGTCCGGGCCCTTCCAGCAGAACGTTCATTCTGAATGGCAAATCAAATGACCTGTTTGTCGTGGTCTTCCGTGTTTCATCTTTTGTTTACTTGTAAAGTAGCATTGGTAAAAAGCTTCAAGGAATTAGTTAGAAACAGAGTTGGAAAATTTCATCCAGGGTATATGTTTAAAGATATCCTGTATTTGTATAATAATAATATCAAACGTATTTTAAGTAGGTGAAAAGACCCACCTGTAAGCATTCTTTCAATGGAGATAAATTGCATACACGTCACCATTGTCATCAAATTAAAAGTTTCATTCAAAAAGTCCACTTGTGCACCGCAGTTACAGCGACACGTTTTTCCTTTTCTCTCAATCTTATTCTGCTGACAAAATTTAACTCTGATAATTCCATGATTTACCTCAGGAAGAACCATCATTGTATTTATTCTCCTATATCGTGGAAACGCGCCCATACGGGTCAGAGTAAAACAGAGAACTTGAAGTTGACCATTTCAAGTATCTGGAGTATTTTGACAAGATACTCTTACTGCACCAGAGAGAGATCAGGTCAAGAATTGCCATTACCAAAGAGGAGATTTAAGTTTTACATCCCACAGTGATGCCAGCTAGGCTAAAGGAGATGATGATTATGAAAAATGAATGAAATAGTGGAATGAAGAAAATGGAAGGAAACGGGAGAATCCCGAGAAAACGCACGCACAAACTACAAAGCTCACTTGGCGCGAGCTGAGATAGAACCAGGGACCCCATATACCAGAGGTGAACGCTCTACTACTGAACCACCGTGACCCTATAGCCAAAGAAGCTTTAAAGAGAAGTTCACTCTTAACTAGCAGGCATAATATTGGACTGAGTTCAAGTCCTATGTATAGAGTATTGGATTGCATGGTGCAGAGACTTGGGCATTACGAAAGTTGGAAAGGAAATGCTTAGAGAGCTACGAAATGTGGTTTTGGAGGAAAATGGAGAAGATAAAGCAGACAACAATAAAAGAATTTTGTAAACTGAAACACGAACAAGATGTAATTTGTACGTGTTTATCTCCATCCGAATTTCAGTGTTCAAATTGATCAGTTATTTCGAAGTTGACACAAACGTTCATGTGATTGAGATGAATTTGTCGGCGATCTTAGTGTAATCAAGGAAGAAGTTTTTATAACTGCTCTACAGAGGAAGATCTCATATGACATAAGGAATGTGTTGCCTAAAACTGTTATTACATAATAGATGGTAATCCCCGAACGAAATCTTTACTCCCACTTCCATATTCGCATTCCAGTACCCAGTAACAAATGTCAGTTTCTTTTTACTCCCAAGATCAAGGCTACGCAGGAAAGAATAATTTTTTTTTTTTTTTTTCAGTGGACTTTCGATGAGCTCCAGCATTATTAATGATCGTCAGAACATTACGATTCTTCATTGAAATATACTTTCTTGTTTTAGCTGTTATATATTGGTTTTCTTAGCCCACTGAGATATTCTATAATCATTGTTCATTACAAGATAAAAAAGGGCCAATAAGAACGGAAAGGTAAATTACTGATATTCTTGCCGATTTGTGTGGGACAGCTTCGCGTTCTTACCTTCTTTAACACTTTAACGACCAACTGAAAAAAAAAAAAAAAAAAGAAAAATGAAGATAAATAAGAAGAAAACCAAAACGATAAAGTTCACAAGAGCAGGACGGGAAGGAACAAACGTATGCCTAGGAGAGAAAATCGAAGACTTAAGTTCCAGAATAGCGCAAGCTAAACAAGCATTCAATAGGAAAAGAGGACTGCTAACATCAAGAAAAGTGTCGTTGGACGTTCGAAAGTGATTTATTAAGACCCTGGTATGGAGCGTGGCGCTTTACGGATCAGAAATGTGGACATTGAGAAAAGCTGAAATATCCAAGCTAGAAACATTGAAATGTGATGTTGGCGCAAAATGCTGCGCATATCATGGACCGAAAGGAAAAAGGAATGAAGACATACTAAAGGAAGCTAATGAAGGACAATAGATCATGAAGATAATAGGAAAAAGGAAAAAACCGCATGCTTGGCCATCTTATTCGGCACTCCGCTTGGATCATTGTGTTGATCAAGGAAAAGGCAGAAGACCAAGTAGAGGAAGACCAAGGATAGAATATGTAGATGCAGTTACGAAGAAGAGGCCTTATCAAAGTATAAAACTCTCCCAAGGGAGATAAAAGTTTTAAAATTTCCGATACCCACCAACCTATGATTGGGTTAAGAAAGAACACTTCCTAATTATTTTCTCTGTGATTGTTTCTCGACAAGAAGTATAGATAGATGAAAGTAATAACGATATATTCAGTAATAAATGCAAATTAAATACAGATCACATTAGATACTTCCTAAGTATTAGTAGTGATCAGATTTGAGAAATATTTTCTCTTTTCAAATTGAATCAATAAGGTTCGGTATAATTATTCATTTCAAGTTTAATTATCCGATCACAAAAATCTGATTTTCGTTTAAACGATTTGCTGTAATTATACGATCTGTTATATTGGTATATTATGATACCATTATCGTATAATGAATTGTGAGTTTTTGTCTTGGTTTGCTTTATCATAATATTTTTGCCAAGTAAACAAATCTTGTTGCACACCAGATGATGATAAAAGTCTTGCTTGCCTTCTGCTGATTAAGTGTCCTGAAAGGATTGCAAGAAATCGAGCTTAGTTTTCACAAAGTGTCTTGTACATTAATGCATGGTAAGTAGTAATAATAAGGAAATCGTTGAGAGATCTTTAGTATTCCATATATACATGTTTCAGGATGGGGTGGGTACAATAATACACATTAATGATTTTGTAAATATACGACCAATTGTCACTAAATTTAGATTTTTTTTTTTTTTTTATACTTCATGTCCTTGTGAGACATAAGATGGAGAGAGATGCAACTTTTTAGTTATATTGGCTTTAAACCAGCGGGGACTTAAGTTTGGTTTTGTTGGTTATGTGCAAACTGTCATACAAAATCACTTCTCACAGTGCAAGCTTTTTCTCACCATCATCTCTTCCAAGACCATGCCATAGGTTTCAACTCATAAGATTTGGTACCGTGGCTCAGTGGTAGAGCGTTCACCTTTGGTGAATGGGGTCCTTGGTTCGATCCCAGCTCGCGTCAAGTGAACCTTGTGGACAAACATCGTGTACGTGGGTTTTCTCGGGGTTCTCCCGTTTCCTCCCACTCTTCATTTCACCATTTTCCTTCTTTTCTCATAATCAGTCTGCTTTATCCTAACCGACATAACCATGAGACGTAAAACTTAGATTTGATTTAATTTCGTAAGATTTGGGAATGGCACCTATTCTATATTGGAAAGTAACAAGTTACGAAAATATGTTCTCAGTATGTGAATAATAAATCGACAATTAACAAAAGAAAACACGAGAAAAGCAAAAAAGTATTAAATAGAAATAATAATAATAAAAAAAATGAAATGTGACGATTAAAACGAACGGAAGTATGACAATTAGAAAAGTTGAACAGATGACTAGTGTCATTGGTGAAGATCTGAAATCAAATTAAAACAGGGAGAAAATACAACAATGGTATAGTATTGTCACTTTATGGGATAGTGAAAATTGTTGAGTCTTTGAAATTGATTTGTCGAGAAAGTGGAGAATTGATTGGAACAGTAAACCGTTGAAATGTTAGAAGTAGGCGAGAAATAACTGTCCTTCAAATATATAAAAAGGGGATAAGAAACCATTTAGGACATCGAGAAATGGTATTCTGAGGGTCGTGGTAGAAGGCACGGTCTAAGCAAAGCCAGTAAAGGGAGAAAGATTACTCATGCAAGAAGAGGTTAGTGAAGTAGTGAACTACACGAGTTTTTTTTTTTCAGTTTGCTGCCAGTGAGGGGCAAGTAATGGCAAAATACTCTATGTTGAAAGTCATCATCGCTGATCCAGTGGCTAGCGTGTGTGCCTTTGGTGCACGGGGTCCCGGCTTCGATTCACGGTGGAAGAGCATAGAAAATTTCACAGTCAGTCATTTTCATTAATCATCTGTCTCCTTATCCTAAACTATAATCGTTGGAAGTTAAGAATTCACTTCATTTCATGATTCTCTGTAAAATGCAGTATGGTTCAGTCACTTTGTTTTCTATAAAATGCGTTATGATCAGTCGTTTTGTTCTTTGTGACACGCGTTACGGTTATGAGTCGCTTATTTGTGTAGTTATCGTATTTAGAAAACTAACTCTCCCTTCTGTTAGAAGCCCCTTCCTTTATCCCGTGGTAGTATTACAGCAAGGAAAGCTTTTTCCTCCCTCTGTAGTTTATGTATCAAAACATGATACAATCTCCAGTAAAAAGTTCGTATCTCTCCAGTATGCATTCATTTTCCAGTAACTTCGCAACGAAGGGAGCAGTTTGAGTAGTTTTCCCCTCAACCTATTCAACTGTTTTTTAAATTAGTTTATTCCCTTTGAAATTACTAAAAAGATGAAAGGATAGGGTGGAAAATATGCACAACTGCTTTTCACTGTACCTATGGACAAGGGTGCCGATCCTAGGGGGGCGGGGCCCGGGCCCTCCAAAGCTCATGTGGGCCCCCTATATTTTTATGAATATATATTTTCTCTTGTTATATGTATTATTTAATGAATGCCCCCCCCAAAAGTTAGAGTAATCGGCGCCCTTGCCTATGAATGCTAATAATAGTCCTGCAGTTTTATAACGTGACTATATGTTGTCTTAAGAAGCTTTCTGTCTCTGAAAGAGTAAATTCACAGACTCGATGATTTACTTATCACCAGATCTGCTAAACTACTAGACATAGAACCCTGACTTTGTGTATAAATATTGTCCTCGCACCCTAAACTGTAGTGTTCCTTCGTGGCTAAGCGGTTAGCGCACATGCCTTTGGCGTGGGAGACCCGGGTTCAATTCCCGGCGGGAGCACATGTGGTTCGGATTCCACGTTAATCAGTAGGTCCGCGTCTTACATAGCCGCGCTGCTGAACAGAACGTTATAATCAACTCAACCCTAGACTGTAGATAAGGAGTTTGCGAAATTCGATCTCTAAGGGGAAGAAAGGAGTGTGAAAGTTTTCCTTGCCGTCACGAACCATACAATTTTGTATAAATCCCCCATGCTTTAGGCTGACAGTAAGATGGAGCTTCACGAGTTTGACCGCTTAAGGGGAACAATAATTTTAGGAACAAAAAATAGATCAAAAGATTGCGATCTTGGCCAATAATTACTGTAGTTTTTGGATCAGGGACACAAAATTTTTGAGCGGCCCCTAAATAGTTTTTGTATTTTCTACGGAATAAGCACATCTTACTGAGTTATGTGATACTTTGGGTTTGGCTACACTATGTAGTTCTCCAGATAGAAGGCCTACAAGAAAAGTTTTAATCGAAATATATTAAATCTTTTGATCTAAAATCGGGAGTGAATGTTTATGGAACTCCTTTGAAATCGAACTTGCATCGATTAGTATTAGGAAAAAGCCAGAATAAATGTGTGTGTGTGTGTGTATATATGTCTTTTCAGATATTTTCCATGATCATTCTGCCAATAAATAATGTAAGATGTTGAAAATCCGTTATAACATTTGGGTGAATATTAATAAAAAACGAGTTAGTCTACCCGAAGGAGTCGGAACTTGCTTGTTTTTTGTATTGTGTGCTTCGCTGTGTATACGAAAACACTTTTAGACCATAAAACACAAAAATCCGCCAGGTACTTGTAGTAGATAGGGTAGTAAAACCACGGATAAATGTAGTTTTGCAATTTGTGTCGATTTTTACTGAAGAAACCGTAAGAAAAAAAAATAATTATTCATAAACTAGATTATTTATAGAAGCAACCATGTTTAATTAAACTAAAGAATATAGATTTAGTAGACATAAGCTGTTAATTTGACTGCTTTGAGTATTATTTTCTATATTATCAATAGTTATTACCAAACTTAGGTTACGTTTTTCTGTTCAGTAATAATAGCTTACCATCGGCACTCAAAAAAATAAAAATCGGTGCACCTCCTTTGTTTATTTTTAGCTGTTAAAAAGAATCGTCAGTAGCTGTAAGCGCTCTTTTTAAAACGTTATTTTGTTAGCTTATAGGCCACATGTTTTTTCTTCTTTAAGATCTTAAGTCAGTGTTAGTTTAATATTTATATTTAGTGTGAAACTACTATTGACCTAAATACATTTCAGATTGACCCCAAGCAATGTACCCCTAGAGGCATGCAGAGCTCAGTGAGTCAGTTTTATTATTTATTTAGTTGTAAATCTCTCACCGACCGTTAGCCTAAAACTAATTTAGTTGGTACCTGTGCAAATCTAGTAATCGGTGCACCTCTGCCCCAGTAGTTGAATATAAATACAGGGTAGCTTTTTTAAAAATAAAAAAATAAGTTGTTCATATTAACACAAAAATCGCTGTAGTTTGATTCAGTAGTGTTTAGTTAGCTGCTATAGTCATATTTTAAAAGCACTGAATATATAAGAAATATGTACATAAAATTAAAATTGAAGTTGCGCAATCCTGACTTTGAAATTATTGCACCGCAAGTAATCATGAGTTAATTTGTACTTCAATATTATTGGACATACTATATGTATAATATAGATGTAATTATTTTAATTCATAGTTGTTAAAACAAAGTAATGGACACCCACATATCTGTTGGAAGGTTTGTGCTCAGTCGGTAAGTAGAATCTATGATGGATAAGTATGGAAGAGATTATAAAAATAATAATAATTGTCTAATTTTGGCAATGAGAGTATGAAGATTGAGAAAAGATTGGATGTTTCACCAGCAGAATTGAATATTTTCTACATATATTTATGTTGATTATCTACTTCGAAATGAATGGATCAATTCGAGTAATAGAGAGAACAAAATTCTGTTTTAAGCCACAGCTGAGTAGTGGATACAGCTAGCATGGGTAAAGACCTTCGACTTAATATGGGTCATATCTCGCTTCTTTAGAGTTTTTTTTTTTTTTTTTTTCTTTTTTCTAAGAAGGGGTACAAACAACTATATGTTAGTCAGCTGTACCGATGTAAGAAGCGAGACCGTAGTGATTCAGTGGTAGAGCGCACATCTCGGGCGCGTAAGATTCCTGGTTCGATCCCAGCTCCTGTCAAGTGGGCTTTGTGATGGACGAACACCGTGTGCGTTTTTTCTCCCGTTTTTTCTCGTGTTTCTTCCGTTTTCTCCCACTTTCATCATTCCACCAGTATAATCCATATCACTCTCTTCCCTAGCCTCAGTGCAATAAAACATTGAAATTGATGTACATAATGAAGTTATTTATCTTAATGGAAAACTTCTTAAGGGAATCTATAATTAATACAGGGTCTAGACAAAAGATAATTAGGATTTTATGCACTCATCATGTAGCCCACATGAGAAACATTGGATTATAGAACTAATCTGAAAGCTTTTGTTGGCGTCTAGTAGATAACTATAATTTGTTCACCTTTAGTAGACGTGCTATGTCTATATATGTCTCTCCTTCCATGTTCGTACTAGGATATCTGTAATAACACTATCCATGGCCTTGGATTGGATATTGTAACAAGAGATGCTGACCAAAGTTTCAACACACTGTATTTTGAACCATAATGTGTTACAGTTGTGGATATCTACCGTATCCTTCATCAGACACTATATACACACTACATAGTGTCCGATGAAGGATATGGTAGATATCCGAAAGTGTCTGATGAACGATATGGTAGATATCCGAAACTGTAACACATTGTATTTAAAATAGTCTGTTGAAGCTTTGGTCGTTGTGTTCGTTATTTGTTTTTAAGGTGATTTAAGTCTTGAATTTTCTGAGTATATATCAGATCTTTGAAGTTCTTCCAAAGGAAAAAGTCCAAAGGCGTCAGGTCAGGGCAACTAAGCGACCAAGCAGTTGGTCCCACTCTACCGATCCATCTGTCAGAAGATTAGCCTTCCGGATGATTTTTCTTTCAAGACACTCCCTGTTTCAGCCACTTAACGGATTTTGTGGTGGGAATCTTCCATATTCGCGACGAAAGTTACATTGTACAGTGATCACTGATTTAAAAGTTTCAGTTAACCAAATAACGCATTCGGCTTTCTCGACTGGATTCGCCATCATAATGCCCTGCCAACACCATGATGTCAGAAGTTTGTGAAAAGTCAAGTGGAGGTGAAACTTGATGACAGAATAACATCATCTTTCCAGAGTACAATTGTCATGAACTTTTTCACAACCTGCGGAAAGAAAAATGTATTAGTTTTAACGTGTAAGACAAATGATAAGTGTTTAGAATTCCGTAATTGTTTTATGAAGATCCCTGTATAATAAACTACAGTTTTAATGTATGCGTGCGTGAACTTTACATTAATACAGCTGGATGAAGTATTTATCGTTTATATTGAAAAATAGTAAATTTTTTTTTCTTTTTAATTCTAGACCCCAATTACAAGGCTTACATTAAATCGAAGCCTCATATTCATTCTAGATGTATCCACTTCTGCTCCCTTTTAATTTAAGTGAAAACAATATCGAAATATTAATTCGAATGTTCATTTTCGCTGGTGACTAATAATCGAAAGTGATAATGGACGAATTTTAAGTCGTGCTTTTTGTTGCTAGCTAGAGTGCAATTAATGTTCTGAACACAAATGATCTTAATATCCAATATTGAAATAAGGTAAGGTACAATGTTTCAAGCTAGATATGGAGGCTAATATTTACTGTAGCATACTGGCGTAGAAATGGTCACCAAAATATAATGAAATAAATATCCATTGTATTTAAAAGTTCATCACAGAAGTAACGTTGGAATTCATAATTGAGATTCATGTGTAAGTGCCGTTAAATATTTAAGTTGGACATTATTTATATTTCTTCTAGACCTCGTATGTTTTTCTTTTTTTGATCATTCATTTCAGGATTCAGCATGGAATAATAATCACTGAGTCTTGCATTTGATTACTTTTTAACTCGTTTAATATCATAATTGAAATTGGACAAGGATGCTGTTCTTGAGCATGTGCTGCATGGTTAGGTTTTATAATGATGGGGCAAATGAAGTCATTTTACGTATTCCATATGCTTTCAGAAATGTATTAATTTAGCTCATAGAACCATTTACTGCGATCTGCTAATATATGGTTTCTCAAGTTTGTGTTCCATGAAAGGGATTTTCACGTTCGTTATGAACATCAGTTCAGAGATCATGATACCTCAGTGGTATAGAGTTGAATCTATTCTCTGGATCCCCTTTTAATAACTGGAAAGCAGTCGGCAAATTTTAATGAAGGTTTCTTTTGTAGAACGTAATTCTTTTCTGTAGTACTGAAGCTTATTTCAGTTTATCAACTCCGAAGATACTGATAAAATAAGATACAGGGGGCATATATACTTGTCTCTGCTGGTACTGCACAAGTAATACTCATTTACACAATGACTCTTTTGAAAATTTGAGTTAATTTTATTATATTCCAGTATATTTTCTGATAAAGAAAATTGCACTCAGGTATTTTTATCCTTCTGAAGTTCACTATGAGGGAAATCAACTGGAGTATGTAGATTAATCAAATTGTGTAGCTATATAATTTTTCCCGGGTTCCCTTTTCGTCACTTGAAATCCGTTCGTTCTTTTTATATATATATATATATATATATATATATATATATATATATATATATATATATATATATATATATATATATATATATATATATATATATATATATATATATATATATATATATAAATAACCGCTATT